>NW_027137591.1:1474082-1868856 GCF_001692895.1 Cenococcum geophilum 1.58 | reverse complement strand
ACTATATTTAAGTAAATAAATCCTTTTATATATCTAAGGTCCGCCTCTAGGCTACTAAAGAGATCCCTAGCTAAGCAAATATTAATACTATAGAGCGCTATAATATACAAGAACGAGTGGTAGAGAGAGATAATAACGGCAATATAGAAGATAAATAGGAGTTTAAGAAAATCCTTAATATACACGACGAAGACTCCTAAGGCCTAACTTATAAGATTAAATGGAAATATTATAAGGATATAACCTAGCAGCTAAAGGAAGACCTAAAGGGCTGTAAATAAGCTATATAGCGCTTTTATAAGTAACACCCTAAGAAGCTAAGACCCTTAAACTGGGTATAAGATAAGGAAAAGTTACGCTAAGGTTACGGCTAACCACTGTATTAAAATCTGTGGTAGTTAAGATGTTATAGAACTTTAACCAGTAGTTAAAGTTATCTAATTAGCTAAATTCTTGCTAAGAAACGCCACGCGGATTAATTTAGGTAGCGGTATAGAGTTCTACTGACCTTACTTACTAAACTAACTAATTAGGATTTTCTATACCCGATATAGAAAATTACTATTAACTTAGTTAAGGGCGGTAAGCAGAATTAATATCTTTATGGTAAAAAATAGGCAACCCTATACACTGCCTATTTTTAAGTTATCTATTTAGTTTAGTAACCAAACTATCTAGGGGAGAGAAGTACTGTTACGGCACTAACCTGACGTATACTGTTTTATACTATCTTATACTGTTTCCTACTATTAGCTAGCCTACTACTAGTAACTTGGCGGCCGGCCCTACTATTTATATATAATATCCCCTTTTCACCTTCTTCCCCTCTTTATACCATAACGTAGTTATTTAGTCTACTTCATTGCAGCATTATAACAAGTAAATTCGCTACTAATATCCCAAAGATACGATTATAGTTATGCTTAAGCCATTATATAGAATTATAGAGGCAGGAACTTATTAGTAGGCTACCTACAATAAGCACTATAAAGAGAAACTTTTAATAACTACTTCTATATTTAATTTATACTTCCTTATTATAACTACGGGAACCTTATTTAAAATTATTAGTATATAAACTAATAATATAATTATCTTAGAAGACGACTAATTCTTAACTCTTAAAGAAGATAAGCTAGTAAAGGTAAATCTTATAGCAAAGCTAAAGGAAAAGCTTAATTTAATAATACTATTACTTTTTAATAAATATATCTTCTCCTTAAATAAGGATTCTATTACTTTACGCTAAAAGGATTAAGGTAAAAAGATTAATATTATTAATATTAATTCTCTAAAGTAAGGATATATAGAGCAACGCGCTTATAAGGCTTATATTACTTTTATCTATTAACCTAAGGCTTTATTTAATCTCTCTATTACCGCCTAATACTAGAAACCAACTAAGAATAACATTCTTACCCTAAATAAACTATCTAGATTAGGAACTACTCTATATACCTATTAATCTTCCTATTACTAAGCTCTTTATGTTTATTAATAAATTGTTTATAAATAATAAAGACTTTAGCTCCTAGTTAGGATATAAAATTATTATTATAAATAAATTTACTAGAGAGAATAACTTTATAATTTACAGTAATCTTATCTATTAGAGCTTAACTAAGAGTAAGTATATTACTTAAGCGTTCTAGCGTTAGAGATATATAAAATAGTTAGCGAAGTTAATATAGTAATTATAATTAGAACTACCCTAAAGATAATTATAGATTAACTTAAACTTCCTGTTATCCCTATAATTATATATACCGACTTATACTCCCTTTATAAGTATTTAGTTAAGCTTAGTACTATAAAGGAGAAGCGCCTTATAATTGATATTATAGCACTTTAGTAATTTTACAAATGGTAAAAACTTTTTAAATTTTAATAGATTAATGGCTAAGATAACCTAGCAAATATAATAATAAAGGTAAACCCGAACAAGGCTTTAGAGACATTTATTAATATAAATACTCTACGTATATAAGTTAAAGGTTAGATTAAAAGGGAGTAGGAGCAAGACTTATATTAGAATAGTAATAGTTAATAGGCATATACTATGCGCTATTAGGGCTTAGCAGAATTTAGTAGAATTCTATAGCTTAACAGAATTTGGTAAAATTCTATAGCTTAATAAAATTTGGTAGAATTCCATAGCTTAACAGAATTTAGCAGAATTCTATAGCTTAATAGAATTTAGCAGAATTCCATGGCTTAACAGAATTTGGCAGAATTCCATAGCTTAATAGAATTTAGTAGAATTCTATAGCTTAGCAGAATTTGGCAGAATTCTATAGCGTAGCAGAATATAGTAGATTGCGGCAAATTGCGGCAAATTGCAGTCTTATAACTGGGCTTAATTAGTAGGCGTGTGCAAGGTATTATAGGGTAGTCCTATAACACTACGCTAGTTAAGCAGTATTTGTATATAGATAGCAACCACAAAAGAAGAGTTGCTAGTGTTAGGAATAAGGCAAGCGGTCGTCACGTGTCGCCGCGGCACTAGCGTGGCGAGGAGTCTTAAGCTCCTCGCCCTCCCTCATTCTAAAAACAAGCATATTAACCAACATCACTGTGACCTACTCGAGTAGTCGTTATTGGTGAGTCACCCTGTATGACCAACAAAATTAATCTACACCTCTATAGCAGCTATTATCTTAAAAAAACTGTTAAATTAATCCGCAGAAGCAGCTCTATAATTAATAAATATCTCTACCCTATTAGCCCCCACAATATTAAGTAAAAAGCGCCGCTAAATGCATTAGGAAAATATTCGTAGGCTAAGATTTAAGTAGACTTTCTTTAGCGCGTTTCGCGTAATTAATATACAATTAACCAACTTACCATATTTAAAAGTTAAATAATACGTAGTTAACCAACTTAATAACTTTAAAAGCTATCTATCTCTCGTACGGCACGAATAGGTTATAGTCCATTTTAAGTATATTGATTGTGGAGGGTGTAGGCTTATAGGGCGGGATCTAGGCGATATTCTAGCGTTTATAAGGCTTTTTAGGCCTAAACTTCGGAGATCTAGCCTAAATCCTACCTGGTGCCCCTAATAGGGTAGCCTGCCGCTAGACCTAAATAGAACTATAAGTATCTAATCTAATATACATTATAAGGGGGGTAGGTAGGTGAAAAGAATAACCTATTAAGTGTAGTTGTAAGCGATGATGTTATTAACTATGTTGAACATTTGGTTAAATACCTAAGTTATAGGGTTTTCGGCCAAGCAATGTATAGATACGTAATATCTATCTCTCGCACGGCACGAATAGGTTATAGTTTATTTTAAGTATATTAATTATGGAGGGTGTAGGCTTATAGGGCGGGATCTAGGCGATATTCTAGCGTTTATAAGGCTTTTTAGGCCTAAACTTCGGAGATTTAGCCTAAATCCTACCTAGTGCCCACTAGCGAAGCGCCTGCCACCTATAAGGAATTAAGTTAAAATAAAAGCAATTTCCGTAGTCCGAAAGTATAAAGTCTCTACTCTATATTAGGCTTAGCGATATAGTAGAACGGCAGACGGCAATATACGGCATATTACGGCAATATCGCGGCAATATTGTGGTAATATGCCGAATATTGCTGTAGGAAGACGGGTAGGCAGAATAGTGTAGCGGTGTAGAATTCTGCCGGCTCTATTGTTAAACGGACTAATTAGGATTTTCTATCCCAGGATAGAAAATTGCTATTAGCTTAGCTGAGGGCAGTAGGTAGAGCTAATATCTTTGTAGTAGAAATAGGTTGACGTATATATAGAACCTTAAAAATCTAATAACAATTGCAGATATTGCAGATATAGTAGAACGTAGTAGGTAACGCGCCTCTAGCACCGTTATATAGCCAGTATAGGCACACTCCGCTAGAAATTTAAGTTTAATTAAAGTCGTTTAGTTTCTAAGGTATTATAGTAAAGTTTAACCGCATTTAATGTCCATTGACCTAACTACGCCGTTTATAACTCTGCGAAGCCATAATTATATATATACTATGCTGCACCCCTACAGAAGGAGTGGTTGGAGTAACCGTTAGGTAGGATACCGCCGCCGGCTAGGCGGGTTAATAGAATCTTACGCACTACTAGCGCCGAAAATGCTTTATTATTAACGCTAAATAATAGATCTAATAGAGGCCGGGGGTTACGGTTAAATAACCGTATTATTGCGGCTATAGGGTATAGATAATCTCCCGGTATAGCGGCGATCTAGATATTAATACTACTATAGGTTTTATCTATCTTACTCCGTTTAAGGTAGAAGACTATTAAATGGCCGTTAAGGGCGATCTTAACGTCGCTATAAAGGGCCCTTATAGTGCTAAAGTCCTTAGCTTTCCTATTTAGGTATATAATCTCTCCTATATATAAGAAACCCGTAAACGCTATTGTAAATGCCGCATCCACGTTTATATTAGCCTTATAGGGCCTAAAGGTAATAATCTTGTTTAGAATGTCCTTTATAATTAATAGTTTAGTCTTTTTAATAGATAGGAATAGTAACATAGCCCCTACTAGGGCCCTCTTAATAGTATAGTCTTTAAAGGCGGCGATTAAGTAACCTAGATCTATATAACGAGATCGGATTATAAAGATATAGTTAGAAAGGGTTTCTAGCTTAACTCTACCTATTAGAGGGGCGGCTGTACCGAACGCTCGTTAAGCGATCCATTCCCCTAAGTTTATCCTCTTAGCCAAATACGGTAATAAACCATTTAGGGCTAAAAAGGCCTCCTAGCTCTTAGTAGCAAAGGAGTAGCCCTTCCTTATATTAGCTACTAAGCTATACTATATAAGTAATAAAAAGTAATAAGACCTACCGGTCTCGCTCCAGAAGGTTAAGGGAGGTTAATTAAACAACTTTAGGTTAACTGTAAGAGTTAGTAGCTACTTAGAGGAGAGATATTATTTTTTTAACAAGAAGCCTTTTATTTATCCGGCAAGAAGCCATTATTTATTTAATAAGAAGCCGTTATTTATTCGGCAAAAAGCCGTTATTTATTTGCCACTTAGGGCACAGTAATAATAATTTCTCGCGGTTAAATCGCGAGAGAGTATTAGTAAGCCTATTATTGGCGCTAGAGACCTATATAACGTATTTTACAAGCGAGCGACGCATACGAGCGAGCGACGCATCTCCAAAAATTACCAAAATTCATACTTTAATATCTTAACAACCACTTAATAATAAATTCTAATAATTTAAATTTAGGCTTTTATATACGCTCTATAGCTTCTATTAAAGTTATATAGTAAATAGTTTAGTAGTTTTTAAGATATTAAATTTTCGGGGCCAAATTAAAGCCAAATTACTATATCTTAAAAACTATTAAACTATTTACTATATAACTTTAATAGAAGCTATAGAGTGTATATAAAAGTCTAAATCTAAATTATTAGAATTTATTATTAAGTGGTTGTTAAGATATTAAAGTATGAATTTTCTAATTTTTGGTGAGTTTTTGAGGTGCGTCGCTCGCTCGTATGCGTCGCTCGCTTGTAGAATACGTTAGTCGTTATAGTAATATTATTTGTTATTAAGGATCTATTCACTTGCTCGCAGAGGTAGAGATATATTCTAAATAATGTATTAATTGGGGGTGTAGGCCCGAGGAGAGGGTAATTATCTCAGCCTGCTGTATCGCATAGTAGGTTCCCTACTATCTCAAGCAGTGGTAGATAATTACACACTCATTGCCCCCCTCGGGCCTACTGCAAGCCTAAGAGGCTGCAAAATCTATCTATAGGGTGGAGGGTGGGAAAGCGAAAAGCCGAAAGGCTGATTATAATAGATATTAATGTTGCTGTTCGGAGGGAAGGCGTAACTTCGCTTTAAATAGACATTTTTATCTATTTACTTGCTTATAGAGGTAGAGATATATTCTAAATAATGTATTAATTAGGGGTGTATGCCTAAGGAAAGGGTAATTATCTCAGCCTGCTGTATTGCATAGTAGGTTCCCTACTATCTTAAGCAGTAATAGATAATTATATACTTATTGCCCTAAACAACGCGTACCGTTAGAAGCTAGCGGTATAAGGCCTACCCCACAACTAATATAGAAGTAGGAATATATCTCGTCTTTTTTTGCGCCCGTAGGGTATTATTAAAAGACTATTTGGTAACCTAGAACCTAGGTAATATTAAAGGCTATTAATAACGATAAACTTAGCGTTATAAGGCCTACGCCTAATAACTAATATAGGAGTAGGAATATATGTCGTCTCTTTACGCCCATAGAGTATTATTAAAAACCGTTCGGTAGGTAATATTAAAGGCTATTAATAACAACGATAACGTAATAAGGAGGAAGCTGGAAAGCGTTAATTCAAAACCTATTAAAAAAACCCTATAGGAAAAATTGTTAGGAAAGACTACTTATTAACAGCTATGGAAAGACGCGACGCGTAACTCATTCGCGATCCTCTAAGGGGTAAAACGTTTTATCGCGACGACAACACAACGCCGTACGGCACAGCATTATTAAGGCTATAAGACGAATAAACAACAAAATCTCTATTAAATAAGCCTTATTTTAAAGCGAAAAGCCGAAAGGCTAATTGTGATAGATATTGATGTTACTGTTCGGAGGGAAGGCGTGACTTCGCTTTAAATAGACATTTTTATATAAGTATCTCTTAAAGTGATTAGTTTCTAGGACCTTTTACAATATTATTCTAGATGCCGCTATAGGCAACTATATTGTCTATATAGATATAAAGAGACCTATACCGCTAGACCAATAACTACCTTCTAAATGCCTCTGCGATAGCATGTATCTCTTTTAGGTTAATATAGTTATCCGCCTAGTCTAGTAGGGGGTAATAGCTAAAGGCCTAGGCCTAGGGTAGGGAAGTTACGTAATTAGGCCAGTAGCCATTCTCTTCGCTAAAGTAGAAGCCTCTATAGCCTTTAAGCGATAAGGCGTCAGTAAATAAGTAAAACTATAGCCTCTTCTTGTTATCGAAGAATAGTATACCGTTACTTAATATAAGAACCTTAAGCTAGAGGTTAAGGTCTTCTTTAAGCTCTAAGGGGAGGCGCTAGGGCGTATATCTTAATAACCTAGTAGGCTATTTTATTATAAAGTCCTATAAGGAGCGAGAGTACAAGCGCCTAAGGCGGATAACTCTTGCACACTATGCTAGGCGGCCTGCCAGTTATTAGGCTTGCTATAATAATAGCCAGCCCTTTTAGAGGGCTTTAGTTACCTAATTAATAGCTTTCTATTACTTAACTGGTGAGAGTCTTAACTCCATTACCACGGTATTAATAGTATAACCCAGAACTTTAACCTCCGTACCTTTAATATTCTTAATATTATTTCGGGGTACCCCTAGCTAGTTAGTAACCAAGAGGTATACCTCCCTTAGTAATAGCAGTATAGTAGGATACTTAACTACGAATATAAAGTCGTTAAGGTAGTGCTTAATAGCAGAGTTAATTTGTTATACTAGGATCTAGTAAAGACCTTTAGCAAATAGGTTAAAGAGAAATAGGGCTATTCGTAAGCTAAATAGCAGACAGCATTTAACGTAAGTAACTCCCTTCTAAATAAAGCCGAGTAGGTAACGTAACTGCACTAAGACGGGCACAATCTAGAAGGCATCTTTAATATCTTATTTAACTAGGTAGCAGCCCCTACCGGCTATAATTATATATGCTAGTATAGTCTCTACCTAGGTATAGTGTAGTATTGCCTAGGCTAGGTCGATTAAGTCATTAACTAAGGAGCCCTTAGGTAAAGAGAGGTCGTAAATACAGCGAAAGCCGCTATCTGCCTTAGGCACTAGGCTTAGGGGTAAGGTAACTATAGAGTTGGTAGTCTATATACGGCCTAGGGCCAGGTTAATAACAATCTTTTTAGAGATAAGGTCTTCGTTATCGCGTAAGGAGAGGTGGTTTTTATAAATATTAGATAGCATAGGTGCCGAGGGACCTATCTCCGTCCCATAGGTAAGGATACCTTTTAAAATTGCTAGAAGATTTCCAGGGTACCTATAAAGGAGCGTGCTCTAAGTAAGAGGCCTTAAGGGTAATAGTAAGTTGGCTAGAAAAGTCGTTTGCAAGTAAGTTTTAAAAAAAGGTACTAAATTAGGCCTGCCTTGGAGCCTTAGTGCCTATAGCAGGTCCAACTAGATAGTTAAACCTAGGAAGATATCTTTATCCACTATTAAGTCTTAGGTCTAACTACTTACGGCAGTAAGCTACCTAGGGCACAACTTTAATAAGTGGTTTTTGTTGTATTTAGAGTATGCGTAGCGGTAACGACACGGATCTTCTCTATAAGCCTACTGGTTGTTTTAGCTATAATAGGGCTTATTAGAGGTAGGGGGAGGGGAGGTATTCTTTCGCGATCTTTTTAATGCTATACTATAGACTTTAAGCCCTTGGCTCTATACCTTTATATTAGCCGCCCGGCAGTATAGGGCCTTAAACTAGGTAGGCATGTCCCAGTTACTAGGCTTAAGCCAATTGCGATCTATAATATACCTATAGTAGTTAAGTATAAGGTCTAGAATAGAGGTCTAGTTATAGGTCGCGGAGTAGTCGCGGATCTTATTTATCTAGAGCAACATCCTTATATAGAGGTTAGTTGGATATATATAAAGAGTGCTTACAATTACTACGTAGTTTATAAACCTAGTAAACTAGACCTTCTTATTCTCGTAGACCTTATAGCTAGTAGTAGGTCTCTTTAAAATAAGCTTTCCGTTTTTAATAGTGGCCATATTAGAGAGGTCTGGGCGGCCAGAGTGTACCTATAGACGTACTAGATTCTCTAGGCAGAAGGATCCTTTTTATATATTATAGAGGTCTCTTTTAGCTAGGCTAGGGAGGTTGAGCTTAAGCGTGCCTAAGCCTTCTAGTAGGTTATAGGACTTACCTAGTTTATCCACCTTAGCGGTAGAAGGGTACTCTAGTAGATTAGGCTACTTTAGAGCGGCTAGCCTTGCCTAGTAAAACTCCTCTTCCTATTCCGTCTTTCAGATCCGTGCCTGTTCCTCCTATTCCGTCTTTTAAATCTATGCCTATTCCTCCTACTCTCTCTTTTAAATCTCTAGGTTATAGAGTTATTAGGCCCTCTTATCTTATTTCCTAGCTCTTTCTTCTTCTAAAGATAAAACTATAGTGTATTTAGTAGATGGGATAGTAGTGGATAAGGAGGTGGATAATAGGGCGGTCAAGTGAGGAGTTTTCGAGCGGGTACTATTGGCTGGAAAATCGGTTATGGGCTTTAATAATTATATAGGCCACTAAGAACACTAATCGCAAGCAATCTATAATAAAAAGAACGACCTATTGAGTGCAGTTGCAAGCGATGATGTTGTTAACCGTATTAAACATCTGGTTAAATACTTAAGTTGCAGGGTTTTCGGCCAAGCAATGTATAGACACGTGATAACTATACATTCCTTAATACGCAATTAAGGTAATATAATATAATATTTTAAAGTTATATACTAATTACGTAAATAAAATTTTACTATTTTATTAGTCTATAGTATGCTAGTATATAATATATTTAACTATTATATATTAAAATAAAAATAATTTTATATAATTTTATTACTTAAAAGCTTTATATAAGGCTCTATATAAGGCTTTACGCAAAGCTCTATATAGAGGCTCTATATAAAGCTCTATATTAGGTCTACCCTATATTCCTAATAGCCTTTATATATACCTCTGCCCTATATAGCCACCTTATTTTTATCCTTTCTTTTTTTCTTATATCCTTCTTACCTAAGGAGGCACTAGAACGGCAGCTAGTAGAGAACTATTACTAGAACTAGGCGACTATTGCTAAAACTAGACGACCGTTACCGAAACTAGATAACCGTCACTAGAACTAGACGACTATTACTATTACTAAACGGCCGACGACCGTCGCCAAAGCTAGATAATAATGACTAGCTAGCAAACACTATAAATAATTTAAATAATTAATTAAATCAAGGTAGTATAGATAGGTAGGCATAAATAGGCAGATGCTAATAGGTAGGTAGATATAGATAGGTAGGTAGATGCAGATAGGTCTATATCTACTACTCTTAATAGCTACTTTTTAGCTATAGAAGAGGCCGCTAGGCAATGCACGCTTATAAAGCAATATACGGTACTAATATCCCCCTACTAAAATACTTATAACTTATTAACTATAATAGTTATTTATATAAATTTTTAAATATAGCTTATTAATTAGTAAGTTAAACTTTTTATAAAGTGAAAAAAAATTACTATTTTATATAATACTTTATAGCCTTTTTTTAATTAAATGGTTTGTTTTGTTTTATATTTTTATTTTTAAAAAAATTTTAAATTTTTTTTATAAAAAGTTCAACTTACTAATTAATAAGCTATATTAAATTTTTTATATAAGTAACTATTACAGCTATTAAGTTATAAGTATTTTAGTATGGGGATATTAGTACTATATATTGCTTTATAAGCGTGCATTACCTAGCGGCCTCTTCTATATATATGCTATATAATAGATTATATAAAGAAGTGTATATAATTTGCCCTGCTAGCCTTTATTTATTATCTAAAATATACTATTAGTATAAAAGAGGTAGATGGCTCCTAATACAATTATAGTTGCCAAATGCGCAGGTTGCGTGTCAAAAAAACACGATATAGGCTAGTCGGTCGAGTTGCCTTAACTGCGCGCCAATTGCGCCAACAACTGACCATTGAGGCCATTGACAGGGGACAATATTTTGCCGATGTGGGTAATATATTAATAATTAAATTACCCACGCCTATTATAAATATAATATTAGTTAACCAGTGGCTCGTTTACAACGGCCTAATAGGGGTGCTATATCGACTAAATACCTGCCGAGACTTAGTAATATATAACGTAGTAAGAAATAGAGCTTTTTTTTTTTGTAAAAAAAAAGTCACTGCGTATACGATTATATTTGATCTATATGAGAATTTGTAGATATTTTCTCTTATCTGGAAGCGAGCTGCAGTTAATAAGAAAACTAAAATAAGTGCCACCGATCCGGGTTCCACACTCACTTCAAGAGAGACCAGGCTGTTGCAACCATGTATCTTCTGGGGTTCCTTATGACATCAATAAACCAACACAACTATCGTGACATATTCAGGTTCAACATCAAGGCCGTGCGTTCAGATCGGAAAGTTTCCCATATGTCTCATCAAAAGTCTCGTCTTCACCAACGCAGGTCTTGTACGAGATTCTAGCATACTCCTCTGCTTGGGCCTCGAGATCAGGTGCCACCAAATGATAGGCGCCGGAAAGAAGCATCCAACACTCGATGAGACGCTCATTCATCAATCCCCATTGCCTGACCACCATCGGCGTGCCTGAGGTGCGCGGCAGATTCCCGCCATCAATGACATAACCACGAGATGCCAAAACCCTTAAAGCTGAGTCAATGGCCTTGACTGGCTGCTTTTTCTGCGTATACATTTTTGCAAGAGCCAGCAATGGATCCCAAATGCTCAGACGAGGCACCTCAAAAGCCGGTCGACTATATGTATCCGCCATCGTAGCGAGGATGATCTCGATCTTGGCTTCATCTGTCCTCTTACGGGACTGAAAACATTTTAGAATGTCAGCCCTTAGGTTCTTTCTTCTTGCCAAGACACTCTTCTTCGTGGTCTGATCGTCCTGGCACATAATACAGTCGCACTTAAAACCCCAATGCCGAAACTTCTTCTGGCGCTCATCATATCCACTGGCGACGGGCATCTGATACCAGAAAGTGATCTCGGTGTCAGGTGCGAGGTCCTGCGTAGCGCGGACCATCATCATATCACCAATGAAAGCGCGTCGGGCGTTACTGTAGCAACAGTGGTTAATGTACGATGCCATGGGCCAGATGCCACAAGAGTGGAATTCTTCTTCGTTTGTGTTCGTCTTCTGGCTCGTCTCGTCTTCCACAGCACGCAGGTGAGACTCGCGAGATGAGAGGGGACAACCGAAGCAATTCAGGGATATGATACGCTCGACCAGGAATCTGGGATAGTTGGTCAGGGTTTGACATTAGCCAGGATATGATTGGTCTCTTACGTGTCAACCACTGGTGTACCATCGACATCAGAAACTTCGACAGGCTCGTACGAGCCGTGATAGAGATCAGTAATGACTGAGGCTAAAGAGGGGTTCCGGTAAAGCTTCTGGACAATCATTCTGATGAGTTCTCCCTGCGCCCCCATGGTCATGGAGTTAGTTTCGGCGTTGATCAGTAGGGTCACATTCTGACAGTGCTCTGCCTTTCCAGTGTCAGCGAAGGCATGCGCAAATGCCTTCTCACATAAAAGAAGATCGCCGGCCTTGACCGCTTCTGTTGTGAATAGGCCGCGTCCTCGGGAACCCGATGCTCTGACAGACACTGGGCCAAAATATGTAGAATGATCTAGGTGTGGCGGGCGAAGCTTGGTGGCTTCCATGTATAGTTGCTTAAACTGGTACCTGCCGTTCTCTTGCTCCACAAGTCGGTTAACGGCTCGAGTAAATTCGCCTTTGGCCGCAACGTTGCTCGGATATTCCATACGAAGAAATTTGAGAACTTCGCAGCATTCTCGATATCTCTGAAGATTATAAAGTGCTTGGGCTTTGCGGAATAGAGCTTTCTCGGCTGGCTTTAGAGTGGTAGAAGTAGATTCGATATCGGAGAGGGCAGCATCGAACTGCTTCGTCTTGAGAAAAGCAAGAGAGCGATTGAGTCTGAGGATGTGAGCTTCTTCTACTGTTGGAGAGCAATCGAGGGCTTTGGTGTAGCTGTCGCGATGTTGAGTTTTAATACGTGTGGGAACATTCACTGGAGACTTACTATTCAATGGCAGCGTAGTACTTGGACTCGCCGAAGTAATCGTTTCCCATCGCCTTCCAAGCACTGGCAGAGACGTTATGCTCTGCAAATCTTAGCTGCCAACAATTTGGGACTCGCTCGTCATACATGGGAAGATACACGACGTCGGAGAGGTGATCAATACGAATCCCATAATCTCCATCGGACATCAACTTCAAGTATGGTTCTTTCACAATCAGAACCGTTCCCTCCTTAAGAATCTCTTCTGCAGCGCGCTCATTCTCCTCCTCTTGATAGTACAGCTGCAACATGAAAACGTCCTTGTTCTCGTCTTCTACAATGGCCATAACGGCAGTCATTCTATCTGGCGGGGTAATTGACCTCAGTAGAAGGTAGGTGCCCCTATGATGAGTTTCAAGAAGAAGATCCTTGATCATGACTTTTGTCAAATCACGGAAGGGACTGAGGCATGGAGTGTAGGCCGGAGGAATAAATGATGATCGCATATTGAAGGTATTGAAGTCAGCTCTGCCCTGGTTCATCATAAGTCGAAACTTGAACTGTAGTATGATTTCATCCCGGGGTCTTCTCCCTTTAGGGTGCTGGCCCTTGCGAGATTGGGCATCTCGAAGTCTCTGTTTCTGCTTGAGCAAGAGTTGTATGAACTCTGGGGCGGCAGAGACGTCGTGGGTGTTCATGACGCTTGACGACGGCAGCACCTAGCCGCCTAGTACTGAATTTTAAGATAGGTAGATGATAAGTATTTGACGTTTAAATAGCCACATGGAGATTATCTACGATAGAAACTCTCAGAAGGGCGGACATGTGAATTTTGAAACGGTGACACAAATCAATGTGTTGTCACATGTGGCGGAAATTAGAACCAACCAGGATAGCCGCATGCACCAATAGACGGACTTTATGGAAATCGAGGAATCACTCACTTGAAGTGACACGGGGACAGCTGCCTTCACCAAAATCATCGGCTCATCGGGCGATTAGAAACAGATCCAGCAAGTTCTGAGATACTGTCTGGCCACCTATGCAAGTACATATTTTCGGTCCCGTACGTTTGAAGTCAGGAGTATAGGGCAGTCCTCAATAGCTATAAAAATATAAGCTTTAAAAGATCTAGTGAAAGTAGTAAGTTCCCTATAGTCTATATAGGAAACAGCTGATATCTAGGTGCTTTAGTAATAGAGTCCTTATTATTAGGGCCAAAGCCTCCCTTAAAGCCGTCCTTAATACCAAGCTAAGGTTCGTGATAGCTACCACTGCGTAAATATACTATATAATTACTACAAGTTATAGCCGTGGAGGAACTTTGGGGTGGCTTACAGCCTTAATTTTGTATACTACACTAAATTTCTATATAAAATCAATTAAGCGGCCAAGTCGCACACAGGAGAGCGCGTATTTGTGCTGGCCGATAGCATTTGCAAACTTAGATACAATATTCGGGGGAAGACGAAGGGGCTGAAAATATCAGGCGCAATGTCGACCCTTAATGGCCTGGGGGGAACGATGTCTACCCACAGGAAGTCCGTTTCTATCTGTTGACCGTACAATTCAGGATAAAAATTCCGTCCTCTTGAAATGAGGGTTTGGAGCCTCTATATATACACCCTTGATCTTACTTTGATATAGGTGGCGGTTACCGTCGGCTACTGTCGGCCTATCGTCGATCACTATAGTCGACACTACTCTGCACCACCACTACTACCCTCTGACTCCCTAACGCATCTCATCTAGTTCTCTCTCACATCCCTTAACCGCTCTACCATCCCCCAAACCTCTCTCGCAAGCCCGAGACCGAGACCGTTTCCTCCCTCTTCCCCATCATAAAAACAGGACCAGAACCTCCCCCAGCATGAAGAAATAGCCGCTGCCCCTTCTCCTCTAATCCCCAAGCACGCCTTCCCCCCACGCTGCAGCCCATGAGGACAGGAACAGCAAAAACGGGGGAGCCCACCCCTTCTCCCCTTTTAATTGCGGTAACGGGAAAGGGCGCAGGGCAAAGGGGGCCCGGAGCCAGTGGAACCTGTGGGGTGGTAGGTGGGGGGGTGTGGGGGCGCCGCTCTGGGTCGTGTGTTCCCATGGGGTTTTGCGAGCCCCGTCACTGTTCTGCCAAGGTGTGCGGCTCGAGAGGGGAGGCGGGCTCTGGGGCTTGGGCTTTAGGCCTGCTACGTGTTCTGAGGTGAGGTTAGTGAAGAGGTAAGAGGATGGGTGGAGGGCGTGGTTAGGCTGGTGCATGCGCGGGCGACTGTAGTTCGTGCGTTTGATTCGATTTGGGATGAATTAAAGCGGGTGGGTCGGTGAGTGTTGCTATGCCGGGCTTGTTTAAGATGGGTGGCTAGAGTTCCTTGGACTGCCGTATTGGATCTGTAGTTTTGGTTTGTGCTGACTGGCTGTCTTGTTATATTTTATACCCTTTCTTGTAAGCTGATTGACCCTGTTGAGTCTCCCCGATCTTCTTGGTTTTAGTATCCCTGTCAGGGTCGTCTCCACCAATTACCGCGTACACTTCTCCGGTAACTCCAAGATCTGAGGGCGTTACTGGGGGGGCTCTCTCCGTGGCGGCGTGCGCTCATTTCTTGCGTCCAAAAGCATCTCGCGATTTCACTCTGGCTTCATCCTGCGACTTTAGAGGTGGGGCACGAGCCGGCCGAGCCTCCCAGACGACCGTCAGCCAGGAGAGAACCAATGAAGGAGCTGCGAATCCTGGTATTTTAAGTGTAGAATGCACCCCTTCTCACGCCATGAAAGGTGCATCGGAACGAGATGCAAGGCTGAATCCAGATCGTTTTGAATGAGGCATACCTGATGTAAGAGGCTGGCGCTAGCGGTCTTTCAACCAACGTGACTCGCCTCCCTGGTATCGAAGAAATTATTGGCTGCAACGTGCGCCACACATGCAGCTCAATCGCACACCGGACGCTTAGCCGCATGATTGACCGAGTTTACGAGGTCTATACTTTCTGGTCCCAGAATTCAAACTTTGCCAAGCCTACTTCTGATTAGTTTAAAAAAAAGTTGCGCGCGGTAAGTCGTGGCAGAATTCACGTGACGAACTTTAAAATCAAAACATTATATACCTACCTTTTTGTCGATATCTTTGTTGACGTCTCTATTAACGCCACTATATATACCATAAATGGCAGATCCTGCTATAATTGAGTGTAGCAAGTGCCATATTTATAAGCCCCGCTTTAACTTTGTCAAAAACGGCCCTTTAAAGAAGCTTTTAAAGCTATGCCAGTTATGTCGGTTAAAGGCGCGTTTCCCCTATATATTACCTCTACTTCTACTTGCTTCTCTAGGCCTCTAAATATAGTTTAAATAAGCGGAAGGCTCTTGCGGAGCCAGGTTCTACTACTAAGACTTATTCTATAAAGCGCCAGCTAAATACTCCACCTAAAAATAACGCTAAGAATATCTTTTTACCTCGCGGCCAGAATAGTTAAGATATCCCTAAAATTGCTTAGCGACAGAGGGCAATTATAGCAATACAGCGGGAGCACCGCTTTATGAATCGGCAGGGTAAAGTTTACTCGTAGACTCCTCTACTATATACACCAGATAAGGCTCTAATACCTTCTTTAACGGCAATACCTATCCCAGCGTTAATACTACCTATTTTAGGGCAAGCTCCAACTATAGCTATACCACCTATTTCGGCTATCGATTAGGAGCGAATTAAGAAGTTTAGGAGTGCGCTATAAGCTAAATGTATAGAGACGTGCAGGCGTTATAAGGAGCGGTGGTTTTAAATGGGCCTAGCTACGGAGGGTGATGATATCAGTATATGCAAAGCCTGCATTAGGGACGCCAATAGCCTTAAGGATCCAGCCCTTCCTTCCCTATTTAGTAAAGGCAACGAGCTTAATCCAGGGCCCGTTCCTAGCTTCCTACCTATACTTACTGCGGTAGAGGAGCTTCTGATTACGTACGTATACGTTTATCTATAAGTCGTGCGTGTACGCGGCTAGTAATATTACTATACTAGCTATGTCTACTGCTTTAGCTAGAACACACCAAAGACTTAGAGATAGCTACCACAGCTACCTTCTAAACTTGATATACTGGTTATAAGGCCTACGGCAGTAGAGGGTGGCGAATACCTAAGTTAACGGTTTACCAAGCGGTATACTATAAGGCGCTTTACTATAGTATATTAGCTTTCCTTTCTAAAGATTAATTATCCAGATTACCGCGATGTTAAAATATATAGTAACTAGCTTACTAGCTTACCTAAGAATGGTTCTATATTAGATTAGCTACCTTTTATTAATAAGCTAGATTCTAATTCTAGTAACCTAAGAGCTTACCCCCCTCTTAAACCGTAGGCTGTATTAGCTCCTACAGGCAATTATACTTCTACTATTCATTATCTACCTATTGGGCTTAGCGATAACATACAGGATGGCGAATTTAACGACGACGTCCTAGATACTTTAGTTCCTAATCTAGCACCTAATCTTAGTGAATTAGAGCTTCTAAGTCGCGAGGTTTAATATTAGTAAGGCCTATAGGCGGGCCTAGAAGTCCCTACTATACGACAGACACCTCTCTCTAAGCGATCAGCCAATTATATTATACGCGGCGCCTTTCCTACATTATTTCCTTATGGTAAGGCTGATTTTAATACACTATGAAGACATATAGTTACCCTGGCTGCGTATACCAAGCATATACTTAAGTATTAGGACGGTTAATTTAGCCGCTACCCCTTATTTCGCTACTATCTGTTTAATCGGATTATAAGAAAGCAAGCCCTTAACGCTACTAGCTTCCTTTACAGTTAATCTATTAAGAGTGGCCTATTTTTAGATAAGCTTAGTAATCTCATTAGTGGTAGTAGGGGTAACTAGATTTTAAACAGGATTATACGGCATATACAGAAGCTTAAGGGCACTAGGCCTTACTAGAGACAGAAGAGAAATAAGCTTATAGCTTATACTAAAAATATTAAGAACGGGTCTCTATTCTTTACGCTTAGCGCTACTAATTTACATTAGTATAATCTATAGTCTTATATGCCTCAATTTAATAAATATAAGGCTGCTAATAAGGCCTAGCGCCGTTAGATTGCATCTCGAAATTTTAATAAAAATCCTTATATTGCTGCTTACTGGCTACATTGCCGCTTTTATTTGTTTAAGAAGCACGTGCTTATAGATCTATTTAATAGCACTAACTTTTAGTTCCGGTTTAAGTGGTAGGTATAAGGTAGCGGTTATATACACGGTTTCTTATAGTGTTTAACAGCTCTAAAGCCAGATACGTTAACTAGTAAATTAAGGAAGGCGTTTGCTAAGTACTAGGCTACTCTTATATCTACATTAAATCCTAATTAATCTAAGCCTCCTAATCTTTAATATTCTTCTGCTCTTAGCTATAAAGAATAGCTTAATAGTAGTAAGTTGCTTACTGCTTACCTTAATCAATTTTAACGCCACTATAGTTGCACTAAATCTTACTGCTTAAGGTCAAAGAAAGGCTCCGCTAGAGCAAAGGGGTGCCGCTTTTACTTTCTACGCTCTCTTCGCGATAAGGCCGCTGTATTAAAGGATTAAAATCCACATCACTAGACGTTCTATCCGTAGCGTAATGATAAGCTTCTTAATAGTTATAATACAGCCATAATATTAGCGTGGATGGCTAATATTAATACTTCGCCAGCTATAAGTATATTAGTAATAGTTAACTATATTAGCAAATATTATAGCAAGGAGGAGAAGAAGTTAACTTCCTACTAGGAGTTACTCCAATTAGTACAGCCACACGCTAATAGTCTTTATGCCTTCGGCTTAGTAGTAGCTAAATTTATAAATAAGCTTATTACTAAACGCGATTAGTTAGCGTAGGAAGTATACTATCTGCTTCTTAATATTTCCCTTTACAAAGGCTCTAGGAACGTAGTAACTTTAGATTACTAGTAGGAAGATAATTAAAGCGCTATGTATAAGCTTAAGGACGGGCAACTAGAGGAGCGCAGACTATCTACTTATAAGAAATATAAATGCCGCCTGGATAAGGTAGAGGACGTTACTTTCCTTAATTTTCTACTCTATTTTAATTATACTAATTATAAACGTCGGCTAAGAGCAAGGCCTTAAGTTATATTATACTTTCCGTGCTATAAAGGCGATCCTTTCTATCCGCAATATCCTAAGTTCTATTATATAAAGCTCCTTCTTTATCACCCGTAGAGGGAGTATAAAGAAGTAGCTACTTATACTAATAAATTCGGGGCCCTAGATTACGTGGCTTCCTATTAAGCTTATATTATATCTTATTAGCACCTACCTAACTACTTTTATAATTAAGTACTAGAGGAAGCTTATAAGGCTCCTGCTAATATTAATAAGTTTAATAATAATTTTATAGACAATCTGGAGCTATATTAGTCCTTTAAAATGCTATATACCTGTGTTTAAAACACTAATATAGTTAAAGTTAAGGATCCTAATAAGCTTAGTAATAGGGAGCTTAATTATAACTATAATTAGAGTAGGCATTGGGGTACGTACCTACAGCTTAATAAGAGGACTTATTAGTAGGACGTATAATTACAGCCTCTACCGCAAAGCCACCTACTATAGACAGCAACTCCGTCCTCCTTATAACCGGCCCAGCGTTATATTTATAATATTATAGTTAGTTACTATAGGCAGATCTAGATAGGCCTTAGTCCCCCCCCCACTATGGGTTAATATTAATAGAGAGGCAGGAACTGGCAAATTATATCTTATTGCAGTTCTATCTACCACGCTCTACAATATAGCAATATCTAATAGGAAGCCGTTACTATTAGTTTAAGCCGCCCCTACTAAAGTAGCTACCTTTAATATTAACGGCAGAACTATATATAAACTATTAAGGTTACCAGTAAACCGTCCCTTTAAGGAATTGCCTATTACCAGTCTTACGCCTTTACAATAGGCTTTTAAGGATATTTACTACCTTATTCTTAACAAAAAATCAATAATTAGGCAAGTACATTTAGCTTAGATTAATTACCGCCTCTATTAAATCTATCTTACGCGTAACAACAATTACTTTAGAGGCTTAAACGTCTTGCTAGTAGGCAATTTCTATTAACTATCCCCTATATATTAGACGGCCTTATACAGCAGTCTATCTGCTTACCCGTCAAAGCTTACTAGCCGTAGAAAGGAAGCCTATAAGGCAATTAACCGAACTACTATCCTTAATTAAGTTATACGGCAGGGCGGTAATGACGCCAAAAGTTCTGCATTTAGGACCGCCCTTGCTAAGCTACGTATTAATTCTATAAGTAATTCGACTTAGAAGCTTCTTTTAACTAAGTATTAGCAGGGCTTATCCATTAACGAGGTTACAAGCTTTAATAACGCAATCCGACTCTATAACACACGCGCAGCTATAGGTAAGTATAATACTATCTAGCTTCGCAACCTTTTACAGCCGGTAGTAGTTATTAAGTTAGTAGACACTAGTGTAGGTGCACAAAAGGTTACTCTTAATTAGTGTAATACTGTACAGAATTTAACCCTATATATTGGCGCTAAAGTTATACTAATATATAATATCTAGGTTAAACTAGGCTTAGTAAATAGCTCTACTAGTATAGTTAAAGATATTATATAGAAGGAGCACGCTAATATTAAAAGGGATTAGCCCCAGGCACTACTAATTACGGTAGATAGTTATAATAGACCTGCCCTATTTACTTAGCAGGACGGAAAAAAGGTCGTCCCTATCTTTTCCGTACTTTATAAGTGGGAGGGTATAAGAGGCTCTTGCTTACAGCGTCAATTTCCAGTCACCCTAGCTTTTACTCTTACTATATATAAAAGCCAGGGCCTAACGCTTAACCGGGTGGTTCTAAATATTAAGGAAAAGGATAATATAGTCGGGCTAACTTATATAGTAATCTTATAAGTTAAAAAGCTTTTAGGGCTTATATTCGAACGTAGATTTAATAAGGAACGATTTTAGTTATCTATAAGCAAGGCTAAGGAGGCACAACAGGAAGATTTTATATAGAGGCAGTAGCAACTACTTATAAACGACTTTTCCTAAATAGGAAATCATGTACTGGCTTAGAGGTAAGTAGAGAATGCGGTATTTGTCTTAGTTTTCTAACTTTTAAACAGCTTAACTACGAAATCCAATTTATTTAAATTTTAACCCCCCTATCCATCCTACCTTCTTATCGCCTCTAGAGCTGTTAGATATATATATAATGGTATATAGGGAGAATTAGCAGCATTGCCGGATTAATATTACTGCTATCTATAGCGTTAATCAATTTTTAGAATTTTTTATATTTTTTTTTAAAGGGCGGAAATGTTGCTTATATAATACGTCATATAACCTCTAAGAATGCATATTACTTCTATAGCAGGCCTCCTCCCGTCTATAAATCCTCCCTTCTTTATAACTTTCTTTCTTCTTTTCTTCTTCCTTATAGGGAGCTAGAGGTACTCTAATACGCCTCCTTAGTCTTTACTAAGTAATCTATTAGTTAACGTAGTGATATAGATAGTATTAGACGAGGGGACGATAGGTAAGAGAGAAGATAGGAAGGATAGAGGAGCCTCCGGTAAGTGTTAGTTAAGCAACATTAATAGCTATATTATGGTCGCCTAACCTCCTATACTTATAGGCCTCCTCCCATCTATAAATACTCCCTCCTCTATAACTTTTTTTCTTCTTTTCTTCTTCCTTATAGGAGCTAAAGGTGCTCTAATACTCCTTAGTCCCTACTAAGGGATTTATTGGTTAATATAGCAATATAGACAGTATTAGACGAGGAGATAACGGGTAAGAAAGAAGATAGGAGTGATGGAGGAGCCTCTAGTAGGTGTTAGTCGAGCAATATTAATAGCTATATTATAGCCGCCTAATCTCCTATACTTATAGGCCTCCTCCCGTCTATAAATACTCCCTCCTCTATACCTTCCTCTCTTTTTTTCTTCTTCCTTATAGGAGCTGGAGGTGCTCTAATACCCCTCCCTAGTCCCCACTAAAGGATCTGTTAGTCAACGTAGCGATATAGATAGTATTAAACGAGGAGATAACGGGTAAGAGAGAAGACAGAAATAATAGAGGACCCTCCAGTAAGTATCAGTTAAGTAATATTAGTAGCTATTTATAGCTGCCTAATCTCCTATACTTACAGGCCTCCTCCTATCTATAAATACTCCCTCCTTTATACCTTCCTCTCTTCTTTTCTTCTTCCTTATAGGAGCTGGAGGTGCTCTAATACCCCTCCCTAGTCCCCACTAAGGGATCTATTAGTTAACGTGGCGATATGGATAGTATTAGACGAGGAGATAACGGGTAAGAGAGAAGACAGGAAGGACGGAGGACCCTCTAGTAAGTGTTAGTCGAGCAATATTAATAGCTAGTTTTTGTCACCTAAAAACTACGTTATGTAATAACATTCGGGAACGCAAATATATACCCCCTCCTATACCCATACCACTGCTAAATATTTTAAATTTTATACTTGGAGCTGCTTACAATAAGCGTTCCTAGAAGATCTGCCAATTTAGTGTTTTAAAATTGGACGTTGTTAACGTTTTATATAGGGGTCATTAATTAAGCTCCCGAGATACGATTTTTAAAGTTTAACACTACACCAATATTACAACTTTCTTGCAGTGGCCGAGCTACCCTTAATCTCCTCCCTTCTCTTCCCTTCTATTGCTCGGTATTAAGCTATTACGTTATTACTAAGCCATCGCGTCGCCGCCGAGTTATCGCGTTATTGCCAAGCCATCGCGTTATCGTATAATCGCGTCGTCGTGTTAAGGTAGTAGGTGGCCACGCAGCGATTTACTTATCAGGTAATTAAAATATTTAGTATATAAAGCTTTAAATCGGAATTATAATTAACTGCTGTTATATCCTACGTAGAGGGCTCTGTATTAAAGCTCTATAGTCTAAATATATACTAGATTCGTGACTAATATAATCTTAATTACTAGCTATAAAAGCTCTATTAAACGCCCCTAAGCTAAAAGCCTCTAAGCTAATAGATTCTAGATTAAAAGCTTCTAAATCGAGGCTCTATATCGAAGCTCTAAATAAAAGGCTTAGTAAGCGTAAACTCGGTCAAAATTTTCGTTAGTTTTTACCCTAACGATTATCTTTATATCCTTGCTAGCTAGCTGTGGTATGCCTCACGCAAAAGAAGCTTTTAAGAGATATATATTAGGTTATCCACCAAAATATCTTTCATCTTCATTTCCAACCCTTTGAATACCTCAAATATCTACCCGCATCTAATCTACGCAACTGAAGTCATTACCTACGCGCCGCGCCTCTTTGGCGCGGGGCAAGTTCTTGGTCTCTTTACAGTAATTCCCTACCTGCTTACGCGCGGCGACTCTTTGTCTCCGCGCACTTCCAATCCCGAGAGAATATCAGGACCATCGTTTAGACAGCGGTCAAAGCTATCTTCAGGATTATGTCGACCCGTATGAGGTTGAACACGATCTGAATATCATCTTTAGGTTACGCTTACAACGTACCCTTGTCTCTGGTTCTTCAAGTTCTTCGACCTGCTCTGATAGTACTTCTCCCCCGGAAATCATCGCCCCGCTAAACGCAGCCAATTCGATTGGCTTATCATTCACGAGCACTCCAAATATTGTCGTCCAACATAGTTCACCTTCGCGGGCTTCGTTCTCCGCCTTCGTACCTGTCCAGTCTTCGAGAGAATCAACCATTACCAGACAGTCCAACTCTTCTGCGTCTGGTTCTACTAGTACCAGTGACACTGTGGTAGTCGAATCTACCGAAGGCAACACACTGGGTCAATCAAATCACGTCTGTACTCTCTGTCCTAAGAGCTTCCCTACAAATGGTCAGCTCAAGTGAGTTATATCACGTTACAATATTTTCCCAATCAGGTGAGTGTGTCTGATAGTAATGTCTGGGTAGTAAGCACCACAAAACGAAGCACCTCCGGCCCTTCAAGTGCTCCGTTCCAGGCTGTGACCAGAAAGCCTTTGGACTCAAGAGAGACCTCCAACGTCACCAACAAAGCCGTCATCAGGAACTCTACCCCGCTCTCTTTTTCATCAGGTGTCCAGTCCCTGACTGCCTCCAGGCGGACAAGAACTTCCGTCACGACAATCTTTTGCGACATATTAGAACTCTCCACCCCTCTTACTCATTTCCATCTCTTCCAGGAGAAGACCGCCCGCTATCCGGCCTCTGAAACACGAGTAGGCAGAGTCGACCTCTTCCCAATGGGGGAAGGGTACCAATTTGCATGATTCCAGAATCAAGTATCAATAACTACTAGGACCAGTAAGGAGTGTACCAGCTGTTTTTGAAGAATGGAGGCCCAAACCTCTCCCTCTTCCCTATCAACCTTCATTTCCGCTTCAGAACGGTGCGTTTCTCACTCTTGTCTTCCACTTCTAAGTTAACAATGATAGTCATCTAAATCATGAAGATACCGCTAGTCTACAGGCTCTGCTCATCCCCACTTTGTATCGTTTAAGAGGTAGGTAATAATAATAAAGCATTACTTCCTATAAATGCTAAAAATTTCTATAGAGAACCCGGAGCGTTTTGTATTCAAGTCTTCGAACCTCGACATGCCTCTCCTAAGCTGTCCTTTAGAAACTCCTCTGATGCGGTGGTTTTACGAAAACTCTTGGAACAAAATCTGTCTAGTAAAATTTTCAATGCATATTTCAATGTATCACTCTTCATCCGGATATCCTCTATTCGATCACCCTTTATGTGACCACTCTTCATTCAACCTGCACACTCCCTGCAATCCTAGTCTAATGATATTCACTGTCTGTGGCTTGTATCGTCACCACGTCAAACCATGGCTCCCTTCTTGGCGAAATACATTTCGCCGGGGTCATGGTGGCCATGGGTGACATTCGGAACGCGCCAGGGCATGCAACATCGAAGACTGGTGATTACAGGAGTCTTGGTGGCGCAGGCACGTTCCGGGACAGTGGCCCAGACAGGACGTGGCGGAGAGATTTCGTAGTTATCCTCATGTTAGATTTATTTCCGTATCGTCTGAGTTGTATTTGTCCATTGGTAATAGCGGCGTTTGGTTTGTGTGGTTTTAGGTCTCAACAAAATAACCCAGTATACCCCACGCTCTTTAAAAAAAAGGGTGTTGAGTTCTTGGTTGGTACTAAGGTTCATACCTCCTTAAGAGCCCGACAAGTCATAGATAGACCATTCAATGGATTCAACTCTCACAAACTGTTCGCTCCTCAATATCTAACGGAGAGAGACTCCAAACAGACGCTCAGATTGGACTTTTAAATTCATGCCCGACTGGCAGATTTGCTTGATATTAGGATGCGTTCAGGTAAATCATCCAGGGAGTAGACACATTTTAAGATTATTTTTATTAT
The DNA here is from genome assembly GCF_001692895.1 of Cenococcum geophilum 1.58. Taxonomy (NCBI): domain Eukaryota; kingdom Fungi; phylum Ascomycota; class Dothideomycetes; order Gloniales; family Gloniaceae; genus Cenococcum; species Cenococcum geophilum. Next base: position 1,843,668 of record NW_027137591.1, on the reverse strand, counting down.
TAGTAAATAGGGTCGGCGCAGTTAATAGAATCTCCCTCTCTCCATTAGTTTGCAGCACTGGAAATGGTATAGAAGTTTAAAACACATTAATTTTCATGCGGGGTAATTACAAAATCCATCCTCAAAGTTTTGTTTATTTCGACCTAATTGGGGTTATTTAGTCATCCCACTAAATCTCGATTAAAAAAGGGGAATACAAGGGGTAAACACGAACGGGTCAGACGGCCCTCCCTGCTAGTATGCTAGCAGAATAATACAGCCCAACCATTTTGCAAAGGTTCGCTTATTTTGATAACATACTAGCAGGGAGGGCCGTCTGACCTGTTCATTGTGTCGCGCACTGGGGTTTAGCGATTTTCTAGAACTACCTAAGCTTATTTATAACTTAGCATGTACACCACCCTGGCGCATCCGGTTGAAAGCGCCTGTTGATCTTGGTGATCAAACCCTTTAAAGTAATACGCACGGCCATTTCAACGTATTTTTACCTTCTTTTAGGTATAAATCTACGCATTTTAATTAGCGTGATCAACACGCGCTTCCAACCGGATGCGCCAGGGTGGTGTAGATATACTAGGCTAGGTTAGCGTTACGCTACATTAAACCAATTACTAAGTTAGGTAGATAGGCGGATTCAGTTTCTAGTAGGTGGAGGTCGAAATAAACGAAACTTTGAGGGTGGGTTTCGTATTTATCCCTTTTCACGCAGTTGTAGACAAGTACGCCAAATGCCAGTCTAGCTCGGTTTCCTGTACTAGTGGCTTGTGTGCTCGTGGCTTGAGCGCTCACGACATGCATGCCTATTTGCTGGTTGAAATATTTCCGGTTATACCATACATAGATCCTAGGGTTTATCAGGAACTGGATTTTTCTAATTATTGGCCGCATTTCGGTTGAATCAAGTTTAGAGTAGACTTTTATGAGGTTTAACTGACAGTTCTGGGCAAGTCTGAAGGAGAGAAATGTGTTTGCGCTTTTGAGAATCTTGCGGTCTGTCTGCTGGTCTACGCTAAGCAATCAGTATACCCCAATCCTTCAACTAAAGTCAGTGATCTTCTTGGACTGGGTTAATTCTAGAGCTCCGTGGCGGAGCCGTCTTTGGATTGGAGTGGATCCTGTTAATTTAATTAGTTGGATGGAGTGGATTTAAAGCTACGGAGCTCTTAGAGCTCCAATTCTCTAACCCAATTTAGTAGGTGTCACATAAGGATAGAGCCAATTAGCGACGTCAACAATAAGATCCGATTTTAATTGGGTGTACGAGCTATATAATCTAAAAACTCTGGTACATACAAGTGTAGTTCCTCCTGCCCCCGTCGTCGTCGTCATCATCATCGTCGTCACTTTAATTAATTTATCCTTATCTTCTTACTGCCACCATAGATCGATATTTGTCAACTTAATCGCCCCCTACATCCGACAACATAATTCTTACGCCTAAGAGCTTTAACCTAAAAGCTAATAAGTCAAAAACGTTTAATAAGTTTAAGCTTTATAGAAAGCAATATATTCGGTGTAAAGCTCTTACTAAAGCTCCAAAGCACACCAAGCAACAATCCTTATACATTTAAAAGTGGGGTAAGGATATCCAGTTAAAATCCTCTATAGACCAGCAAATATTCTTCTACTACTATATTTGCGAGCAATTAAAGCATAAGCAAGAGCTCTGCGTAGTATCGTCAGGAAGATTAACGGCCATAGATCACCTTATAAAAGATTACCAATTAGATAAGGTAACGGGCGAGATTCTCTCCAAGAAGAAGGAGCCAGATCAGCCAACGATTAAGCAGTATCCAGAGGCTAGATCGCTTAATCTAAATCGCAACTTTAAAGGCTTTAAGGCTCTCCTAATTCAATGGATTGTTTGCTACCATATTGCCTTCTTCCAATTTAAAAACGCCTACTTCCGACAGCTCTTATTTTATCTCTACCCTAGGCTCCAAAAGTTTCTTCCACAAGTAGGGAAGACGATTCGCGAATAGGTTATACAATCGTTTAAACAGCGGAAGGAGTTATTAAGGAAAGAGCTTAAAAGCGCCCGCAGTATAATATCGATTTCCTTTGACCTATAGACGTCACCAAATACGCACGCGATTATTAGGGTAGTGGGCCATTTTATCAACAAAGACGGCAGGCGTCGCCACGTTGTTCTCAGGCTTTGTGAAATTATAGGTGAGCATACTGGTGAGAATATAGCGGGCGTCCTCATAGATCTATTTCGCAACTATAGGATCACAGGTAATATTAGGTATTTTATGGCCGATAATACGGAGTCGAACGATACGTGTATTAACGCAATCCTTCATGCACTATATCTAAATATATCAGCAAAGCTTCGCAAAGGACGCCGACTATATTACTTTGGCCATATTACAAACCTTTATACCCAGGCCTTTATCATTAAAAGCAATGCGGAGGGAGTTTATAAGGAATTAGCAAGGGCTTATCGCGAGATAGACTTTAAGAAGGTTAAGGAGTTATAGAAAAAGCGCGGAGCCGTCGGATTGCTTCATAACCTCATACAATATATTCGTATAACTCCTTAGCGTTGTAGTTTCTTTCAGAGGATTAAAATAGGAGGCCTATTAGCAGAATTTAATGGCTTAGAGGTAAGTAAGAAATCTTATATAGAGCTTTAGTGTTAAGATTTAGCAGCAGCTTAGCGTCGGATTTTATTTTATCTAAAGGAAAATTAACTAAATCGCCTCTTATATACTTATATAACCACCTATTAGCTCATTTAAAATAACCAGACGCGTTAGAACTCATTGTTCTTAGCTATATTACGCTTTCTAAACTATAAGGAACGTATTACGAAGTTCTATAGTAGCTACCACCTAGTAGTAAGTGCAAAGCAGCTTTCTAAGGATGATCTACTTTAAGAGCACCATTGGAAATAACTTAAACACCTATATAATTACCTAGAAACGTTCTATAAGGCTACTATAATAGTAGAAGGCAAGCATACCGGCCTTACTAATTACTTCCAAACCCTAGACTGGCTTTTGCTTAAGCTTAAAAGAACTAAGCATAGGTTTATTAAGCTCTTAAAGCAATTAAAGAAGAAGGCCGAGGCGTAAGGTTATTGCTACTTAGCCACCTACATAGAGGCTGCCTAGCAAAAGTATAAGAAGTATTACGTTAAGGCTAATAATATAGGAGCTTACTATACAGCAATTGTTCTTAACCCAACGCTTAAGATGTAGTGGTTTTATAACTAATGGGCGCAGTATAAAGAGAAGGCGGCTTAGATCTTAAAAGCAGAGGAGGCAGTAAGAGAGCTCTAGCTCGAATATAAAGGCAAAAGCTTCCTACTACCACCCTCATCTACGCCAGTAACTCTACAGCCGCTAGTTACGAGAGAGAAGATCTATGCCTCCGCCCAAGCTCACAAGCGCCTTAAAACAACTCACCCTAAATATAACAGCCCAACATTAATTGATCGCTTTAAAGAATATCTTGCTACCAACCGTGTACTTCTTACTAAGAACCAACACTTTAACGTCATATAATACTGGCAGGATCGCTATAAGAGCCAGCCGAATCTCACCCGATTTGCGCTTAATATATTAGCCGTGCCTCCTATAAGCGATAAATATAAACGACTCTTTAGCAGCTACAAGATTCTTCTTAAAGACCGGCGCTCCCAATTATAAATAGATATTATTAAGGCAAATAAGGTTCTTTGGCATGCGTATAGGCCACCGCCAAAGGGTATATTTAACGATAAGGAAGTAGATAACTTAGTAGGAGAGCCTTGCAAAAGGGTGTCCCTTAAGAAAGCGGCAAAGGCCTAGCTTGCTGCTGCGGTTACCATAGAGGCCTCTAATCAGGTAGAAGACGACATAATTAATAAGAAGGAAGAGGAGCTAAATAAGTAATATACGGCTATTAAGATTAACTATAAGACTAAGGTTATTGGTAAGGAGTAATATAGGTAGCTTTTAGTCAGTTATTCTACATCTACTCTTCCTTTTACAACACCATGCCGATGCCAAGCCTTTCTATTTTTAGTATATAAATGTACTGGAGCTCCAAGGAGCTCTTGGAGTCAAACAATTTACTAGCTGGATGGAGTGGATTTGAGCTCAGATCCACTCCACTCCAGTCCAAGAAGATCACTGACTAAAGTTCAGCTTCACATTAAAAAATGCTTAGCTCTGAGCAACTCACGGCTTAGTTGAATTACGTCCAAGGACAGGAAGATCCGAGCCTCTTATATCAACGGATGTCCCAGTCACGTGCACCGAGCCGTTAGCGCGGGGGCTTTCTACAACTGTCGCTCCTTAACTGGCACTTGAACAGCCTCCTAGCAACGTCTCCTACCTCTAACACACGAAATATGGGAAGTTGACTCTTCCATGCCTCATGTCTCCTTTCTCTTCCGTCTGCCCTCTAGGCTACGCAGGAGAGCCCGCCGCTCCCGTCTTTTCACCATGCTTACGCTCCTAAGCATCATGTGCATCGTGATAGCAACTCTCTACATGATCTACAAGCCGCCTGGCTTCCTAATCCGCTATTTCCAGCGGCGCTGGCCGGATGTGCTCTGGCAGGTTAACACATCCTCCAAAACCATTGCGCTCACAATCGACGACGCGCCGTCCGAATATACGGACGAGATCATGGAGATCTTAAAGGCAAATGATGCAACGGCCACTTTCTTCATCATCGGCTCGCAAGTCTCAGGCCGCGAAGAGACGCTGCAGGATCTCGTTCGCAACGGGAACGAGCTGGGGAACCACGCCATGCACGACGAGCCCTCGCGGTCTCTCGCCGACGCCACGCTCGTCGAGCAGATCCAGACCGTGGAAGAGAAACTCGATGCTGCGTACGCCGCTGTTGGAGCTGGCGAGGCGCCTAAGTTCTTCCGCCCTGGGTCGGGGTTCTTCAGCACTAAGATGCGCGAGATGCTGGGGCGCTTGGGGTACAGGCTTGTGCTTGGGAGTATCTATCCTCATGATCCGCAGATCCCGTATTGGAGGGTTAATGCGGGGCATGTTCTAAGTATGCTGAAGCCGGGGGGGATTGTAATCTGTCATGATCGGAGGGGGTACACGGTGCCCATGCTGAGAAAGGTGTTGCCGGAGATGAGGAGGAGAGGGTATCGGATTGTTACTGTTTCGGAGTTGCTGAGAGAGGCGAGGGCCTAATTGTTTGAGGGCAATTTTGTGCTATGGATACACCGGTGTTGCAAGGTACGACTCATGCAACAGTGCGCCGCAAACGAATTCATATGGCCACGGCTTTGGTACCATCTGTGGTGCTTTACCCTTTAACTTCTAGAACTTCCCTCCCGCCTTTTAATGCGGCCATTGGCTTTCTAGAACCATAAGACATGACATTCTTCCCCCGAATGAGGAGATGGCCATTTGGGGGGTAAGAGAAAGTTTAAGTGAAGGCGAAGATGCGTCGGATCGAGCACTTACACAACAGGGATACCCTAGAGGTGTTTGTAAAGAAGAGCACGCCACTGCCCGATCTTTGGAGGCATTTTATGTCATTGGAAAAGCAATAGTAACCCAACAGAAATGTTGGAGATTTCCGATAAAGAGAGCAATCTTGATGACGCCGACTCTCCCATCACTGCTCGCTCTCCGACAGCTATCCCAAAGTAAGGCCTCCCATTACTCTTACTAACTCAAGCCTCACCCTACCTCCGCCCTCTAGGCAAATCAGGTGCTCATCTGAAGCGACCAAACAAAGTACATTACAGCACTCACTCACTCACCCTCATTTCCGGTCTTCTTACCTGCATTCCCCCGCCTCTCATGCCATGTTTCCTTTCACTAAATTCCTCCGACACAGAATTTCACAGGCGCAGGGTCTCGGACCTGTTCCGGGTCTTCAAACAAGTCCCATCAGGACACAAGGGGGCTGAGGCGGAGTAAGTCTGTCCGCTTCATGCCCTATTTTCCTTCCACAACAGCGATAGCAACCGTTGTGATATACAAAAGACCCTAACCCAGGGCAGAAGATGATCGGCTACCGGAAAGGGGAAGGGCTGCATTTCTAGAGCGTTGCCTGGGAAGTGGATATTCTGTGTGCTGTTAGGAAGGAGGACAGACATTATTGAACTGGCCAAGACTGGCTGGTGGGTAGCAGACGACTTGGGTAATGGAGTAATGCTGGTGGTTTGTAATGAGTAGTGAGGCTAAGTGGAGTATAGGGTGGCGATAGCAACTATTATTAGAGTGTGGAGATGAGGGAGAGCGGGACCCAGGAAGGTGATAGCGATGAGCGTTAGAGGAAGATTGATGATGAAGGAAAAAATTTATTATGAGTGACGTCAATCAAAGCGCTCATTTGTTTTAGTATCCAATGCCATTGTAGGTTGGGCCGGCTGCGGATTTTAAATCGCCGTTAGTGCTTTAGGGTACCGCGGAGATTGCGAGGGTTGCGGATATTGTAAGAGGATGGAGGTCTTTTGTTAACTTGTATTAGAATAATAATCGGAATTCCCACTTTATCTTAATAACTAGTATTTTAGTGGATTCGCCTAAAAGGAGCTTATATATTTAAATGTGTAGTTTAGGCGGTAGTTTAAGAAAAGGTCTACGCCGCAGCGAAGGGCCTTTTGTAGGTTAAAGCTTACAAGACCTTAAGCGTAGGGTTAACGTATTTTAAGTAGGCGTTCTCTAAGACTATTTCTTAATGCCAAAGGGCGATGCTGACGCGTTTTTTAGCGGATTATTGGTTTTGTAGCATATCATAGTCGTAAAATTAGTATTAGAATTGGTGAACATTAAAGAGGTCTTAGTTAGTAGGGTAAGTATTTATAAAAGAGAAAGCGTATAAACTAGATATAATTAACTAAGCGGGGAAGATTATGCAAAAAATCTAAGGGATTAAAGAGTGCTAGAATGCTTATCTGTATATCTAAACAGCGAAATTCCGCGCTAGAAAATCCTATATATTAAGGCAAAACGGAGATTTTATTAGGTATATTAGTTAATTTAAGGACCATCTAATGGAATTAATATAGCAGTTAGTACCAGGGAACCCCCATCCACTAGGCACTCCGGATACACTCTACTCTAAGAAAAAATAGCTATCCCATGCGCTGTTGAGGCGTCCAATAAATGTGGCCCGTGCACGAACACCAAAACATCAATAAACGCCTCTAGTATAGGATCTATGTAGCTTTCTACCTTAATTATATCACTACAATGGGTCGAAAACGTACTTCTAATGATGCAGATCTTGTGCAACCTGATTAATATATTGTTCCAAAGAATAAGCGGGCCAAAATCCCACCGCTAGAGCCCTGGCCACTGCCTAAATTCGACCCCTTACCTATCAATCCTCATACTAATGGAGCTCTAAATCTACCACCCCATATAGATCCGACTGATCCTCTTGCCTTATTTAAGCTTATATGGACGGACAACTTACTTAAAGAGCTAGCAGCTTATATAAACGAGTATGTAAGGCTTTATCCCTACTAAGAATATAAGGATAAAAGTAGGAAAGTTCGGAGACCTTATAAATAGAAGCCAACTACTGCAAAGGAGCTTCTTACATACTTGGCAGTGACAATTTATATAGGGTTATCACCAGAATTAGACATTGGAGAATATTGGACGAAAACCCGTAGAAGAAGAGTCGATTATTTTGCTGTTAGGGAATATATTAGTAAGGACCGTTAGCAGCAGATTAATTTAAAGCTTTATATATTACTACCTAAGCGCCCTAACAATAAGACAAAGGAGTCCCCTTTCTATAAGATTGCGACACTTAGTGATACCTTACGCGACCGCTTCCGGCAATATTGGAAGCCTAGAACTCACCTCGCTGTTAACGAGACGATTGCTTGGTTTACCGGCCGAGCTTTTGAAACTATTAATATTCCGAGTAAACCTACACTAGAAGGCTTTAAGATATAGGTCGTGGCCAATTAGGGCTATATTCTAGACTGGCTTTGGCATGCAAAGGGTAATAAGAAGGGCCCTATTAATTTAGACAAATATTGAATAAAGGAAAAGGGATTTTCAAAGACGTAGGTAGTAGTGTTAGATCTTCTCCTACAGGAGCTCGACGGTAAATGATATTTTAATAAGCATAAATATATTGTCTGGCTAGATAACCTTTTTATTTTATAAGTGTTAAGCTACTTAACCAGCTTCGCGAGGAAGGAATTGGGGCTGTAGGAACAGTACGAACAACCAAGACAAGACGTAAGGTAGTGGAGGAATGGGAGAATAACTCCAGTATACCTGCCAAGCGGTTAAAAAAGGAGGGTCCTGAATAGATTAATCGGTCACTCGCAGATCTTAAGCTAGTGCATTCGGGCTAAATTGAATGGGGTAAATTATACGGAAGGCTTTTAAAAGACGGTTCTGTTATGGAGTTTGCTTGGAAGGACGCCGATATAGTGCTTTTTATGAGTATAGTTGATTCGGGTGAGTTGGCCTCCTAAAAATAAAGTTCTGCGAGCTCTGATGTTATACATCGCTAGGTAGAGTTGAGGTTTAACAAACTCGATGACGCCCAGCTACAACTATATCTGGCGCCCGCTAGACCCGGAAGATCTTTGGCGACCAGGCTATAAAGGAGCTCTTAATACCACAGTTTATTGATATGTATAACCACTTTATGGGCGGTGTTGACCAAGCTGACTAATTAAGGTCTTATTACAACACGTAAAGGACGTATTTAAAGGCCTGGAAACCTCTCTACTACTTCCTCCTTAATATAACTGTTGCTAATTGCTATAAACTCTCTACTAAATCTATCCCTGGCTGCTGGCTAAAGCGCAGCGCCTATAAAGCTTTCCGCGAGGACCTCGTTGAGGCCTTATTCGACCACGGCGAACGTCTTACCAACCCCCCCGGTCGCGTTGCTATAATGGAGGAAAAGGATATACATAAGGCACCCGCAGAGGAGCACGGGCAGGGCCCTGTTCGACTGTTTCCTAAGAAGCCTAGCTGCGCAGCCTGTGTGACTGCAGGCAGAGGAGCTACAAAGGAAGGATTCAAAAGGAAGCCTCTTATGGAGCTTTCGGTGAACACTACACAGAAAGCTCGCGATAGTAAGGAGTGGGTAAGACGACGTCGTCCTCCAAGAACACGATTTGGGTGTGCTCTATGCAATATACCGCTCTGCAAAGAAGGACCTTGCTGGCAGGAACACGTTACCTTAATCTAGTCACGATAGAGACGATAGTATAGCAAATTTGAGATTTATTATAATGATTTGGAGCCTCACTAATTGATTAAACCTATGACCTCATTTTGCCAAGACTCCATTTGATTTAATGCCTTTGGTTGGCTCGTCTATTTGGACGCCTTTATCAACAGCGCATGGGATATGATCCTCCTAATTTTCCCTAAGCTGGACTAGTAAGCGAAGTTAGGAAACTAAAATAGCTCCACCTTATAATAAGCTAAAGAACATAAAGGTTTCTTATTATAAGTTAGCTTTAATAGCGCCTCGTTAAGCCACGTTGTAGTCTATATAGACTTTAGTTGCGCTACTAACTATATAAAAGACACCTAACACGTTAACGAAAATAGTACGCCCAGCTGTCCTATATAATTGCTGTATAATAGCCGCTCCCTATAAACTTAGCTATCTCTTTCTATGCCCTACCCTATTTCTTTATCTATTAAAACCTACTTAATAGCGAAAAAGAAATGCGAAATATATTACAGATTACTATTATATAAAAACTATAAAGATTATTTGGAAATATATAACCCTAACTAGAGAAGACCTTATAAGTGCATATATTCTGGTTGTAAAAGAAGATTTATAAGACTTAGCAATCTTAAAATTTATTTACTAACTTATAACCTTACCTAAGTAGAACCTTATAAATGCTTATATACTAGGTATAAAAGAGAGTTTATAAGAAGTACTAATCTTTAAAGGCATAGGCCGGTAAGAATAATTTAATATTAGTTAGAGTATATACTAAGCAATTATAGTGCCATAGCAAGCAGCGCAATTATAAAAAATGCCCGCACTATAAAGAAGAATTTAGTCAGAAAGATTTGTTATAGAGGTAGAGTTATCTATTAATCTATACACGTAATACTAATATTATTATAGGCATAAAAGGCGTGGGTGCCCTACACTTAAAGAAAAAGTGAAAGCAGTATTAAAGAAACGAAGTTTAAGTCGTCGTCTCCCCCTTCGCTCCTAAGGACACGTCACCGGACGCCAAATACCAGACACATCACAACCTCTACTACAACCAGTCTACAGCCATCACGCTGCAGACGACCTCCACCATCACCTGTCTACAGCCATCGCACTGCAGACGACCTCCACAACCTGTCTACAGCCATCACGCTGCAGACAACCTCCACCATCACCTGTCTACAGCCATCGCGCTGCAGACAACCTCTACCACAACCTATCTACAGCCATCGCGCTGCAGACGACCTCTACCACAACCTGTCTACAGCCATCGCGCTGCAGACGACCTCCACAACCTGTCTACAGCCACCGCGCTGCAGACGACCTCTACCACAACCGCCACCACTACCACCACCACTACCGCTACAATATACCACACAACACCGCACTATACAGCTTGTACCAGCTTCGGTGTCCCCCCCCCCGTGCGCGCGCAACACCACACACCTAATTTCGCTTCGTCTGCAGCTAAATTAGTATGTAGAGCTAGCAGAAAGCGGTGTAGTACGTGGCCAGGGCTTAAGCCACGGCCCACATCAATTCGGAGCTCGGAGCTCAATTTTGAAGCTATCCTGAACTTCTCTCCCTCACCAAATTGTGATATCACCTCTAGATCTTAGTGTTTTACCCCGTTACCTTCCTTAATATGGCTCCAAATATGGGTGACTGGCAGTACGCCTTTATTGAAATCCTTCTTGCAGCCGGCGCCAGTAAGCGTATATGCGCCCGTTAAGCCGATTGCTCTCCTAAGGCAATCCAACGTATTCGGAAGAAGATAAGGCTGTATAGAAAAATAAGGCTCGGTTGCAAATATAAGTTGAGACGTATACTAAGTAATGAGATAATTGTCGCATTGCTCTGCTAACTATATAAGGCTCCGAACTTGTATCTTAACGAGATAATATAGTTTATCTACAATCGGTTTTAGGTAGCTATAAGTAGGCAGACGCTTAGTGCAGAACTAAGAGTCGCTGGCTAGAGCTGGAAGCTGGTAAGAAAGCTTTTACGGGCGTACTTAAGGAAGTTACTAACTATATATAAGGCTTGTTAAGTCGCCCGCAAGTAAAGCTAGGAGGATCGCACCTTATTCTAGGCCATAATCTCACAGTTTACCGTTAATTAGTTAGTGTTTATAGACGAATCTAGAGCTAACTTAAAAACGGGTATATAAAAGGCGTCTTAGTTACCGGTAGGAGTTACACTAGTTTTATATACACTATATAATTATAATAAGTAGCGAGTTAATATACTACCTGCCTATACCGTTAACGGCGTACTAGTATCGTTAGTATATACTAGCTTAATAAATTTAGAGGGCTACGACTACTAGATTAAGCATGTTTTTCTACCTTATTATAATCCTTATCTAAAACTAAGATTAGTAGTCGTTATAAATAACGCGAGCTTTTATTACTTAGCCTATATTAGCCCCCTCTTTAAGCGAGCTAGCGTAAAGCTTATATACTTGCCTATATACTTACCCGATCTAAATCTAATTAAGGAGTTCTTTAGTAAGCTAAAGGAGTTTATTTAACAATACTTTATTATATGGAAGGAGGTGCTAAAGTAATAGGGTAATAGCTTTAATAGCTTTCTAAGTTAGTATATAAAGATTATAGGAAGTAAATCTAACAACGCAAAAGCTTATTTCCGCCATAGCGGGTATATTAGTAAAGGAGAGTGAGATTTTATTATACGAAGGAAGGCGTGGCTATACCTTAAGCTTATAATATTTAATTTATATAAGAATTACTACTAAAAGAGTATATTATAATAGGTGCCTGCAAGTAGGCGCATACTTAAGTTAAAAATCTACTACTAGCCGAGCCTAAGGCTTTCTAGATTACCACTATGTACGCCTCTTAAACTTCTCTACTCCTTAATATCTACTTATAATCTCTTAGCAATTGCCTCTGGAACGCCTACCTTAATTATTACCTCAATTGGTGTCTTTCCTTGCTTATCTAGCTTCTGCTCTTTAATTGTCTTTAAATCCCACCGCTTAGTAAAAGCAACTTAGTAGGCAGCGTTAATATCTTCCTTCTAGGCCTTTAAGTCTTCTACCGCCTTCTTATACTACTTAAAATACTTCTATAAATCTACAAGCCGATTAAAGCCTTAAGGATATAGTAGAGGAGCAATTAGTAATAACTTTAAGCTAGAAAGCGAGGCCGCTAGAAGTATAGATGGGCGCCTATAGTAACTGCTAGTTAGGTTAATATAGAATTAGTTAATAACGCCCAGAGTACTTAGTGTAGAGGCCTTAGAGGTAAGCTGCTCCTTCTTTTTACTGCCCGTCTTCCTCTTAAGAAGCTTCTATATTAAGCTAACCGGAGGAGTATATTTAGTAGTAAGGCCTTAATTAATTGCCCAACCCTATTCTCTTACATCCTCCTATATAAGCTTATAATTAACTTGCTAATATACCTAGCACTAGTTACTACCGCAGTTTTTACAACACTGCTACCGTTAAGATACCTTTATAAAGCTTATTTTAGGAATTATAAAGAAAGCGGTAATATTACCATCTACTAGCTATAGCGTATTTAGTAAAGAGCTCTATAAGGATTCTAGAGCCGACTGTAAAGCTAATTATATTACTATAGAGGAACGGGCAGGAGCACAAGCAGCTTACTACTTAATTATCTTAATATAATCTATAGCGAGTTCAACTTTAAGCCGCTTAAATAAGCCGTCGTCGCGATTATAACACCCTTTCGCCACTCTTAAGAGTTCTTCTTCGGAATTAATCCAATTAATTATACGGCTTAAATTAAGATAGAACGTAGATCTAGTAGAGTTCAATCGCCCGGTAAGCTTTATGGTAGCATTACACAACTTCCTTTAAAAAGTACAACCAGTAAACTTCTGCTGTAAAGCCTTATTAATTTTAAGAAGAACTTCGCGATTATATATCGCTAAGAGGCTAAGGCGAGCCTTAGGAAATATATAAGCCAATATAATAGTTAAGCGACTTGTCTTTTAAAGCTTTACTAATAACACTAGGCGATACTTAAAGAATAAGCCTCCGCCTAAAGGCTTCACTATATATTCCTCCTGCTCCGTTTAAAGCCTTAAAGCCAACTCCTCTTCACTCTCTACTAAAGGCTTATATACTGAAGTCTCTAGTAATTAAGGCCTCTTAGCGGGTGGCTGGCCTCGTAATATAGGGGGAGCTACGCCCGCACGCCGCGAGGCTCTTACTATATTCCGTTCCGGCGGTATATAAAAGTGTTAAACTTCCTTATCGTCGTACTTTTTGGCAGCTACCGGATTAGTTAGAATCTTATTAAGCTCATCTACAGTAAAATAGGCAGCCTATTATAATATATGCGGGGTACTATGCATTAGCGGTAAAGGGTAGTTAAGCTGCATATTAAGTTGGCTACTATATACGGGTGGAAGATTCACGACCGTACTTATACTTAAGCTCTATATAAAAGGAGGTGGACCACTAATCGCTAAGGGAGGCGGTACTAGTAACAATCGAAATCGCTAAGTAAGTGGGCGACTAGAGGGACTACCTGCAGAGGCAGAAGTAGGGCGTTTGGAGCTTATATTAATAAGAGAAAGAAGCTTTACAACACCACGATCCGGAACAGATATCACGACTTTTGGTAAGGGAGAGAAGTTTAGGATAGCTTCAAAATTAAGCTCCAAGCTCCGAATTAATGTGGGCCGTGGCTCAAGCCCTGGCCACGTACTACACCGCTTTCTGCTAGCTCTACATACTAATTTAGCTGCAGACGAAGCGAAATTAGGTGTGTGGTGTTGCGCGCGCACGGGGGGGGGGACACCGAAGCTGGTACAAGCTGTAGGCGTACCGCAGATGCGCAGATAGGGTAGCTACAGTAGGGGGGGAAGGGGGCTGGCCCGTGTTACTTTAGCACGTAAAATATAAGGTGTATGGGCGAATTGGTATTTATACCCTATACAGACAACCTCGTGAAAATTTTCCTATGGGAGTGGGTTTACGTAACGAGGTTCGCCCTTATAAAATACCATTAGTAGGTTACTTTTGGGGAGAGTACCTACTAATTACTAATTCCTTACCCTTTTCTTAAGCAAGGAGAAGAAATAGGGTACAGAATTCCAAAAAAAGTTATATAGGGGTAATTGGTAGCTGCTTCCAAGCTAGCAAGCTATTAGGTTTCTCTTATTCTTATATACAAAACTATTTTATTAAAATTAAAATCTATCTTTTAGAGCGCTTTTTCTACTCTAAGAACAGCAGAATACGGCAGAAATAGATAAAAAAGCCAGGATTTCCTTTTCTTAGTGTAAACTGGACCATAGTAAGCAAAATACTAAAACGAAAAAACACCAGTTGCTAGAGCTCCCCTAGCATTTTAAAAACGGGCTAGAGTGTCCACTTAGCTACTAGTATATATTAAGCTGCCTAGGAAGGATTCATATATATAGAACTATAGCGCTATAGCCTAGAGGCTGCATGCGTAGTATTATACGTAGTATAATACAACGGATTAAAAAAAAAAAAAACCGAAGTTTAAAATCACCTAAGTCAACAGATATTGATAAAGAGTATTTTATAGCGGAAAGTATATCTGCTATTAATAAAGAGGAATCAGATCTTAAATAAGTGGTTATATTAATAAAGTAGGAAGGCATGGGAAGTACAAAGCGCTCCTTAAAACTATTTAAAGTATTAAGTCTTTACGTAGCAAGAGCTCTAAAGAGGACCTAAATAGGCTTATATAGTTATAATATCAATATGCTTAATAATATCAATATGCTTAATAGTAACAATAAATAAATATATAGATTTTTTATTACCCTATAAATATGCTTAGTAATAAGGGTATAAAAATATATAGATTTTTTATTATACTATAAATGTCCTTAGTAATAAGGGTATAAAAATATATAGATTTTTTATTATACTATAAATGTCCTTAGTAATAAGGGTATCCCTTTAACCGCTAAGTTATATTTAACGTTATTAATAAGGATCTAGGCTAATTAGAGACTCTTCTATATAGCTGCTATTACAGTATAGCTATCCGTGCGGCCTTAGCGTTAGACGCCAGCGGTTAAAGAGATAAAAATATATAGATTTTTTATTATAACCTAAATTAGCTTAGCGGTAAGGGTATATAAATAAATAAAAAAAATTCTATTTATTGCCTAATTCGGTCCCTCTTTTAGGTATAGGCTTTTACCTTCTATATATAGGAAAAAGCCCCTAGTAGGGGGAAAACCTAAGTATATTCTTCTAGCTAGTCTTATACGCTCTACCTTTACTTAGCACCCGTGCTATATATTTAAGTGTATAGCGTGCCTGGACCCTTATTAAGGCGCTTTAACTTTAGCCACGGTTTCTTTAGCTAGAGATATATATAGCTACCTTAAGAATACACTAAACTCCCTTTATTTATTAGTTGTTTTATAACCTATAATCTAATAGCCCTCTATATAGTAGCTTTAGAAAACTAAACAGTACATATCTAATCTTTAAAGTGTGCTATGCCAAAATAAAGCATATCTGCCTTTCCCTGGCGGTATTAAGTTATATAGTTGCCCTATATATTTATAATTTCATTATTAAGTATAGAGATCGCTAGATAAAGCCACTAATTATCTAGCTGTTTGCTAAAGGACAACCTACTAACTAGACTAAAGGCTGATAGGGCTATTAGCGAGCGCTATAGATGTCTTCCGCCTCTAAGACTTTAAAACTAAAGGCTACTAGGTATTAACCGCCTAGAGTAAGTCTTTAGAGCCAATATAGAGTCTTAATTAATAGAACTATTCCTTTTTTATTTCCGCCAAATAGGAAATACGCTTAAGTAAGTCTTTCTTAGCATATAATCGTTTGGTACTATTAACCTAGCTAACCTTAAGGCTATCCTATCTACTAACTTTAAAGGTCTGTATAAAGCCTTAAAAATTATCTCTTACCTACCCGCTGCTAATTTTATTTAGACTAGGGTATGGGAGCGCGGTAATAGATTACATTCCCTATATTTAGAGATAGTATCTTTACTTAGGAAGGCGCATTATGGAAGCGTTTACGAGAATTACTAAAGCCGTAGTTTTATTATAAGCAGTATGATAACCTAGAAGTATTCTAGAAAGCTATTAATAACCTTATTAATATTATCTCTTAAAAAGATAGTATTGTTAACTTATAACCTCTTTTCTTCTGTATAACCCTAGATATAATAACTAAGTTTCTTTTTAGGGAGTTAGTAAAAAGCCTAAAGGCTCTAAAATTAACTAGGGAGCAGATATTTACTAATACCTTTAATATAGCATAGGCGTATATCGCAAAGAGGTTTCGGCTCCTAAATCTCTACTAACTTATTAAAGGAAAAAAGTTCCAGGACACTTATAATAAAGTCTATTATTTTACGGACTAGATTATAGATTATAAGCTCTTATAAGATATATAAGAGGATAAAGGACAAAAATATATCTTTTTAAACTCCCTTACCTAAAATACCCCTAACCGCATAATATTAAGGGGTTAGATAATTAACATTCTAACTATAAAAAGAGACACTACGGCCTACCTTCTTTTATGGACATTGTAAGTATACTCCTAATACGGCGTAGTGCTTCGCCTTTTCCACTTCTAATCTTTTGTACAGCTTCCTCCTCGTCTAATATTTAAATATTCTTACTAAACTAAGAGCAGAAATAGCTGCTGCGTGTAATAGTAGTGTAGAGTTATACCGCACAGACCTCCGGAATATAGAATATCTTTAGAATATTTTAAAAGAGAGTAAGTTCCCTAATCGTTAATCTATAAAATATCACTAAAAAACGTAGCTCTTTAACTCTATCCTTCTATTCCTATAAACACCCGTATAGCTCTAAGAACTACTATATTACCTATAGGCGGCGGCCTTAATAGAACTTCTCCTGTTCTGATTTTTAAGGGAACGGCTATAGTATATAGTGTTTATATAATGCATAGACGACCTAACCTTTACGGAATAAACGCTAAGCTTTATCGTCCTAAAAGATAGGATAAAGATATACCTCTAAACCATAACAAAACCGACGCGAAATGGGGTTATTTACTATATAATGGTAGTCCAAGAATATATCTAGGAAGTAAGCGCCCTTTACTATTAGTTAAGCTGGGATCACTTCTTGATATTAATTTATACTTCCTTTTATAGTTAATTTTACGCTTATAGAAGCCGCCTACGCAGTTATACGGATTATTTAGAGATTCTAGACAATTAAGTTACCTAATAGTGCGGTTATAGAATTAATAGGAGTGGAACAGCAGATAATAACTTTAGTAATATCTACTACAGAAGGCTGTAAAGTAGAGTTACGATAGTGTATAATAGATGCTATACTATAACTATTTAAGGCTAGTAGGAGGGGGATTAATTCACGGTGTTATATAATTAAATTTTATATACGTATAAGATAAGAATAGAGATAACTAGTAGTATATAAGTTAAAAGCTTTTATAAATATGCACGTTCCTACTATATTATTAAATAAATAATTAGGAATAAGAACTCTGTAGTATTATAAAAGGCTTTAGAGCCTCACTATATACACTAAATAAGTTAAGAGATAACTAAAATAAAGTACGTAAATACGATCTAGGTTAATAGACAGTAGTACGATAAATCTAAACTCTATAACTAGTGACTCCTAATAGGACTTAGAAGTAGCAGGTTATACCGCCTTAGTTAGAGCTTAAGTAGGCCCAAGCGAGGCTAATAAGGTATAGAGTTAGACTAAACGGAGGCTTTACTTTAATCTGGTAAAATTCTAACCAGACGGCGCTATAATGGCGCTAGGGCCATATTTCTGCTATATTCCGCGATTCTACTATTAGCTCGCTTACGACTAGCGCCTTAAGATATTTGTTTATACTACCTATAACAGCACTAGGGGCGCGTCACCTACCAAATTCAGCCGTAATACTGCCATATTTTGCCAACTAGTGCCTTGGCGGCTAGCTTATATATTTATTTATATCGGCCCTAGAACACCCCTTTTCCTTCTCTTAGCTTAGTATCTTTATAATATAGCATTTATTTAAGCTTTATCTTAGAGGCATTTGTTTAAGCTATAACACTACCTTTAATAACCTTTTCCTTTTTCTTCTTCTTCTCCTTAGCTTAGTATCCTATAAGCTTTACCTTAGAGGCGTTTATACGGGCCGTTATAGGCGCCAGATTACATTTTAAAACTTAGATTAAAATAGTTAGAGTTTTGTACTAATTATAAATAACTATTATATATATATATTATTTTTATTTTTAGTTTATTAAAAAGCTTTAAAGCTAAGTGTTTATAGGCTATTTTTTATTTAAAAAAGAACCCATTTTATTCTCTACTTTTTATATCTTTAAGATGTTATATTCTAGTACTATTACAAAAGTTATATTAACTAAATCGCCTCTTAATATAAATACGCCAAATATAAATACCAGCCCTATTCAAAATCAACTTCTAGAAATAAGAAAAAATATATAAAAGATAGAAAGAGATAATATCTAGCGCGTGGAAGACTACCTTAGTATAAGACGCCGTATCTTTAATCTAGAACTAGAAAAGGAAATGAGACTTTCTATTAGTAAGTAGGATAATGTAACCGACTACCGGTACTATACCGAGACACGAGACTGCAGCCTAGAAGGCTCCAAGACAACATCAGTACTACTCTCGTATATCTCGTATATCTCGTATATGGCTTAAATGAGTCATAGGTCAAGTCATAGACCCTACTCTACAGGCTTCTACTTTCATGTATTTATATCACTTGATTTCCATAGATTTACAATTAAGTCGCTCATTTAATTCTCCTACACTGCACTGTAACAGATAATCTAGGGCAGTAGGTTAGGTCTATAAGAGCAAAGTTTAAAAGGGATTATATTAAAGTTCTAGATTTAGTAGAGAAGCTTAAAAAGAAGGTTGCTAAGCTTTAAAGCGAGAGAGAAAAGCGTTACGAATATCTTACCTATTGCATTAAGTTTATTCTTAAAGGGAAGACAATATAAGTGCGTTAGTTAATAAATTATATTCGTCTAAGCACTTAAGAAGAATAGGATAGAAGGTAGTTAATATAAAACCCTTATGCTAGTTATATATAAGCTTTAAACAGAGCCTTATAGTATATAGGGGGAAGACCTCCTTAGGCCCCTTAACCCCCTAGGCGTACCGCGTGCTCTATTTACGCAGAGCTCCATATATAGTTTGCCCTAGGGCTTTATTTATAAAGCTCCTCGCTAAGCTACTCGCAAAATTCTCTACCTCTACACAGGTGCAGAGTATGCAATTATTACTCCTCTACTACCCTAGCTTGCAGAGTTCTATAAAGTAGATGCATTATATATAAAATTTAAAGAGTTAGTTTAGCGCGAGATAAAGAGCTAAATTTTTCTATTAGTTTCCCCCTTTTAAATCTAATTTTATCTAGTAAAAACTAGTCTACTTATTAGCGACTTAGTTAATTAAGGCACGAATACGGCAAAAGGGTCGCGTAAGCCTATATAATTGGATTGTCTATAAACAAGGATCTAAAACTAGAGAAGGGAAAGAAGAAGAAGAGTAGCGCTAGTCGAAGTAGGGTTCTTTTATACGGTTATCTAGTTACGTAACCGCAAAGTTCTGCCAAGTTCTGCTAACTAAGTTCTACCGTTTTCTGCCAGTGCCGTGACACAAATTATATAGAAGGGCTGCTATTAAAGAAATACTTTAACTTTATACCCCTAATCCTCAGTATATTTAGTAAAACTTTTACTTACTCTCTCTCTTAAGCTATAATATTTAGATGGGCTAAGAACTACTACCTATAGAACCTTAAACTTATATAGAAACTTAAGACGGATAGTTTTATAGATGGTAGTTTTATTATAACAGATATAGTTATAAAGAATCCTTATATAACGTAGGCTATCTAAGCATAGGACTCCGTACCGGACATCGCAGTAGTAATAATATCGTAGATGTTTCTTAAAGTACTAAGCTATCCAGTAATCTTTATCTTGTGGATTTACTAGGCGACAAATTAATATAACTAGAGACGTTAGGAAATGGACTGTTTAATAGTAATTACTTTTTATGGCTACTATAAAAACTTGTATTCTATATCTTTAATAAAAGAGGTAGGACTAGTTATAGGCGACCGTATATAACCGAATTAGAACCTTTTAAATATAATTTTAGGATTTAAAATACTCTAAAAAAATCCTAAACAGTAACCTCTCTTTAGTAAATAAACTAAAGTAAAGCTATTCTAATTGCGTTTCTAATTAGGTCTTTATAAATAAGACGTAGTATAAAAAACGCACGGGAAATAAGTAATTAGAAGGCTAATTAGAATATAGGTAGGCTAAAAGAGCTAAAACCTATTAAACCTAAGGACTTGTCAATCTAGGTCGGATTTTAGTTATCTTATAACTTTATACTATTTCTATTACCTTTTTATTACCTATTAGCAATGTTAATTAATTGGCGATAAGGTAACAGTTTTAAATCGACGTTAATGTTAATATTAGTCTTTGCCACCTATCTAGTATATATAGTAAGGCTCTAGAGCCTCTTATAATGGGACAGAGTTACTATTTTTTTTTATCTTTTGGTTTTCCAATTAATAGGACTAGAGATATTAGATAAGGTTACGGGAAGAGATATTAAGTAAACTAAGTATAAGCACCCTTTCCTAAACAGCTACTCTTTAGCTACTACTCCTTTTTAAGAATTCCTTATCCCCTTATTTAAAGCGAAAGAGGATTTAGACGCTTACTATTACAATATATAAATTAAGCCTTTAAAGCCTCTATACGACTACCTATAAAGCTTTACCCCTAATATAACTACCTCTTTCCTTACCTCTCCTTCTTCACGTTATATTCTATATGTAGAATATATTTCTAGCCTACAGTAGCTCTGCATTCTTACACTTAATATTAGCTAAATCCTAATAAGACGACTACGAACGAGAGTACCTCCCTAAATCTACTAGTACCTATTAAAAACAGCTTTTAGTTCTTTAATCTTGTCTATTAGATATAAATTTTAATTAAATATATAAGAAAGTAGCGTATGTGGCTACGGGATGCGCTAGTATAGGACTAGGAATACTTTTTTTTCTAGTTATTTTTAGTAAAGAAAGAAAGACTAAAGGAGTTCTTACTTTATACGTTAGTAAAATAAAGTCTAATAAGTAATTTTACTAATTCTAGCCTTTAGTTTTTATCTTTAGAGTATAAGTCTAAAAGTTTAAAGAATATAACAATTGGAATAAGATACTTTTGTATAAGTTATATAAATGCTACATATTGTAATCCACTTCCTATTTAAATTTCTTTACTATTAAATAGCTTATTAACCTCTTATCCTATAAACTAGCTTATTTCTTTAGATAACGCTTTAGCTGCACTTCTTTATAAAACAGCTGCAGGTTGCTTAATTATTAGTACTATACTCGCATTTTTCTTATAGTGTATTTTAGCACTCTTACTTTCTATTTTATAATGTGGTATTAATATATGGAATCCATTTCTTATTCCTATATATATTGCATATGGAAGTGTTTTTTATATAATTTCTATATTTCCTTACTATTTTATTTTAAAACTAATATACTCTATTACTTACTTATTATAACCTAATATTAAAGTAGAAAAGGGAGATATAGAGGTATTTTATATAGGAGTATCTTGTCTTAGTTTTTGTATAGTACTATTTACAAGTATTACTCTATTATTAAGTAGGTAGTATAGGTAGATATCTATAGATCGCCTTAAATAGCTCTAGAGAATTAAGCTAAGATTAATCAAGCATATTTACTGTATTACGGCGCTAGTGGAAAACGGTGGACGTTGTGGTAGATACAGAGTTACGTAAGTTTACGTGACTTAGGGACCGCATAAAACCTTAAGCGGCGCTACTATTCTTCTCCTTTTATAACGGTGCTGAAGCGCGTTACCTGCCAATTTGCCGTTTCTAGGACAATTTGCCCTTTTTTAGGCAATCTGCCATATTCTAACATCTTCTGCTAGTTACTACTTATGGACCCGACTAATTAGGATTTTCTATCCCTGGGATAGAAAATCGCTATTAGCTTACTTGCTACTAGTGCCTTAGCGACCCCTTTATATCTTACCAGTCTCTACTAGTTTCTTTTCCTTAGCTTAGTATTCTTGTATAGTAGTAATCTATAAGCTTTAGTTCAGAAGCATTTATACAAGCCCGTTATACCTTTCCTTTCTCTAGCTTTAGATACCGTGCTCGTGCCTTAATTAACTAAGTCGCTAATATACTAGACAAGATCTTAGTATTAGCGACTTAGTTAATTAAGGCACGAGCACGGTAAGAAGGACGCGCAAGCCTATATAATTGGATTGTCTATAAACGAGGGTCCAAAGCTAAAGAAAAGGAAAAGAGAAGAGTAGTAGCGCTGCTCGACGTTTTATAAGATCCTCTAGTTATATAACCGCAATCTGCCGTTTTCTGCTAGCTTTCTGCCGTATTCTACTAGTACCGTAACACTTAGCTAACAGAAGTTCTATTTAATTAGGCCATATAACAATTTCCTTTCCTTAAGAACCCCTTGCCCACTTATACTGTGTTACTCTCTCTTAGTTAGCAGCTACTTTAGCTTAAAAATATATTACTTAGAATTTAATGTTCTAAGCAGAATCCTAGGCTCGCTATTATCGTTATATAGTGTTAAGTACTGGCTAAGCGAGTTAAACTCCTTCTCTGTTCTAGTGTTATAGTTCCTTAAAGTTAAACTTATTAATACTCGTTTATTCTTCTAATAGAATAACCTATAAAACAGTTAAGAAGTATATAATTTAAATTAATTTTGCTTTATTAGAATATAGAAAAGTAAAAATTATAATAAGTAATTAAATATACTTTAAAGTATTTAGAACTTTCTTTATATATTTTTTAATAAATATACTAGCTATTAAAATTATAAATAGTAGATTTAGGTTTTATAAATAGGATTTTTTATATAATAATAGACTTACTTTTATTATTATAAATAATAGTTAAGTAATTTCCTTAATTTTACTAGCATTATGGATTCTACTAATTCTACTAACTTAAAGATAAGTAATAAGAGTGGAGTTGAGCATTCTAGTAGTATATTTAGAACTATTCTCAATTTATTACAAATACAAAACTTTAATATAAAAGCTTAAGGAGCTAAAGCAAAGCAAAAACAAGAGATATTATGTAAAAGAACAAAGACCCTTTTTAAAAAAGCAGACGAGTTACGATCTATAGCTAGGGCAAAAGTATTCTATATTCTAAACGTGTAAAATAAATAGTACTTTTACACGTCTATAGAGTAGCCGTCATAGCTACCAACTATAGAATAGCTTGTACGTTAACGACCTTTGTCTAAAGATATTTTCTAACTAAATACAGAGTTAAATATATCCAGTGCCTACAAAGCTTACGCTAAAAGACTTTAAAAAGGAGAAGAAGAACTAAATATAAAGAGAACAATCGCCATTTTCTATTAGCCCTTATAGTTTAAACAACTAATTTAGTGTTATAGCTTAAACAAATGCCTTTAAACCAAAGCTTAAACGAATACTATATTACGAAGATACTAAGCTAAGGAGAAGGAAAAGGGGTCGCTAGGACCGATGTAATTAAATATATAGAGGCAATGCTAAGGCGCTAGTAGTAAGCGAGCTAATTATAGGGTGTGGCAGAATTTGGCAGGTAACGCGCCCTAGCACTATTATATATAGTTTACGCGTAGTAACTTCTCTTAAAGTAAGCATAGCCCTATTAAAGCTAGTGAAATACCTTATATATATCGTATACGTTTCTCTTAAAGTAGACAGTGTTTTGTAGCTACTTTAGGTATTAAGTGTAGTTATATAAGAACTCTTTTTATTACTTAGGCTAATAGAAGTGGGTTTCTATATACTAAGACGTCTTTACGCAAGATGTGGTGGTATATTAAGCAGTTTATGTCTATAAATCACCCTCAGTGCCTCCGCTGCTAAAAAGAGCCGCAATTTCTTTAGTAGTTAGGAACCGTCTACAAGGACTATATAATCGTCTCGTTATATGCTTATATTAGGATTTATACTAATATAGCTTTCGTCCTTTCCAAAACATGCTGTTAAATTATATACGAGCTTTACGTCTTACCAAAATCCAATTATACTACTTTACGTTAACGTATAGGGGCTTAGCCTCAATAGCTTTAAGCTTAGGTAACTGTTCGTATTGCTTAATTAAAAGTGCCTACTAAGGATAATAAATTGCAGCACCGCTTCCCTATGGGTCCCTCCGCCTCTATAGCATATTAGGTAAGAAATAACCTCCTTTATTAATAAGTTCTGGCGATAGATCTGGCTTAATTTATATTATAGTTACTAAGACATTTAAATATCCTGCTAATTAACCTTAATCTTCGCTAAGATAATACCGACCCGCGGCAGAAGCCTACGTAGCTTTTTATATATCCAGTTAATATATCTAAAGAGGAAATCCATATATATTGGTAGTTGTATCCTTTTTAGGATTTAGGTATTATAGGTTCTGCTAAGTAGTATATACTAGAGGGTTTTAATAGGCCGGGGGCTAAGGAACCTCTTATAGTATATAACTCTTACTTAAGATTTTATTATCTTGCTCTGCTAGAAGCCGATTCCTATATACTATTTACTATTACTAATATTAGAGGTCTAGCTAATGTTTTAATAAGTTCTATAGTAGACCTAAAAGATTTAAAATAGGTTATTCCTTGCATATATAAAAGTGTATAATGGCTGCATTATTTATAGTTAGTAGTGCTTATTATTAGGGTAAAGTAAGAGCGTCTAGTTCTTATTTATTAATATAAAGATTAGATAGAATAGCTAGACTAAGTATAGATAAGGGTATAAGTTGCAAATTCCGCCAGGCCTAGTAGTGGCGGGGCGCTTCCAATATATACCCTATACTGACCCCTTTTTCTACGGTATAGTCAATAGTACGGAGCGGCGTGAAAAAAACGGACAGATGGCCTACAAATTTGTAATAAATCTCTACCACTAATATATAAAGGTTTTGCTTCCCATACTGCACTTAGTAATTAACTAGCTACCTAGTCTAGAGCTCTAGTATTTAGCATTAGTGTCTTAACGGAGAGATAGTTAGCCCACCGCTCCCAATTCTACGGATCTTCACCTTTAAACACCTGCATAAAAGAGCTCCTTAAGCCTATCGCCATCTCTATAAATTTTCATTTTTTAATTCCTCCTTGTTATTCTTTCTAATGCTTTTTGCTGGCCTTATAGATAAGGCCTAAGTTAATATAGTTATTACCGGTGTCTTTCTAAATGCCTTTTACCAAGACTACTTATTAATTACGCCGTTATTGGAACCCCTACCTTACTAGGAGATGCCTATAATTAAGTCTTCTAAAATTAGTTTTCTAAAATAAGTAGAGGGGTCCTCTTTAGCTCTTCCCTAGTTTCCCCTAATCGTGTTTTATAAGGCGAACCCAAAAATAAAACTACCAAATTATATATTAGAAAACTATATTTCCATCTTAATTCTATTATAGCGGATATTAATAATAGTAGACCTTTTATTAAACCTAACCACTCCCTATAAAGCTATTATAATTCTTTTAAATCTCGAATAGGCTATAAACTTATACTTGGCGAAACACGTTATTATAGCTATTATCCAGTAAAAGCTAAATAGCCGTTTTTAATTACTAGGGCCCTTAGGGCAATGGAAGACCATCTATTTAACTCCCTAAATCTTAGCGCTAGAGCTATAGTACTTAACGTAGGATATAGAGTAGGACACGTTATAATATATATGGCAAAGAAAGGGTTACGCGTTTTTAGAATTGACGTCGTTAACCATTACCTTACTAAGGCGAATAGAAATATTAAGGTAGAAAACTTTAAACAGTAAGTATCTGCCTAAAAGATAAACTATTATTATCTAAACGGCCTTTAGAACAATTTAATTGACGAAGTTTATATTATAAAGACTCTTATATATATAACAGATCTAGGATAAGTCTTATATAAGTTTTACCAAGTCCTTAAACTAGAGGGGTCCGTTATATTACATAAATACAATTTTAAATTTAGTAAAGCGCCTAAATACCTTAAAGATGCTATAAATAAAATTAATACTTTCGCATCTATGCCAGTAAATAGGAAATTTGAGGAAGGAGTCCTACCGCAAATGCTAAAGGATATAGGTTTTTAAAATATTAAGGTACAAGACCTATCCGACAATATTAAGCCGATATTCCGTTTATTCTTTGCTATTACCTACCTACCTTTTCTAATTATTTAACTTTTTAGCCTTAAGAAATAGTTTATTAATACTATTTTAGGTATAGAAGGCTATAGGGAAAGAAACTATTAGAGGTATATTATTATAACCTATATAAAGCCAGGAGTTCCTAAAGTTAATATACTATTAATTAATCTGGGCCTTCTAAAGCCTTAAGCGGTGCATAAAACCTAGGTATTGAACGTTTATCTAAGCTTATAATAATTGTCTTTTAAAGTATACTTTAGATTAGTAAAGGGTGATTTACTTTTAGTAATACTTATATAAGTCTAGTAATTAGCTAGTAGTGGTAAAGAGTTAGAAAGAACGGCTGTAAAGTAAATCTATTAGAGCCGCTCGCCGCTCTAAAGCTAGACTAGGTAGTAATGAATTTTACTATAGCTTAGACGGGCAAAAAGTAACTAACTTAGCTCTACCTGCCCTAGTAGTTTATATAGCGTCTAGCTAGGGAGCCCTACAAGATAGAATAGTGTATATTCTATTTAATCCACTCGCCCGGACTTAAGGCGGCGTAGCTATTATATAGGCATTATCTAGATACTAAATAAAGATTAGGCAGTACTAGTCTTTCTATAGACTAATTAGGGCAGTGTAATTTTATAAGAATATTGTTAGGGGAGGATTAGGGACTAAATTAGGTAGTGCGAGCCTTTAGTAAATATAAGTGTTCTTAATTACTAAGCTTATCTTAGTCGCTACTAGCGCAACTGCTAAGATAGTCTACTATATCCGGCGGGATAAATTGGGCCCTACATGGACCTAGAAATTTTAGGATTGTTTTACTATAGATTAAGCAAACTCATCTTAGATAATAGAGGATTTTATAAATTTCTCCTTTATTAACATAGCTTGCCTTACTTAAATCGTAGCCGATATAGATTATGCTTAGAGCCTTCCTAAACCTATTATTGAGCCTAAGGGGTCCCACTATTAGACATATCTTTATACTCTATAGGATAACTAGTCTAGAACCAAGTTATAGCTAAAGAACTTTTATCTATAGACTAAACCTAAATTAAAAATAGTTAAACAAAAGCTTAATAAGAAAAATAAAGTCGTTAAATAAATAAAAGCTATTATAAAGAGATTAGAATAAGAAATGGAGCAAATCGCTAAAGCACAATAGTGTAAGAAAGAGGGTGGCTAATGCCAGAATTAAGTAAAAGCAGACGGTTAAACTCTCTCTTCTTTAACTAGTATATAAACTAACCTTACATTAGATTGTGTCTATATAAGTAGAAGAAAGAGATGCTAAAATACGCTTATTTAATAGTATAATTGCCCCAAGTCTAAGAAGCCTTCTCCTTTACTAATGTGCCGAGTTTGGTTGTAAATTGGAATACGGCGCGTTTATATATACTAAGATTATATTTAACCAAATGGATTTAGAGAGATTATGTTAGAGAATTTTAATAATAATAATAATTAGAACCTAATATAGGATACTATAACAGCAAAAGGGCCAAAGTAAGATAGTTTAACTATAAATTAGGGAGAATCTTCCTCTCCATAAATTTTAACCTTCTATGCTGGATGCCTTCCATAAGCCATTTCACAGAGACTATTTTGCACCGGGTTTAAGATTGGAAGTAGAGGCTTTGGCCAAGAAGTCGTTTCAAGTCCTATGGCTTAATCTTAGCGTTGTTATAATAATGTAGAAATGAACGTACCATTTATTGCTACAGAGACTTGCAAAATCACCTTCGGCTTTTTCACATGCGCACGTCCTTTCTGCGCACGGACTTTTGCCAAGACCCGTTGGCATTTTATCGGGCTTCCCCAGGGTTTCTAATATATACAGTACAGAATATAAGTCACGTGGACCGCGCCTAGCGGTTAAGATTCTCCACCAGAACCCTCAAAGCACTGTGCACGGCCACATAAGTGTGGCTTATGATCGGCTTATCTTATCATTGGCTGTGGCGCAGATAGTGTCCGACAATCAGTTCTAGGCCTCTCTGTTTTGCTAGAATCCGTCAAGATCTCCACCACCTTGTTCGCGTCTCTGGCCGTGTTAAAGTCGTCGCTCACCAACTTGCTGCGGTAAACCGTCCTCGCCGCCTTCGCCGTATGAATTGATCCTGTTGCCGTCTGTTGGCTACTGCCCATTCCACGCACTGGAGCCACTGTATATCGTCAAAGGCGAGG
The DNA here is from genome assembly GCF_001692895.1 of Cenococcum geophilum 1.58. Lineage (NCBI taxonomy): Eukaryota > Fungi > Ascomycota > Dothideomycetes > Gloniales > Gloniaceae > Cenococcum > Cenococcum geophilum. Next base: position 1,815,096 of record NW_027137591.1, on the reverse strand, counting down.
CAGCACGAAGACGTGCCCGCCGCAACACAGCCGGAGAAGGCAAGTGAACTAATCCCGAATTAGTTAGTCACAAGCTAACAACCGCTCGCGGTAGAACGAAAGATTCGCAAGGAGCTTCTCCACGTCGTACAGCGAACCGCTACCTCCACCGTCCTTCCTCCACTATCCTGCCTTCGTCGAATACACTCCACCTCCGCCTGACAATCGCAGAGCCCTAGCCAGAAGAGCCCCTTAGCCCAGCTTACCCGCAACGATCGACTTGTTCCCGTCGCTTCAACTCCCTTCCCGATTCAACTTTCTCAACAGACAAGGATGGATGGTGCTGGACTCAGGCTTGTGCGTCGAGTATTTTTTGGGCTAGCTCAACGTGCGCTGGAGCTTCCTAGAAATATTGCACTCTGGTTTGCTAGGAGTGTGCGAGAGATTATTGCTCCTGGAATAGCCTGGCTTGACTATCGAGTCAAGACTCCTCATGTAAAATCTATGGAGGACCTACGGACCCTCTGCCATCAATCCACAATAAACAAAGATGGAAATGTAGAGTTTCTGTACTCTGCATTCACCTTCGTCGCTAAGGAATACACAGTGTATTATGGCCGATCATCGAGTGGGAAGCTTACTCTCGAAACGATCAATAAGAGCTTGGAACGCGTTCCAGACGAAGATGTGTATCCCATCGCTCCGTCGCATATAACAAGTGTCACGAAAGCAGATAGCAGTTTCTTCTTCAAGGGGCCTATGCTCACGTTCTATGTTGAACTCGGGGGTTCTGGGCTGATCGCAAAGGCACTCCTGCAGGAAGTCGAGATGCTGGAGTTTCTACAGTGCAATCCTCACCCCAATGTCATCCGGTATTACGGCCGTCAGGTCCACCGAGGTCGTATTGTGGGCCTGCTATTGGAACGACATCCTTACACACTCGAGGAACGTCTTCGCAATGACGGCCACAATCTCGACTTAAAATCAGGCTTTGACGGAATCAAGTCGGGAGTGAGGCATCTGCACAGTCTTGAGCTTGCTCATAACGACATCAAGCCAAGCAACATCATGGTCAGCGCAGAAGATACCTGGATTCTAATCGACTTCGGCTCTTGCAGGCCCGTCGGGGAAAGCCTCACAGTAGCAGGTTGCCCAGAGTGGCAAACGTCATCAAAGGAGCATGACGAGGCTGCCTTGAGTGAGCTTTGGGCCTGGCTAACAAGATAAGCGTTACGTGAAGAAAAGGGCGCTCTTGCAATGAATCATTGTCCATGTATCTAGCCAACTTCTGCGGTTCACATCAACATGAACGATCTGACTAGCTATGTTTCAACCTCGGAGTTCCAATCACGATCAACCCGACCGGGCTGTACGACTTGATAGTTTAAGAGCCGCGACCTTGCTTGAGCAGCTCATTCAAGGCGGTTTCGTTGATAGTTCCATTATTTGCCGGATTGGTGGACGATGCTGGACACTCCGGTCTTCGACAGTCCACAGTGTTTACGGTCACCGTTCTTCTAGGTTGGCCGTCGACTAATGTGACGACGTGCGAGCTTCTGCGATGGCACCTACTCATCACCAGCTCCCTTGGCGAACTTCGAAGGGCGTAGCATACATAGCGGTGGTGCACAGTGTTGACTTCAAATTGGCTTATGTAGATATAGTGGTTGAATGAGATATGGATGCCTTTGCCAGGCTCTGGGCAAGCGGAGGGGAGAACTTTCGCCTCAAATGGAGGGTGGAACCCCACTTTGATTTGATTTCTCTTACGCCAATGTGGGTGCCTAAGGCCTACAGGCTAGCTACACTGAAAACAGAGCCCTGTCCCTCTGATGTGCCTGGCACAGCTGATTTGAGTGCTCGCCCATCCGAAGATTTTCCGTGCCTTGGTATTGCTTTCCATCACGTACCCTCAACTTCCACCTTCACAACCACAACTCAGCAACAGAAACGTAGCATCTTTACTATGGCACCACGCCTAGCAGCATCTCGGCACCAGCTCATCGGTGATATGATACTTAGTGGCGCGCTCAAGCAGGCTGACATTGCTAAAGTAGCAGGTTGTACTAAACGCTTAGTTCAAGCCATAGCTTCCAACCTTCGACACTTTGGTACGACGAGAGCGCCATCGAACGGCGCCGGGCGACGACGACGAATCACCCCTCCCATGCTTGAAGCCCTCCGTGAATACTTGCGGGTAAAGCCCGGTCTATGCCAGGATTAAATGGCTGTCTTCTTGTACGACGATTTTGGTATTCTCCTCAGCATATCTGGCATCAGCAGGGCTCTGAAGGATATCGGATGGAGTAAGAAAGTTACGCGACATGTGGCCCAAGAGCGTAACGCAGACCTTCGGGACTACTACGCGCACAATTTGTCCGAGTTTCGTTCATGGCAGTTTGTCTACGTAGACGAGTCCGGGTGCGATAAGCGTGTTGGTTTTAGGCGTACTGGCTGGTCTCCCCTTGGAGTGACACCCGTACAAGTAACTCGTTTCCATCGTGATCGTAGGTATCAGATTCTGCCGGCATACACTCAGGACGGTATACTTCTTTCACGGGTATTTCAGGGATCCACTAATGGTACAATGTTCGAGGACTTCATCGAACAGCTTCTACAACACTATAACCCATTCCCGCATCCGAAGTCGGTTATCATTATGGACAATGCATCATTCCATCACAGTGAGCGGATCAAACAGATGTGCCAGGACGCAGGCGTCATACTGGTCTACTTGCCGCCGTACTCGCCAGACCTTAATCCCATCGAAGAGTTTTTTGCAGAGCTCAAAGCCTTCATCAAGAAGCAGTGGCACGAATTTGAAGATAGCCCCCATCAAGACTTCAAGGCATTCCTTGAATGGTGTGTTGGTGTCGTTGGCGGCAAGGAGCGAAGCGCGAGAGGACATTTCAGGCACGCAGGAGTGGACGTAGGAGAGTTCAAGTAACATAAATTACAATAACCTCCCCCCTTGCGTGGAGAAATCCCTGTGTGCGGACAGTACTTTCACTTCAAAGCCATCTGGAGGCTGCAAACTCGCGTAAAAAATTTCTTAGCTTAATACCAAAATATTCTTCGATCACTTCTTAGTATCGCTTACTTATCCGACTTACGAATTTCTGCTTACATAGCTGTTTATTGTATGGTTTTCGTAGGGAATAGCAGAGTACAGCTCCATGGCGTAATAGAATTTCTTCTCCACGACACCAACATCAATCTTTGATCCCTTCTAACTCTTATAGAAGGGTCGTTTTCAAACTTTAATATCTACCGGAGATAGCAGAAAGTTATTAACACAGTGTCTGGCGTGGCATTAAAGTTCGCCGTGCCGGGAGATACAGGCAAAACTCCTTAGTACGATACCGGGTATATAACGATACCATTGGTATTACGATCTACACGCCCTGATCAAGCCTTTTTTGGTGTAATTAACGATAATCTGACTTTTGACGATATCGTTAGGTGCCTCCACCAAAATCGGTATAACCAGTTTTAATTCGTCGGATTTGGCCTCACCTCACCGCGAGTTCAGCCATCAGCTTTCATCACACAACGATCAAAATCTATCAAATTAAACCTTAGATCTTACTCTCCATACTTAATTCTACCTTATTAATTACGGGTAGGTCTCAAAATTCTAAGAGGCCACGCCGTCATAGATTCTCTAACGCCAGAAAATACGCGCCTACCACCAAAAACACCCCGGTCTACTACAATTGGAGGTTGCTCGCTAGGTAAGCGACTTCCTCCGTCGAAAAATTAACCAATCCTTAATATCATACTAAGCGATAAATTTAAGCAGCTTAATCTAGCCAAATTGCCTCACAGGCAAGGCCTACGAGAGCGGAAGAGGCCTGGTGGTTATTGTAACTCTGTTAAGGCACAATCATCGAATTTAAGACCGACGGCTTCAAAACACCAAGCAAGTGGCAATCACCTCTTTTTTTGGTAGAGCCAGTCGCCCAATTACGGCTTCGCGCATGTAGATACACAATACATACTATAATTTTGATTTTTGGTGTATCTTACATACAAAACCTGAATACAACGATACCATTGGTATTACGATACGCTCGGCTGCAGAAGCCATATCGTACTAAGGAGTTTTGCCTGTACATCCATTAAAATTAAGCAACGAATCTGGTTAGTGCGGCTAATTAATTAATTAAGGCCACTGCTAATTACACACCCCCTAATTACTGCTCGTACACCCCCCAATTGATACGCGCACACCCCCAACTAAACAGGCTTAGATCCTTCCTCTTCAGGTTAGAAAGTCACGTGTGTTTGACTTGTTTACACCCAAATCGCGAAAATAACACGCGCCCATGCCTAAATTAACACCTCGCATTTGCATACTTTTCCCTACACCTACCATAGCTCTCAACCCACCTCCGTTGAAGCTATACGATTGCGCAAACATTGCCCTTAATAATATCAACGAGCTCGCCAAAGGGCAGGGCTATACGGTATTACAGGCGGCGAGAATAGTGGTGGAAGTCAAGATGCCTCTGCAGATGGCTTGCCAGGTATTAGCGGCAATATTTTACAGGCTTACAGCGGTCGTGGGGCCTTGCCCTTTTAGCACAACTTTACCAAGGGGTCCTTTGGCGCATTCTAGCTCTGATTTAAACTCTACAAGTTATACTATAGTTAAAATTAAGACATGATTGTAGTGGTATAGTCATAGAAGTTGCATTTTAAAAGTTTGATTTTCGCGATTTGGGTGTAAACAAGTCAAACACACGTGACTTTCTAACCTGAAGAGGAAGGATCTAAGCCTGTTTAGTTGGGGGTGTGCGCGTATCAATTGGGGGGTGTACGAGCAGTAATTAGGGGGTGTGTAATTAGCAGTGGCCTTAATTAATTAGATTATTCAAGTACTTTGCATTATAAAATAGGTAATCCGCGCCACTTCTGCGCCACTCCCATTACGTCACTAGGTGTCTTAAGTCGGTGGCGAAAGCGGTCTAACCCCTTTGGATGACGCAGCAAGTTCCCTGCGTAGTCTCAAGCGCTAGGAAGACGCGGAAGTCCGGTCTTATCGATAAGATGCGGCGCAGCATAATGCGGACTGTCTGTACTTGTAGCTGTCGAGCCGCTGCTGCAGCCCTTACCCTGCGGGCCATCGAAGCCAGCCCTCGCCTAATATGGATCCGCTCAGTATCACGGCCAGCATCGTCACGGTTCTCCAGCTCTCGACCAAAGTCCTCGGATATCTGAACGATGTTAAGGATGCCTCGAAAGAGCGCGCAAAGTGCGCTATTGAAGCCTCAAACCTGCATAGCCTCCTTCTCAACCTAAGGTTCCGTCTCGAAGAGGGAAGCGCCGATAAGCTATGGTATACCGCAGTACGAGCCCTTGCAGTCGAAAGCGGGCCGCTTGACCAGTTCAAGCAAGTGCTTGAGCTGCTACGGACCAAGACAACGGAGGGAGGCAGACTAAAGAAGACGGGCGAGGCGCTAGTGTGGAAGTTCAAGAAAGAGGAAATTGCTAGCATATTAGCTAGAATGGAACGCCTAAAAACACTAGTAGAGATTGCGTTACAGATGGACCACTTGTAAGTTTCCGCGCTAGTGTCGCGAGAGAACACTACTTATGTATTCAAGCAAGCTTTCTCAAGCCATCAAAGACGACATGGGTTTCGTTCGGACATCCATCCCCACCATACAATCTACACTTGTTACGATGCGGCAAGACCAAGACCATGCAAAGCACGACAAGCTGATGGCATGGATATCGCCAATGGATTTTCCCGCTCAACAATCCGACTTCATAGGCCGCAGACAAGAAGGAACAGGCCAGTGGTTTCTCGATGCACCTGAGTTTAAGGTTTGGCTCCACCAACCAAAAAAAACGCTGCTCTGCCCAGGAATTCCTGGTGCCGGCAAGACCATGATAGCCGCCATCGCGGTCGATCACCTGTTGAAAATGCAGAGTAGCTCAATTGGAGTCGCTTTCGTGTACTGCAATTATAAAGCGCAAGAGGAGCAGGATGCTATCAGTCTGCTGGCGGCCATCCTCAAGCAGCTACAAGCCCAGACTTCGCTGGTGGAGCCTGTAGAACGATTGCACCAGCAACATGCCAGTCGAGGGACTAAGCCTTCATTTGACGAGATCATTGGGGCTCTAGGATCTGTGCTTGCGAATTATTCTACAGTTTACGTCGTAATTGACGCTCTGGACGAGTGTCGAAACAACGGGACTCGCCACCAGCTTCTAGCCAAACTCCGAGATCTACAAGCGGGGACAGATCTTCGCCTGATGATTACCTCGCGCTTTATACCGGAAATTGTAGATGAGCTTAAAGAAGAACTGAGGCTGGAGGTGCAGGCTAGTGATGAGGACGTGAAACGATTCGTGGCTGGCCAGATTTATCGACTGCCCAAATGCATTCAACGCGACTCTGCACTGCAGGGCATGGTTCAAGAAAAGATAGTAAAAGCTGTAGACGGCATGTACGTGTTTTAACTAGCTTATTGGAGTGGTATGAACTTACAAATTTCTAGGTTTCTTCTCGCTCGCCTGCATACGGATTCGCTCCTGGATAAGAGGACTCCGAAAGAGGTCAAATCTACATTGGCTAAATTTTCCAGAGGCTCCACCGCGCTAGATAATGCATACAAGGAAGCTATCCAGAGGATAGAAGGCCAGCTAAGCGGAGACTACGAACGAGCCAAGAAGGTTCTATCTTGGATTATATATGCGCAAAGACCGCTCAAAACCAATGAAATATGCTGTGCTCTCGCGGTAGAGCCAGAGGAAGAGGAGCTCGACCTAGAGAATGTACCTGACGTCGAAGACTTGGTGTCGGTGTGCGCCGGCCTTGTCGTCGTCGACGAGGGTAGCGCCATAATTCGTCTTGTGCACTACACCACACAAGAGTACTTTGAGCGCATTAGGAATGAATGGAACCCTAGTGCCCAGCTCGATATTGCTTCAACATGCCTTACCTACCTCTCATTTGGCACATTTAGAAGTGGTAGCTGTTGCTCTAACAAAGGCTTTGAGGAGAGGCTTCGACAGAGCGAGTTCTTAGACTATGCTGCCAAGCACTGGGGACAACACATACTACCAGTTCAAGACGAGCTGTGTAAGCAAGCTCAATTGTTTCTTCTCCACAGTGGATCGGTTTCCTGCGCCGCACAGGTAATGTTGGTTCCAGATGATAAGTACGAAAATTATAGCCAAAACTACCCCAAAGGAACAACAGGCCTCCACCTCACAGCTCGGTTAGGATTGTCCGATCTAACACAGGCGCTCTTATGCGGGCTAGAAACAGAAGTTACGATTGCAATCAACACGAAAGACAGCCGCGGCCAGACTCCGCTGCTCCTCTCGGCAGAAAATGGGCATTCTAATATGGTAAAACTGCTGGTGGACAAGGGCGCCGACGTCAACGCGCAGGGTGGAGAGAGGGGCAACGCACTCCAAGCGGCTTTGGATAGAGGCCACGAACAGATTGTGAAGCTATTGCTCGACAAGGGCGCCGACGTCAATGCCCAGGGTGGATGGCATGGCAACGCACTCCAGGCGGCTTTAGGTGGAGGCCACGAACAGATTGTGAAGCTGCTGCTCGACCAAGGCGCCGACGCCAGCGTACAGGGTGGATACTACGGCAACGCACTCCAGGTGGCTTCAGCTCAAGGTTACGAACAGATTGTGAAGCTGTGGCTTGACCAGGGCGCCGACGTCAACGCCCAGGGTGGTGAATACGGCAACGCACTCCAGGCGGCTTCGTCGGGAGGCCACGAGCAGATTGTGAAGCTGCTGCTCGATCGGGGCGCCGAAGTTAACGCCCAGGGTGGATTATTTGGCAGCGCACTCCAGGCGGCTTCATGGGAAGGCTATGAACAGATTGTGAAGCTGCTGCTCGACCGAGGCGCCGACGTTAACGTCCATGATAGAGAGGCAAGCAACGCACTCCATCAGGCTTCGAGGAATGGCCACGAGCAGATTGTAAAGCTACTGCTCGACCAGGGCGCCGACGTCAACGCTCAGGATAGACTGATGGGCAGTGCACTCCAGGCGGCTTCGTCGGAAGGCCACGAGCAGATTGTAAATCTGCTACTTGACCGGGGCGCCGACGTTAACGCGCAGAATAAATATATGGGCGGTGGACGAATAGACAACGCACTCCAGGCGGCTTCAATGGAAGGCCACGAGCAGATTGTGAAGCTGCTGCTCGACCGAGGTGCTGACGTTAACGCCCAGGGCGCCGGCGTCAATGCTCTGGGTGAGAAGTTCTTTTCGGGCACCGCCCTCGAGATGGCTTCAGTTCGAGGGCACGAACAGATAGTGAAGCTGTTACTTGACCAGGGCGCCGATGTCAATGCACAGGGTGGAAATTACGGCAACGCGCTCTACGCGGCTTCATCTGGAGGTTACGAGCAGATTGTGAAGCTGTTGCTCGATCATGGCGCCGACGTCAATGCCCAGGGCGGTGAATACGGCAACGCACTACCGGCGGCTTCGAGAAAAGGCCACGAGCAGATTGTGAAGCTATTGCTGGACCAGGGCGCCGACGTCAACGCACATGGTATGTTCTCCATCGACGACCGGTTTTTATCCTTCGGCAACGTACTCCAGGCGGCTTCAGTTGGAGGTTACGAACAGATTGTGAAGCTGTTGCTTGACCAGGGCGCCGACGTTAACGCGCAGGTTGGATCCTTTAGCAACGCACTCCAGGCGGCTTCATATGGAGGCGACGGGCAGATTGTGAAGCTATTATTTGACCAGGGCGCCGACGTCAATGCCCAGGGTGGTGAATACGGCAACGCACTCCAGGCGGCTTCGTATAGAGGCCACAAGCAGATTGTGAAGCTACTACTTAACCAGGGAGCCGACGTCCACGCACAGGGTGGAAAATACGGTAACGCACTCCAGGCGGCTTCTGCTGGGGGCGACGAGCAGACTGTAAAGCTGCTACTCGACTGTGGCGCCGACATTAACGCGCAGGGTGGACACTATGGCAACACACTCCAAACGCCCTCAGAAAAGGGAATTACGCAGCTATGCTGCGACAAGGGTGGATATATGGGCAACGCAATCCAGGCTGCTTCAATTGAAGGCCACGAGCAGATCGTAAAGCTGCTGCTCGACCACAGTGCCGACGTCAACGCCCAGGGTGGATTATTTGGCAACGCACTTCAAGCGGCTTCAATGGAAGGCCATGAACAGATTATAAAGCTGCTGCTCGACCGGGGCGCCGACGTCAACGCCTATGGCGGACAGAGGGGCAACGCACTCCAGGCGGCTTCAGAAGGAGGCGACGAGCAGATTGTGAAGCTGCTGCTAGACCAGGGCGCCGACTTAAACGCCCATGGTGGATGCTATGGTAACGCACTCCAGGCGGCTTCGTCGAAAGGCCATGAGCAGATTGTGAAGCTGTTGCTAGATCAGGGCGCCGACTTCAACGCCCAGGGTGGATTCTATGGCAATGCTCTCCAGGCGGCTTTGGATGGAGGCCACGAACGGATTATGAAGTTGTTGCTTAACCAGGGTGCCGACATTAACGGCCAGGGCGGACAGAGGGGCAACGCACTCCAGGCGGCTTCAGAAGGAGGCGACGAGCAGATTGTGAAGCTGCTGCTCGACCAGGGCGCCGATGTCAATTCCCAAGGCGGTGAATACGGCAACGCACTCCAGGCGGCTTCGTCAAACGGCTATGAGCAGATTGTGAAGCTGCTGCTCGACCAGGGCGCCGATGTTAATTCCCAGGGCGGTGAATACGGCAACGCACTCCAGGCGGCTTCGTCAAACGGCTATGAGCAGATTGTGAAGCTGCTGCTCGACCAGGGCGCCGATGTCAATTCCCAGGGCGGTGAATACGGCAACGCACTCCAGGCGGCTTCGTCGGAAGGCCACGAGCAAATTGTGAAGCTGCTGCTCGACCAGGGCGCCGACATCAATTCCCAGGGCGGTGAATACGGCAACGCACTCCAGGCGGCTTCGTCGGAAGGCCACGAGCAAATTGTGAAGCTGCTGCTCGACCAGGGCGCCGACATCAACGCCCAGGGTGGAGAATACGGTAGCGCATTCCAGGCGGCTTCAGGAGGCAATGAAGAGGTAGTAGAGCTATTAGTCAACAAGGGCGCTGTCGCATTTGAGAAGCGCACCGAAAACCTTTAACACCTTGTACTCAGCTTCTACTATAGGCAGTTTGTTGAGCATTTCTGTTTGCGTAGTTTCTCTTCTGCTTTGCTAGTCATAGTACAGAGCGGAAGCAGAAGCGAGTAATAACTTCAGTAAGCGGTAGTATCAATTGTTAACGCTATATGCTACGGGCTCGATCAGAAACATGCTGATTACCTTATTACAGTAACGTTAGTGCCTCAACACCGTCTTTGCTATGGTGTCGTGCGAGACGACATAGCTGGAAGCAGATTCCAACATTCGTTTGACAGGCGGGCATGAAGTGGCTTCAGGTGTTTTTCCGTAGCTAAAAGCTACAGTAAGTGTCACATGGCTCCTAAGGATGGAATGGTTCCTAAGCCACAAAGTATCGTGCATCACTGCGCGTATGTTTTGCCGACACGAAGGTTCACAGCTGAGCGAAAAAATCTCTCGAGATTGGATCTCAAAGTCGAATTCACTCGACCTGCAAGAGCTTTTCTCTTCGAATGTCGCCCTTCGCGGCCTCAAGAACTCAAGACTTGAAGACGGCTAAAAATAGAGGCCCAAAAATGGACCCTCCTTCAGGGTCTAGCTCAGTCCCACCTCGGAGAGTGCGGTCTGCTAGGCCGACTCTTCCTCACTCCTTTCCCTTTCCGACACCAGCACGGTAAGTCAGTATGGATCGTGCCAGTCAGGTACTAGCGGACGGTCTTCCTGAGGGCGTGCCAACAACATACGCCAATCTATCGGAATGGGGACAAGTCCCCTACTCTACCATCTATCACCGGGCACGAGGACGACCCTCGAAAGAAGACAAGGCGAGAAGCCAACAGTATCTCACCCCCACGGAAGAGAAAGCCCTCGCCCAGTATTTGAAACAATCAGCAGATCTGGGGAACCCTGTTCCCATTAAACATCTCCGATTGCTTGCATTCTGCATCCGACGTCAACGCTCCGCAGCGGATGCGGCGGATGAAGCGATCAAGCCTCCAGGCAAGAACTGGCCAAAAGCATTCGAGAAACGGAATCCAGTGCTCAAAGCAAGGAAGGTCAAGGCCGTAGACTAGAATCGCCACGACAGCAACATATATGCCAAGGTCTCACACTGGTTTGAGGTGATTGGAAGGGTATTAGAGGATCCAGACGTTCTCCGCGAGAATGTCTACAATATGGATGAGACTGGCGTTATGCTCTGCATGCTAGGATCCATTAAAGTTCTTGTAGGTAAAGACGACTTACGAAATTATCGAGGCGCGGGTGTTAAGCGGACCATGGTTACAGCCATAGAGACTGTGTCCGCGGACGGTAGGTGTCTTCCTCTTATAATCTGGCCAGGTTCAACCCATCGGAGTAACTGGACTACGTACCCCACTCCGGGGTGGCATTATGCATGTTCCGAATCTGGATACACGGACTCCAAGATCAGCTTGGAGTGGCTTATTCGGGTGTTCGATCCGCAAACCAAAGAGCGGGCGGGTCAGAAACCGCGTGTTTTGATCTGCGATGGTTTCGGGACGCACGAAACGCTCGAAATCTTACAATTTTGCCTTGAAAACAACATTCGCCTGTGCCGTATTCCATCTCAAGCTCTAGCCCTGTGATATAGGAGTGTTTGGACCCCTGAAGGCCGCCTATCGCGACCAAGTCGAGCGGCTGTATCGAGGAGGTGCAAACACCGTCGGTAAGGAGCATTTCACAGCCCTCTACAGCGCTGCACGGGAGAAGGCATTGACTCCTCACAACATAAGGGCCGGTTGGGGTAGAAGCGGCCTGTCTCCATTCAACCCAGACAGGGTGCTCGGAGGTATTCAGAAGCCACCCATCGAATTAACCGTTGTGAAAGTCGATGTTAAGGCTTTGTCTTATTCACAAGACGAGGCATTGCGAACCCCAGTGACAGCAGATGCTCTCAATACGCCGCGTGGCCTAGTCGAACGAGATACACGCGCACTTGATGACGAGAGCAAACTGCGCCTAGAGAAGCTCCTCAACGCCGCCCAGATATCCTTCGCGGAACGTGCCCTGCTCGAGAATGATAAACAATTGTTGATCAAACAGAACGACGAAGCCAAACGTCGCCGGTCGACGAAGTCCACAGTATTAGGGAAGGCGAAGGTGATGAGTTATGAGGACCTTGAGGAGGCACGGGCGAAGCGTGCTGCTAAGGCCATGTTCGATAACTTTTTTTGGCCAGGTCGACTCACCAGGTGGGCGCTCTAAAAAAGCCACCTGGGCCCACCTGGGTCCACCTGGTCGCGAACGGGCCACCGATATCGATATCCACCTGGTGGATACTGTCCGTTCGACGCCCTAGGTGGATTTTGGGCAGATCGGTCGTCTTGGCAGCTAAAAAGGAGGTTTCGCCTGGCCAGGTGGAGGCGTTCGCGCCAACCGCGATTGCGCTCCCAAATCTAGTATAGCAGCAAGTTTTGTCAGCAATTTAAGCCACCTGGGCAGTCCACCTGGGCGAATTCCACCAGTACCTACCGTTTTGAAGGGGGGGTCCTGGTGGAACACCGACACGACCGTAGAATACCGACACGACCAGGTCGATCGATTCTACCCATTTTTGACCCATTCTCACCGTCACGTGATCCAATTCGACGCCAACTATGAAGCCTTATATATTATTAGCTATAGTATCGACAGGCTTTTCTAACGCCCTGGGCGGATTATATAACTATCAGCCTCATCTGGCGACGTTCCACCAGGTGGAAAGCACCCCTGCTTTGGCGTCTGGAAGGGGCGCTTACATCCTGAAGATTGCGCCCGGGTGGGCCTTAAAATCGTCGACCTGGCTGCGCCCACCTGGTGGAGTCGACCTGGCCAAAAAAAGTTATCGAACATGGCCTAAAGAAGAAGCCGTGACGAGCAAAGAAAAGGGCGGGCGGAAGCGAAAAGGCCCTTCGGCAGAGGGAAAGGTGGCTAGGAAGGCCAAGAGAGCGCGGAAGAGCGAGTTGGAGGCCGCCGAGGATGAAATTGCTGCAGCTGGAATAGAGGGCTGCTGTCGATTCGGAGTCCGTGCGCGGATGTCGGGAAAGAAGAACTCGTGTGTAGATTGATCTACGAAGAAAAGAGACTATATATACATGAAATCGACGAGTCATATACACCCCTGATCTAACCCTGATACGGTAGTGATCGGCGCTACATCGACAGCTGCTCTGTTCTGCAATTGTGATACGGGCTCTCGCGCAGGATCGCGACCTGTTAAGTTATCATAGAGTCAGACTTTGTTGCATAATAGGCGCAAGATCCAAACAGCCTCTCCGGCGGAACGGGGTCGAGCGGATGCTCGTTTCCATGCTCTCTAGTACAGTATTATTTCTTATATCCCTTTCTCGCGCATTCGATAGAAGCATTATGTTTGCCAATGAATGAGTTGACGGATATGCGAATCTTGACTAAGCACACCATCTCATTTCGATATTCAACTGAAAACAGCCATTCACTCTTTTCTTGAACATGTCACAGTTTTCGCAGATCGCATTACTGCTCAGTATGACTGCCCGTTTCAACATGAACATAATAGAAGGCTCATTTCTTGTCAGCTCCATTAGGGAGTGATGTGTCTTGTTTCTCTTCAACAGTATGCGCTTCATCTTCTCTTGAGCTCTCATTTTAGCTAGGTCAGCGTCGGACTCGAGGCATAACAGTTGTTCATCAATCACATGAATCTCATGTTTCAGTCTTTTGACCTCCTGTTCATCGTATGAGTCACACTGTAATCGGTCATCTGCGTCAAAGAGCTCGAGGTCCAATTTTGCTTTCCGCTCTTCCAACTGACACACCTTTGCCCAAGCTACAGACGAGTTCTTTCCATCTGCAAGAGAGCTTTCTACTTCATAGATTGAGCCTTCCAATTTCTGGTCAGGCTCTTTGTCTTGAGGCATGAATACATGCCTGTTTATGAAGTAGGCTATCAACTTCTTCTCCGCATGAGAAGCGAAATACTGCCCGGGTTTGCCGTGATCCCAAAGGGAGTCTGGCGCTTCTGGAAATCTATAGCCCACTGTCCTTGCGATAGAGTAGACTCGCTCGATCCAGGTTGGTCCAGTCTTGTCGTTCAGAGGTAAAGCATCGGCGCCCCAACCACTAGTTGATGATATACGAGGGAATTGATTTCCCCTGTCGAGAACGGCGGCAGTTTTGTTGATACGTGGCACGGGGTAGCTGGGAATTGGTCCATACAGTGTTATTGACATCTCAGATTCGGATTTCCTGAAGCTGTATTTGTTTCGTTCGCTCTCCAAGAGTGGTCCGGTATATCCATGTTGCTTTTCAACATTCGGGTCATTAAGCATGGGGAGTTAGTCGGACGCTATTATACAGAACTTATTCTAGTTGAGTGTATGAGGGTCATCAGAGGTTGGTACTGAATCTGTCGTATTAGCTTGTGTTGACTAGCTGTTTCGGTGTTTCATATGGTTTCTTGCGAGCTGGATGCGCCTGTCTGAGCCTATCTCAAATTCTTCAGCTGTCAAAGGCTGTCCTACCTTTGCTGATATAGCGTTTAGCGATCTTTTATCCTCCATGTTCTCGCGACCCACATTGCCCCTTCATATCATGGATTCAACTAACTTCGTCTGGCACGTTTATGTAGAGCCCCGCTTAGCTCTAAACTATCGTAGGTTTCGTAGTGGGTCAATGGTGAGGCTGTGAGGAAGCCCTAGATGCCATGGTGAGAAATAGTCACAAAACCGGGCGCCGGGTTTAGATCTCGTTAAGGGAAACCAGAATTTCGGATAATAGATAGAAAAGACTGTTAAACAGCTGTTCAGCCAAAAGACCCAGTCAGAGCAGAGCAGCAGAATCTCATCCATTCCGCAAGCAGAAACTTGTATTCTCATTCATTCCCCAAACTTTTGTCCTACGTTCTAAACCCAAGACCGTGAACGCGCCCAAGAACGGAAATTGTGAAAATCCCAAAACCGCCGAAATGCGTCAATATGGAATAGCAGTACAGACGCCCCCTCTCGCTTTCATTTCTCGGAAAATCGTTACATGCACTTGAGAGATCCTTGACCGTTTGAAACACCAGCTGTAATGCAGAAGATAAAGGGATAGGATAAATACAGGGTGAAGGACCAGATGAGGATAAAGTGAAAGGTGGTGGTTTGTATAATATATGCAAGAATGTGGTTTGGAGTTGTAGATAGTATCTGTCGGGCAAGCCGGACGTAGTGCTGACGGTGGCAGCGTACCTATACAGGTGGGTGGGTTGATGTGGTTTGAGTGCTACGAGGGAACCTCAAGGTGCGACTTCTTCAGCGCCAGTTCGAAGTCCTCTTGCGTAAAGGGCTGGCCGGCCTTGCCGCTGGTACTGGTGTGCTGCGTCTGCGGACGCGAGCCGCCAGACTTCATGGACTGCGAGCGGCGGCCCACGCTCGACGAAGGGCCCGGCCTGATAGACTCATGGGTATGCTGGCGGGATAGCCCAACTGCCAGACGTCAGCTCTTGCCTCCGGTCTTGTAGAGCAGAAGAATTGGCGATCCTGCTCTGACGCTGCTCACCATTTGTAACATCGGCTTCATCATCCATATCTTCCTTGACCTGCCCCACGTTGCTCGGCGTCCGCGGGACCTGCATGCTGGTGCGGGTGGCCTGGAAACTCTTGCGGCCCTGGGTGTGGGTGCTGTTCTTGCGGCTGGGGAGGCGGGAGCCCATGGGCGAGTACTGGCTCTGGTCGCTCTTGCGTCGCCAGGCGTGGGCGAAGGAGAAGGATTCCAGCTTTTCCTTGTGCTCTTTCGCAACGGGACGGCGGTACTTCAGCGGCGGCATCTTCTCGCCGGCCTGGTAGACATTGCTGTTTTTGCGCGAGTTTGATTTGCTGAGGGAGGTGTCGCCGCTGCTGCTGGTGGAGGAGCGGGTGAAGGCACGTTTGACGCGCTGACGGAAGGGCATTGCTGGGGAGGACGAGATAGGAAGGACTGGTAGATCTCAGATCGGGGATAGGGCGTATGGCGGAGCACGTGGGAGTGGAGTGCGGTTGACGGGGTCAGACACGGCAGGTTAATTCATCTGGTCTGCGGGGAAAGTTAAGGAAGAAAAGGCAGAGGTTGTCGACACTCGAGCCGGTGGCAATTGGGCGATCAGTGGTCCAACAAGTCCGGAATCGGCAGATTGCTCGAGTGCTAAGCTTTCCCGTTGGCCCAACGCCACTGGATTCGCAGGATTCGCAGGATTCGCTGGATTGTGGACTCGAGGGAAATCCCCGGCCAAGACATGCCGACCACTTGCTTGTTTGAGCTGCGCGGGCCCGCCCGGGGCACGTCACTCGTTGTCGGCTGACTGTGGCGAGCATTCGAGGTGAGGTTTTTATGTAACACATGGGACACGAGAGTGCGACGGAGAAGGTGGGAGCGAAGAATTCATGGCTTACAGATCGATCCAGGGATTGAGAACAGGCCATTCAGCCAGAATCTCTGGCCTGCCATTGACATCACGTGGCCCAGGGTGCGGCGGACTTCAACACTTTATCTGCACTTCCGCCCTTCTAAGATCCGATATATTGCTTCGTCTTACTGTGGAGCGACACCTCTCTTTCCGATTCCTGCGGGATTTGCTTGGCCGAGAGAGCGATGATTCTGTGGCTGGTGCTGTGGTGCGCCTCTTTGCAGGGATCTATACTGTAACCTGGTCGATCAACGCGTCATGGCTACTGCTTTCTGCGAGCGGGGCTCTACCTAGACCTGTTTGCCTATCACGAAGACACGGGTGCTGGCGGCTTGGTTGACGGACTGATGCGTAATGTGCTGATGGTAGAGTTGCAGAACCGGTTGGCGGTTACCAACATCAATCGAGGGATGTGAAGCGTCTGGAATATGCCTGGGAGGCCCGTAAGTAGGCATCGAATAAAAGCGTAAGCCCAGTCAGTGCTTGTCTTGCAACTCTTTCCCAGATTTGATTTGCAGTGTGACGCTCTTTCTCCTGGGAATCGCGCTACTGTACTGGTAGCATATGAGGTCACTGCCCTGGAGCACCTTTCCTTATGCATAAGACCTTCCAACAATCACCCTTTAATGCGATTTCTAAACCACTCTTCTCTAGTCCGGCGTTATCTTCCTTCTCCTCTTCCTCCCTGCTCCTTATTCCTTGATTACCATCATACGGCAAAATCGTCGTCATGGAGAAATTAAGGAGTCTCATGTTAGTGGTGACCCCTGTTTGTGTATGCTATGCCTAACTTGCGCCAGCTCTCCCGGCCATCGCCACGATGACGAACTGCTCTATGGTCAAGGAGAGTCCACCAGCCCTACCGGGCCTCACACAGGTAGACTCTCGGGAGAAGGGACCCATCTTGCTAGTGCACGGCAGCAGGATTCGCATCCAGTAGAGCGGAAGGGCCTTGAATCACAGAAGCAGAATGTGTAAGTTCGAGCCTGTGAATTCACTATACATATAGGCGTTCTAACAGTGATTACAGAAACCCTAGTGACAATCAGCACACGCAGACGCATGCTGAACCAACCACTACCACTACCACAACCACTACTACCGCTCCTCAAAATTCCAAAAGAACCCACGATCCAACTCAGGCGCAAACTGAACCAGGCGAGTATATGGGAACCGATGGTGCGATTGGTGGAGTGTCTGACCGTTCTCATCTTGCGCCAAACACACGAGAGAATGTCTCCCGTCCAGGCCAGTCGAACGGAGATGCGAGCACAACAAGCCTCAAATCAGGCGTAATAGGTTACCAACCCCAGGAGAAGTCGAGGGACCCACTCGCTGGAAATACGAATAAGCCTTTGCCAGGTGCTCCGGCAACTGGCGGCTCGACAACACTCCCAGAGCAGAGTGCTCCTGGGTAAGCTTCACATATATATCTATGTTTTGAGTTTTCTAACTTAATAGATAGGCCGAATCAAAGCCTCTCAAATAACCAACCTCTATCCAACATTCCCAGAGAGACCAGACAATCGCATCTTGGACGCGATGCGGCATTGGGCGCAGGAATCGGGGTATTGGCTGGACATGAGATGAACCGCCACCATGAGCCAAACACCACCGAGGAGCGTATGACCACGGACCACGACCGTGCTTTCCCACTAGCAGGTGGTGCTGCATCCAGTGACACGACTCATCAACCTACCGAGGCGAGAAACGCAGGACTCGGATCCAATCAAGGCCGAGAAGGCTTAGCTACAGCAGCGGCTCCTATCTACGAGCACGAACATGGTGGCCATGGCCACGAATATACTGGAGATCCATGCGGACCGAACGAGAAGCCTGTTGGAAATCCTCACTTCGCACAGGGACCTCACGCAACCGACACAACTAACAGGCTGGACCCGCATATCCCAGGTGCGTATCCAGCGCTCACTCCTACAGAAGAGCTGCAGGAGCCGACTTCTCAACACCACTACGGCCGTGACGCTGCTCTTGCGGGAGCTGGCGCCGCGACTGCTGGAGGTCTGTACGAAGCCAACAAGCAACGTCAACCTGACACTGGATCAGCTTCGTATACTATCGGTCCTCACAAGAGCAACCTTGCCAACATTGCTGACCCCAGAATACAGCCAGATCCACAGCTAATGGGGCACCATCAAGCTGGCCCTACACCCGAAGACCCTGCAACCAAGACCGTCGGACCCCATAAGAGTAACATTGCTAACATTTTTGACCCGCGAGTGGAACCCGAGCCCGAGAAAATGAAGGGACACACCACGACGGGGCCACATAAGTCCGACACTCTGAACAGGTTGGACCCTAAAGTCGACTCGAAAGCCCAATCCGAAGACCAGCATCACTACGGCCGTGATGCCGCATTGGCAGGAGGTGCCGAGGGCGCAGGGCTTGGGGCCTATGAAGCCGAAAAGCGCCACCATAGCCAGCCGTCTGGGAATGCCGGTGCACCTTTGACGAATGAGCCAGAGTATTCAAACCCGTACAGTGCTTCCAAGCTTGACCCCCGCGTTGACCACTTGTCTGAAGGCGTCCAAGGTAATTCTCGTCCGTCGGAGCATCACCATGGCAGTGGTGCGGCCTTGGCCGGAGGCCTTGGTGCGACCTTGGCTGGAGGCCTTGGTGCGGGCGCTTATGAGGCCGGCGAATATCACCGTGACCATGAAACTGCTCAACCTGTCGCTACACAACCTATGGCAGGTCAGCAAGTCGATCCAAAGAAGGAGCGTCATTATGGCCGTGATGCGGCCTTAGCTGGAGGGTTAGGTGCCGGTGCTTATGTGGGTGAAAGGCACTACAAAGCTCACAAGGCTGCCCAGCCTGCTGCAACACAATCAATGAGTGGTCAGCAGATTGATCTAACAACACAATGTGCCCCTGTCGCCCATGACCAAACTTATCCAACCGAGCACCATTATGGCGGAGACGCCGCTCTGGCTAACGGAGCTGGAGGCGCAGGCCTTGGTGCGTATGAAGCCGCGCAGAAATATGATTCGCATCGCAGCGCTCAGCCTTCGTCTGTTATGAACGAACAGCGCTATGACCCCACAGCTGCGGGCGCTCATGATCCTGCTCACCCAACGCAACACCACTATGGTCGCGATGCTGCACTAGCTGGTGGTGCTGGAGCAGCAGGCGTTGGTGGTTATGAAGCCGAGAAGCATTATGGCCATGATGGGGCGCACGATCCGGCGAGTTACGAAAATAAAGAACCTACTGTAGGCCATCAACGTTATGACTCGGTTCAAGATCCTCAGAACCAGCATCATCACCATAAGGACCGTGATGCCGCTGTTGTTGGAGCTGCTGGTACCGCTGGTGTTGGTGCCGATGGTGCTGGTGCCGAGCATGAATACTCTAAATATGAAGCCGGGAAGGCAGAAAAGGAGAGGCTGAAGGAGCAGAAGAGTCATGAGAAGCAGATCGCTCACGAACAGAAGGTACACCAGAAGGAGATGGAGAAGAAGGAAAAGGCTCACGGGAAGGAAATCGAGAGGGAACAGAAGCATCACCAGAAAGAGATTGAGAAAGCAAAGAAGCATGGAGAAAAGGAGAAGAAGCATCACCATCTGTTTGGTTTCCTCCATCGTGATAAGAAAAACAAGCATCCGGAGGAGACGGCCGAACCAGAGGATGCTCATCACCACGAGGAAGAATATGCTGCTGCTGGAGCTGCAACCGCAGGTGTTGGAGCGGCAGCCTACGAACATGACAAGGAAGGTCGCAACAGACTCCACAAGGATCCGCCTGCTGGACACATGCCTCAAGAAGGTTTGGCTGATAATAGTCGACATTTTGGCGCGGATGGCGAAATTGGCCGATCCGGCATGTCCGGAATAGGGTAAGTTACGCCCTAGAAAATAAATTACCACAATTCTAACGTTACCTCTAGAGAAACTCATCCTGGTGTTATGGGTGGAGAGAATGAAGGGCGAGTCGTTGAGCCGCAGACAGGCCTGCCTATGAATGTCGGCAAATACGGAGACGGTCATGACGGCAAACCCGCGATTGAGGGCTTCTACCAGCATGCGCAAGCTGCTCACCCGGAAGTAGGCAGCACTGGAAATGAGGCTGGTACTGATTGGCAGGCTATCAAGAAGGCTAATGTGCCATACTAAGCTAAGAACCGGCTACGTCTGGCGATAAATTGGCTCGGATAGAGTTTCTAAATGGGTTGGCTTCTGTGTGGTGCTCTATACCTTCTGTACGCATATGTATATTGTAGTCATGATGAACGACAAGCATACGATAACCAAATATAACGTCTTTTAGAATTCTCCGGATTCGTTTTGCGCGATGAGGACAGTACAGTCCTTGAATCGATGACTTCATATCCAAAGCTCAATGCGCACGCCAGGCGCGGATATATTCCACCCGCATATTGGCACCTGTCTGACCCTTCACATGCAGCGGGTGGCGTCGTGCTCTCTGGTAATCATTCGGCAGCCTGCCCTTTCCACAGCCACATAAACCTCATTTCTCATTCGGCTGGTCCTTTGTAGATCTACTTCATTTATCGAGCAAGCAAACAGACTTCGCTTTTTTTAATTCACTCGTCCTCTGCTTGCATAAAAGGATTTGCAATCTCCTCGCTGCCGTCGACGGGGGAGATGAGGACGAGGAGTGTGCCACGGGCGACAATCAACCCGAGAGGCCGTGAAGACTCATTGCCTTCGTCGTCTGCAAGTAGTCAGCGCTGCGCAAATCCAACACGTCACGAATGCCATCGCAAACGCTGCTCACCTCGCATGACTTCCTTGACATCATCCAGCACCAGGTTCATGAGCTGGTCATATCCTTTCAGCGTGCCGACAACTGGCGCCTAAATCAGCGTTTTCGCGCAAGGCAGTCAACAGTGGAGCGGAAGCTACCTTCTCTGCCGCCGTTGAACTTGACGGTGATCTCCTTGTCCATGTACTTGCTCAGGTCGAGGATGTTTTCCTTCCTGGGCCGGTCGTGCTGCTGGCTGTGGCCCGCTGCTGCTCCACCGCCACCTCTGGCTCCGCCCCGTCCTCCCCGGTCGCCTCTGCCTCCTCCTCCTCGTCCACCCCGGAATTGACCGCGGTCAGACATGGCTTCGTAGGTTGGGGGGGGTATGGATGGAAGGTGTTTTTATTCGCAGTCGCGGCACAGAAAATTGCGCGGGCAGATGGGAGTGGTTTTGCGAGGACCTTCCCGTTTCTTTCGTCACGGCGTGGGTGGGCTGGCAGGGTTTGGCGTGGGTGCGGGCGCAGATCCCGCTGGTTTTTGGCGTCGCCTAGAATACTCGATTCCGGCGGAACTTTCGAGCTGCGGCGAGAGTCGGGGGTGTATGGGACGCCCCACCACGCGCAGAGGCACACGAGCAGACGGACGGCACGATCAGAGGAGGCAGCGCTGGCCAGTCGTTCTATACCGACGCGGTGCAGAGGCGTGAGAGGATGTGCAGGGCGGTGTCGTCGGTGGCTATGGGCGGTGGGCGAAATGGACTTGAGTCGACTTGGCTTGTCAAGAGTATTCTGGCGAGTGTCCTGGAAGTGTCCTGGCGCGTCCTGGCGCCCTGGCGTGTCGAGCGCCCGGGTGCGGCACACGATTGGACGGATCTGGCAGCTCCGCTACCTCGTGCAGGTGCAGTGTGGTCCCCGACGTCCGGCGCCTCCACTTCGGTGGGCCACCGGTGGGTTTCCTCTCCCTCTCCTCCCTCTCTCCAGATATCCACCCACACAGTCGACTCGCAGCCCACTCTCTGTCCTCTTCATTTGCTCTCTGCTGCCCAGCGAGCGCGTCTGCACCACCAGTTCAGCGCCTGCCTCGTCTCCCCGACCAGCTGTCTGTCCGCAGAGAGCCCTGCTCTTTTACGCAACGGCATTGGGCAACGCGCGGTTCTCCCGCCAGCTCCGCGCAGCCCGTCTCCACCCTTCTAGATCTCCAGACCCCAGGGCCCGCATTTCCACCACACCCTCTCCCCCAGTCTCCATAAATAAGTGCCGACGCCCACCACCATGACCAGCGTCAATACCGCCACCCAGAGCGAAACTCAAACCATGAACACCAACTCGAGCGACCTGAAACGCAAGCGGAGTCCATCCAACGATGCGATGCATCCCGCGCCGCTGCCCAAAGCGGCCAAGACCAGCAACCACCTCCAGATTAACTACCTCGCCCGCCATTGCGACGACGACCTCCCGCTCATCACCAACGACGACACTCTCCCCAACATCCTCACCCTCCTCAGCGACTACCAGGGCGTCCTCGACCGCCATGAGAGCATGGCCTGCAACCTTGGTGCGAGGCCTCTCGGTCCAATCCTCATCAAGCGGTTCGAGAGGCTGTTCGACGGACCTCCGAGAGTCCTCAAGTCGCATGGCAAGGACGGCACCACCGTCACCTGGCTGGACGTCGTCGAGTTTGCCCGCAACAAGCCCGAGCAGTTTACCTTGGGCCAAATGAGCGAGGGCGTGCGCGTGTGCCAGTTCTACACCAAGCAGTGTCGCGTACAGATATCGGAAGAGGACTTCGTGCTCATTTCCTCGGGCATCCCACAGAAGATGATCCCGCCGCAGCCAATTATCGAGGATGAAGAGAAGGAATTGGGCACGCTGGAGATCCTGGAGAGGAATCTAGGTCAAATTTGCCAATTGGCTGATCAAGGTAATTAAAATAAAATCCTCTCAACTCCTACATTTGCGTATCATGCTAATCGATTTACTTTTTTGTTTGCAGTTGCTGCCCGCACCCGCCAGCTAAACCACCGTCTGAAAGGCCGCAAGCAAGCCATCCTAGACAGACGCGCAACCGCTAGCCCAGGCGCAGCAATACGCGCCTCAAGCCCTTCCAACGTCGCCCTCATGAACGGCGCCGCACAAGCCGCAAGCTCCACGCTCGCCAGCCTAACCCAGCCCTCGCAATCACCCAGCGGCGGCTTCGTCGCCGTAAACTCGCGTCCACAAGCCGATCTCAACGGCAGTAGCAGCAGCAACAACCACACCAACAGCGACAGCCCCCGCAACGGCAGCGGCGCCTCCCTAACCACGCGCCACGAGCTGCTCAGCAAGTTTTTCACGCTCAGCGACCGCCGCCCATCCTCACAGCCCGCAAACGGTGACGCGCGCCGCGCCTCTACCGGCGCCACCCTCACCCCCACAGCTACAAACCCCGCCTCCTCCACGACCTCCAAACTCTCCCTGAAACCCACCGCCACCTCCGTCCCCGCCGCAACCACAACCACAGCCACAACCCCCACATCCACCACCGCCGCCGCTGCCGCCACCGCCTCTCTCCCCCCCTCCACCTCCAACCTCGACACCGACCTCGCCGCCCTACTCCTGCACTCCGCATCCCCGGTCCCCATCCCCGGCACCCCAGCCTCGCTGCTTCCCACACCGACGCCGCGTGGCGCCGCCCCCGCCGAGAGGGACGACGGCGGGCCCTTCAAGACCGAGATGGTGCACCGCATGGAGGGCCTCGCCAAGGGCGAGCGCATCCTACCCCCTTGCGACCGCTGTCGGCGCCTGCACATGGATTGCCTCAAGAATCTGACGGCGTGCATGGGCTGCACGAAGAAGCATGCAAAGTGCTCGTGGAAGGAGGTGCGCGAGGCGGAGATCCGCGCGCTGCCGTCCGGCGCGGGGGGGTTAGGGTTGGTTGCGGGGAGTAGTGCGGTGGGCGGGAGCAGCGAGACGGAGGCGGAGGAGGCCGGCGAGGCGGCGAGTACGGGGTCGCCGCCGCCGCTGCCGCTGCTGCAGCAGCCGCTGACGGCGATGGAGGGAGCCGGGGGCGTTAGGGGGAGTCCGGGGGGGTTTGGGGCTGGGCTGCAGAGTCCGTCGGCGCGGGAGAAGGAGAGGGAGAGGGAGAGGGGCGTTGAGGAGCAGCTTCAGGAGGCCGCTGCGGCGAGTATGGCGCAGGTTCGGTTGGAGGGCGCGGCGGGCCAGCCCAGGGCTGAGTATCAGGCGCTTGTTGCGTAGAGCGGCCGGTCGGCTGTCTATCTGCGGGCGCTGGGATGCTGAGGGGCTGGCGAAGTGTACGACGTGTTCCGTGTGTCTATCCTGTCCTACCTGCTGTCTGGCTCCTTTCCCCTTCTATCTTTCTGACCCCGTCTATCTCTGCCTCTGCTCCTTCCAATACTGGTTTTTTTTCCTCTCCAAAACCTGCGCCAGTCGGGATCAGGATGAACGCGATGCAAACGCGATGCACATATTCTGGGCGGTTCTCTCTCTGTCTTCCTTCTCTCCCGCTCCATCTCTCTCTATACATACCCCCTGTCCTTTTCCTCCTGCACGGCGTTTCTTCCATCGGGTCCTCTTTTCAATACACGCTGGGTTTGATGACTGCCTTACCTTGCTATGTTTTTGCTATTGCTATTGCTTTTGCTTCTTTTGCTCTTTTTTGGCTTCGGTGCTTTTCTTACGTCCGGGGATGCTCGCGTCTTGGAGCCCCTGAGAGATACATCTGTGATATCCAAATCGGGCCTGGGCCATTCTCTCCCTGCTCGGGGGAAGAGGATTCTGGGAAAAGGGGGGGAAATCGGGTTTTTCAGTTTGTTTTTTCTGCTGTTGTTGGGCTTGTTTGTTGCTAATAGGGATCTGTTTTTTTAAACCTTCCTTCGTGTTCATTTTTTTGAGGGTGGGTGAGGGGAATGAAGGGGCCCTGGGTGAGACCGAGGGCTATGAAGAGGGATTGGGGTGGAAATGGGTGTTTCGGTTTTTTTTGTTAAACGGTGGAGAGGGTTGGACCGGTCACTTTTTCCTTACGTGAGCGGGAGCGAGGGAAAAGGAGTCGGAGGGGCTAGAACGCGGCTCTGGTACCAGAACCGCTGAATTGTGCGGAGGGGGGCTTGGGCTGTCGTTCACTTATCCTGGTGTTTGTGGGCTGGTTGGGGGCGGTCTGGAATTTGGGGATTGGGGTTTCTTGGGAAGGGAATGGTGGATCAGGGGGAGGGATTGGGGGAACGGCTTAGGGGATGGAGGTGCTGTACAGGATTATTGAAATTCATTCCTTGCTGAGGAAGTTGCGACTCCAACTTGTTTTGTTCTATTGCTGCACTCGCGTGAAAGTACCCAGCTCTACCGCTGCGGATTGGTTGCCGCTGCGGTCTTGATACTGAACTCGACACTGAGGTCATCCCCCGCTCCTTCTACGGATGGCGTCTTACCCTAAAGCGAAGACGAGAGTGTGTGGCATGGTACGGAGTAAGCAGGACAGGCGGTTGGCCCAGGGCGCGCGTCTGGTCCAGTGCTTGGATGTCTTTGATTGTCCAGCTAGCAGCTTCTTTTGTTAATCTAAGCGAGGTTGAGTCGCTTTCTTGATAAGGCGTAACTGCTCTATTGTTGACCAGTATGTTGTTTTTCGTTCCAGCCAATAAGCTCAAGTATGTTACTCTCCAGCAAACATCCACGAGGTCAGCCAAGCCTCTCATGCAGTTGCCCGTGGGCTTCACGGATGACTGCAGTGGGTCATGACCGCGAGCATAACTCAACCCCATAGGTATGAATCTGGCAGTCTGAAGACATAAGAGCAATTATAAAGAAAAGATTAGAAAAATCTGTCTAGAGGGTCTAGAAGGGGAAGTGGTGTTGAGAAATGGGGATGGGCTACTTCCTTAAGGAACAAAGGAGAACAGCGCGAAAACGAGCTGCCCCAGCCTCTGCGGTGACGGTGATCTGCCCGACGGTGAGCTCGCCGACTCCCCAATGCACATATCTAATTTGGACGTCAAGTCTACTCCAACCATACCTTTAAACCATCTAGACGCCCTCGACGCAAGAGAACGAAAGGAAGACATGATGAAACTCAGCGATCAACTCCGAAAGACAACACACCAAAGCCGTCTTAGTCCACAAGCATCCCTCGACACCACCTTTAGGCCATCCCGCAGACTCTGAGACCAGCAAAGCACTACCAGCAAAATATAGCAAACCGCCACCACCAGATAATAGCAGCAAACCGCAGTGGCGATCGTAGTTCGTGCAAGCCACGCTCTTTTCTGCCTTCGTTGGGTACCACAAACAGGAGAGAAGTGTGCCTACTTGTCTTTGCTCAGCTAGTCTAGCTAAAGTAAAACATCTCGCCTAGCGTCAGGTCATACCATCCCGCGATCCGGCTTTACCTGCTCATACGTCGGAGCTGCTCGATTGCGTACTTGGGGGGAAAGCTGGGGAAAGCTGGGACCAGGAGGCACTTGCTCAACGCATGCCATGAGATTGCAGCCTGCAGCCTTTCAGAGCATATCTCTTTCACAGGAACATCCTAGCAAATGGACCTGCGGACGCAAATGACATGGCCCAACCCTGCCCACCGCGTAAGTG
Organism: Cenococcum geophilum 1.58; assembly: GCF_001692895.1. Lineage (NCBI taxonomy): Eukaryota > Fungi > Ascomycota > Dothideomycetes > Gloniales > Gloniaceae > Cenococcum > Cenococcum geophilum. The sequence continues at coordinate 1,788,309 of NW_027137591.1, read as the reverse complement.
GTCGCACAGGGTCCAATATAAGAGCGTCCAACCACCTAGGTCCGCCGACTCGGCCGCGTCTGGCGCGTATTTAGAGGCAGAAGATTCGCGGCCCATCCAATCTCAGGCTCCTTGTCGGATCGCATGCGCTTGCTGAAACTAACAGGTCACTTTTTTTTACCTCTGATCTTCCCTCAACAGGTACCCACAGTCCCGCGATCTGTGGGATGTGATTAAAACCACATGATCGCTGAGCAACGGCCGTTTCGACGCGAGGCGAATATGCCTGCCCGTTGAAATCAACCTAGTCAGGTTTCCCACCACCTCTGCAGACGCTCGTGGTGTACTATGACCACATGTCATAGCTACGCTCAAATAGTTGGTGTTGACTCCACAGCGGATTCAAAAAAAAAAACATCTGGGTAGCGTGCTGCCCTTTAGGATCGACTCAGCCTCCTTCAAAGCCTCTCAAGTAGTCAAAAGGAGTATTGTGAACGTGGCTGGCGGATTGCGTTCGGAGTGAATTGGCCACAGTTCCAGCCTCCCCCACAGGTAAGTTGAGGCGCCGATATCGCAATCCCGGCCGAGCCCGATTGATCGTCCATACAATGACATGCATTCCATGAATGCTTGTTACGCCACCCCATTCCCTGTAGAAGACATCAACACTTGAAACAGTCTAGTCAATCTAAGCACCGGCTCTTATCTGGATGGTTAAAGCTGTCCACGGAAATTTTTGCTGCTAAGTTTTGCGAACGAGTTTTGTACGATCGGAGCCAGTAGCTTCATGCATCTAAGTATGTTGTGCGACATCTCCGGAATGAGGAGCTCACGGACAACAGAAGGAAACAAAATAACACTTAGGTAAAATTCAAGTGGTCAAAAAGGTCCAAATGGAGGTCGGAGCCGACATCTTGGGATACGCAAATATGTAGTTAAATCTTTACTATTTGCTGCAGATTTCAATTCAACATAAGTGCTATTGATCATCTGTCTTCCGTTTAGCTGGTACCCAATCGTACAATGCTGTTTACGACTATCCCTCCATTCAGGTGGATTTGAGTCTAGTGGTCCTGTTTAGGCAATCCGAGAAAAAGTTACTGACCTGATGGCAGCTTGACCTCACAGCAACAGCTTAAACATTGGTTATGTGATAAGCTAGACTTAAACTAGCCGCAGACTGAACGAGTACAACATGCCCGGCAACTGTTATAGGCCTGACTGGCCTTTCATTCGAGGCCGGATGCATTGTGCGACCACAGACTGAGTCCAAATTTCAAGTCCAAGCTGCATTCCAGGGTCTTCAGCATCGCCGTTGGAAACAAGGCAAGCACAGACGAGAGAGATATACCGGAGATAACTCCATCATCATTTCTAAGGGAAACAATAACAGTGCTAAAGACGGTTCGACATTTTGAGTGGATCATTCAAGATCCTGGCGAGTGCAGGCCTGCAAGTAATACTGAAGTTGCATATGCAGATCCGGTTGCGGCTTGTTGAACCATAGTTCTCAAGGGAGTATCTCATGCTTGACTCTATTAGAAGTGCAATGAGCAAGAGACGTCCTCATGCTTACTATCTTACCACTAATCGGAGCTGTTGAAAGCGCGTAAACGTTGCTGGATCGCGGTGGCTGCCGGCATGGCGTTAACTCTATGGTAGGTTCCTGGGGTATCATTCTCGAGAGAGGCGTTCACGAGTGGAGGCTGACGTTACAGCGGGCAGACACACCTGTTGGAATACCAAGGCAGACCCCCAATTCCCTTCCGTTCCTACGGGTCCAGTCTGGCGATCTGCAAGGTCGGGTGCTTGTGACTCAAAGCTTAAGAGACTGAGCTCTCATCAGAATTTCTAAGTTTTTGAGGTTCTGCAAGGTCCTTGTGTACCTTCTCTAATGGCCGTTTTACCTTCCAAACGGCCCATCTACCGAAGCATTCTGTTCCTGAATCCTGAACGAGATCAGGCTGTCCCTTACTGTTCCTGCACAATCTAGATCTTCGCTTGGTAGATTATTCGTCTAGTCTTTCCTAGAATCCTAGCTTTCGTCAGTCCTCATCTCGGAGAGTCCGGTAAAACTGTCCTCAGAGCCCTATTGTCGTGGCCGTCTTGAGTAGAAGATTTCCTGACTTCGTGCGCGAGTCCCACCACCATTCCAACACCCTGCCTCAACTTTATCTCGCGACCGCGCCGTTAGTTGTAAAATGTTCCACAGCGGTTAGTACAAGATTTTCGATACTTGCTTTGCCACTCTAAGTCTCAGAAATTATCAGGGCTGGTTGGCTCCAAGTGAATTCAAAAACGCTTCCTGAACCCCCTTTTCCTCGCTTTTCATACCGAGACGATTTTACCAGTGTTGTTGATCATCCCTCCGTGACATCCTTTTTCGTTGCAACAGTATCGGTGAGTACTTGACTGTTGTCTAAGAAAATGATACTGCCATTACCCTGGCATGCCCCAAAGATTGTAATCAGCCATTGGCACTATATCGATTCTCCTTCTGTGCCTTATAAACATAGTCTTTAAATGAAGGTTCTGAATACGATTAAGGCTGATATTGTCTTACAGAACATCCATCAGCCAAACGGTCCGATACTTCGAAAAGTGCCGCGATGGATTTCGCCCAGTTGGATTCGAAAGACATATTCCATCATTCCCAAACAGGGTACTCGCCCTCAGGCTTCCTTACACCTTCATCGTCAGCCTATGAAGGCCGCAGGGACTCCATAGCGTCATGCCAGTCAACGAGCTCCTATGCGAAAAGTTTCTCGTCGTCTTTCTACTCCCCTCAAATGCCACCAACTCCGTCTTCGCAGAGGGACTCCTTAGCCGATGATTTCACATTCGTTCATTACCATTCCTCCTTTGAAGGAGCCTCTCCAAATAGCAGTGTCGATGCCAGCTTTGGTGAATGCCAGCCAGAGGCTTCGTTGCCAATAAAGCCTCGACCACGAAGCATTGAAGACCATTCAACCTTCGGTCATGAGCCAGGATTGGCTTACGTCCAACCTCCAGAGCCCTACAGTCCAATGAGGTCAATTCGAACGCAACAAAATGATATCTTACCAGCTGCCAGTGACTTTGTTTCCGTCCTACACTCATTGGTCGGTTCTCAACCAGGCCAGAGTCCAATCCAGGCCCCAATTGAAGAGGTCTCAATGTTAAACTCCTGGGGCACTAGTTCATCTTATATGACGTATCCAGAACAAGACCTCCCATACGCAAGTTATGACACTCATCCACCGTCCTTCTCAAGTAGTATGCAATGGGAGTGGGGGGGACTGCCCTCGGAACCGATTCTCCCGTGCATGGAAGCGCCATCTGCCACCATTATACCGTCTGACTCTATAATCGAGGTAGAAGAGGGGTCGTATATCCCGATACAACCTGATGCCTTTGAAAACGGTCCAAGTTCGTATGATGGCTGCAGTTCTCCGATCCCGAGCCCACGTTGTGAAGTCTACGTGGATACCAAGACTGAGCCTTTTCATCAGATGAAGGAGGAACCAGAAGAGGATGCATATGAAGAGAAGTTTTCAAGGTCAATAGATGTATCGCCCACTGGGGGGAAAGGAGTCAAGAAAGAGCGCCGAGGCTCAAGGGTTCCCAAGAAGAAATCCAAAACAGACAAGCACAAGGTAGGATACCTGCGCCTTAAAGAGGGGCCTCTGCGGGTGAAGATCGACTCCAACTTTGAGATGGATATCAACGGAAATTATTATCCAACCAACAGACTAGGCTCAAAGAAGTTGGTCTGCAACGTCGGCAATTGCGATAGAAATTTCCAACGACCAGAGCATTTGAAACGCCATAAGGACACACATTCTGGTATACAGAACTTTCATTGTGTCATATGCGTCAGAGACTTCGGGCGAAATGATAACTGCAAGGATCACTACTTGACGCACCTTCTGATTCCAGGCCGTAGGCCCAAAAGAAACCGACGGTGGTCCCTTGAGGAGCTCGAGCAGAGGGTCCAAAGAGCAACCAAGTTCCCAGATCCTGGCAATCCCCGACCGGCTACAATTTCTACAGAAGAGGCGGCAAAAATAATTGAAAAGTTAAGAAGCGAATTGGAAAAAGAGTGTCCGAAAGGATAACTGAGGAGAGGCTAAAATTGCAAGAAAAAGCAAAAGAAGGCTCAGACAGGAGCATTTCGGATACCCTACTGCTATTTTACTTCTCTTACACCTGCAGAGAAATTATAATATTTCTGGTATTTTGGTTGGCATGTTGTGCTATTTATTCATGTATTATGGACTCCTTGGATCTGGGAACTCGTATGTAGTACAGGCTCATTGCCTTGGATCATAATAGAATGTTGATCGTGTACCCAACTTGACAAGAGCCGACCATGAATATGATGAGGGATCATGTCGCGTCGAAGTCCGTTAACACTTCGGCCGGAGATCAAGCCATTAAAAGGAATGACGCGATGCGTCAGGGTTGCAGGACGGGGAAGGAGAAAGATGAGGTTGTGCAAGCCCGCCACTCCCAAGGTAGTCACGTGAAATGGGGCTCTAGCGTGTTTTGGCACCAACTCAGCGCTTTGGGCTTAACGTCTTAGCCACCCAGTCGAGCCACCCACCCGGCCGAGCCACCCCAAAACTGTAAGGGATCTTTTATCCCTTACTCGGGCCTACAGCCCTTTCCTCCTCATCAGTTTGTCTCTGTACTAGGGTATTGCTAAACCTACTCTTTACTATATCGTCCTCTTCTATCGACTCTCTTGTAACTTATCCCTTGCACCGATGGCGTCCTATAAAATGTGGCCCGTGCACGCAGTCAAGAACATCAAAACTTTCTTGCGCACGCTGTGGACAAAAAAGTTAGCAAGATGCCTGCACCCACCTCTCCCTACCTAAATTTGTATGCNCACGCATNAATGCANTTATNCGGCTTATAGTAATTAATTTAGTCGTTATTTTAAGGAGTATATAGGCGAGATATAGTGGTAATGGGTGCATTCATGCGTGCGCATACAAATTTGGGGTGGGTGCGGGNATCTCGCGTNTTTTCGCAGTCCTGGTGATGCGGCAGAACGACTTACCGCCCATATATGATTGGTGCGCACGGGCCACATTTTATAGGACGTTATTATCGGTGCAAGGGATACTCGGCTTACCTACTCCCTACTATATACCTAGGCAATATACCTTATAAAAACATACTAAAATCTACCAACTTTAGCCTTTTATAACTTTACCCCTATTAAAGATATTTAAACAAATTTTTTAATATAGCTACTTATATATAAAAGGATTTTATTTATAATAATAATATTATTAATTCTATTTATTGCCTGATTTAATCTCTTTTTAGGTCTATATAGGCGTCTACCTTTCTATATAGGAAAAAGCTCTATATAGGAAAAAGCTCTATATAGAGAAATACCTAAGTATTTCCTTTTAACTAGTCCTACGCGTTCTACCTTCGCCTAACTAGTATATCTTTATATCTTTAAATCTACCTTATATACTATGCTTTTTAGGCATATTAGAAGATTTAAGGGGGGGAGGTAGTAGGAGGGTTTAGTAATGTCGGTATCACCCGGGGGGTACAGTCGAAACTCTTTATAACGATGCGGGTCGTACGGTCAGGCGTATCGTTATAACAAAGGTATCGTTATATTTAATATTTATACGTTAAATGCACCAAAGGTCAAAATTATATAATGATATCATATATCTACATAGACGACGGTAAAATCGAGCAATTAGCTACACCAAAATAAGCCGTAATCGAATTTTGCTTGGTGTTGCGAATTCGTCGTCCTCGAATTCGGCGATCGTGCCTTGTAAGAGCCGTAACCAAGTCTGTATCACCATCTTCCTGTTGTTCCTCATAGAGACGAAGCTTTTGTAAGGCTTATAAGGCCTCGTCGACCTTGATTTGAGGTTGTACAAAGTCGTCCTCATCCGTTTCTGCATCGCGATCAGGCCCCGCATAGAGCTCTGCTACGTGCTCAATAAGATCCTCAGCTGAATCCTCTACTTCCTCACCTGGAAGCTCAATAAAATTGCGAATATTCGTAACGTCATAAAATCTTCCTACCGTATGTAACTGTTCTGCTATCTGCTAAATCTCATCTAGAACGGGAGGATCTATGTAATCGTAAGGGCGATTTAGTGGGCCCTCCCTTATACCAAATAAGGTAGATTTAATGAAGCAGCTCTTGATTGTCTGTGGTGTTACCTCCTTCTAAGCAGCAATTGTCCATCGAATTACCCAAAGGACGTACATCTGCTTAATTGGATCTCGATTCTCTAGCGAGTGTTCTACCATAAACTGCAGCCAATATCGTCGGTAGAGAGCTTTAAAGTTTGCAATTATACCCTAATCAAGTGGCTGGTAAACGGAGGTGCAATTAGAAGGAAGGAACTCGACTCTTATATTCTTTAAAGATCTATTCTCAAGAGCTGTTCGAACAGCTACTTAGTAGGCGCTAAAGCCGTCGATCAATAGAAGAACCTTCCTATTCTGCATCCTTTTGTTAAACCAAGTAAGCCACTCAAGCATAATCACTGTTGTTATCCAGGCCTTCTTATTGTACCTCCAATGTGCATTTAATGAGCTGATATTGATTCAAGCTTAAGCAAAGCAACGTGGCCGGTTTGATACACCAATAATCCAGAGAGGGATCTTATCAGAGCCATCCGCATTGGAGTAATTAGCGAGAGAGATTCTTGCCTTCTGCTTCTTAGTCCCTAATTATAACTTAGTAGCCAATGTAGTATCTAGTGTAGCCTTCCAAAATAGCCTAGTCTCGTCCATATTATAAACGTCCTTTAAAGGATAAGGCGCAACGATTGCACGAAGCTCTATCATGCGATCTTTAGCGCCTTCCATATTGACCAACGCAGCCTCACCGTGTTGCTTTCTCTTGCGAATTCCGTTGCGAGATTTAAAGCCTTCTAACCAGCCAATCAACCACTTGGGCTCTAGTAACTCTGCCAATATAGGTATACGATTCTATAATTAAGTCGCAGCAGTACGAATAAGGTCACCCGTAATAGGAATGCGAGAGTTCTATAGGCGTTGGTGCCACTCAAAGAGAGCTTCCTCTAAGAGAGGCTGCTCAGCGTCTCTTCTGCGCTCGCGTACACCTTACCCACAACAAATTTTAATCAAATCTAGGTGGCTAAACTTGTCGCTGAGTATTTCAGATATTATAGATTAATTAAACTTATGGCGGAAGGTGTCGGTGGCCCATATCACAAGGTGTTTTTGCATAAGGTGAGGGTGCTCGCGTTGGTAGCTACGAATCTTCTGGCGCTTGTAGTCAGAAATACCGTGGCGACGACGCCTTTCAGGATTTTGGCTTCTTGCCATATCAAAGAGACAGAATTAAGTGTAGAGAGTAAGATTTAAAGGTTATTTTGATGGAATTTGATCGTTGTATGATAAGTATTAATGGCTGAACTAGCGGTAAGGAATCACTAAATTAGCTCTATAAAATACTGGCTATACCGATTTTAGTAGAGAAAACTTAACGATATTATCAATAGTCAGTATATCGTAATATTACACCAAAAAAATTTTAATCAAGGGGTGCAGATCGTAATATAGAGTATATCGTTGTAAGCAAATATCGTACTAAAGAGTTTCGACTGTAGTAAAATATAATATAGTGTAGGAGAAAGCTATTAACTTATTTTGCGGTATAAGTTATTATATTAAAGGTAAATTTATCCTAATTTTTATTAATAAGTTTCGCGTACGAAGCTACCCCTAGTAGTAAGGAGTCTTCCTAGTTGTTTAAAGTAGGCGTAGCTATGTTTTTAGAGGGAGGGAAGTGTTATTAGTGTAGGGATTATCGTTTAGTACGCGTTTATAATATATATTTATAATTATAGGGCTTAGGACTAGTTCTAGCCTTAAATTGTAAAGACTTATAAAGTATATTATTCTATATAATGGATATAAGAATCTATAATCTTAGAAAGGCTTAGGACTAGTTCTAGCCTTTAGATCCTTAGATTTATAGAAGAGTTCTATTTAAGGTTTAGGACTAATTTTAACCTTAAAAAACAGCTTTCTCTAGCACGAGTAGCACTGGTATAGTAGCTTATTTCTTCTTAGTAAAATACCTAGCTGTTCTGTGGTATAATAGTAAAGTTAACTATTAATTAGTGTTAGTAATATAAGGTAATATCACGTATCTATAAGTTGTAGGTAGTATGACGATTATTATTATATATTCTTTCTCTTAATAAGGGAGGGCGAGGAGTTTAAGGCTTCTCGCTACGCTAGTGCCGCGGCGATATATGACGGCAACTTGCTATATATAACGGCAATATACCTTATATGGTGACCACTTGCCTTTATTCCCAACAAGAATATATATAAGAGGTAGGTAAGGTATAGAGAGTATACTAATACCTATAATATTAAGGACTGCCCTAAGGATAAGGGAGCTAGATATATAAATTATAGTAAAAAATATAGAGTATAGTAGAAGACGGTATATAAAACCTATTAGGTATACCTAAAAGCCACTAAGAAAAGGTAAGCCTAGTTATACTAGATTATAGCTATATTATAGGGAAATATATATAAGGAGAAGCAGATAAGTAGGGTAAATAATAGTAGGTAGATAATTATATAATAGAAAAAAGCTAGGGTACTTACCCTAGTAGGAGTAGCGTTTACCTAATTAGTAGTAAAATAGGGAGTAGAATATTTATAAGGTAGTATTAATATAGCTAGGGATCTGTCCTAGTAGAGAATTTTAATTATAGCAGCTTTAAATAAGACGCTCTAAATATAAATAGAAGATATCTATAAGTTACTAAATAAGTTATAAAAGGGCTAATAATAGTATAATATAACTATGGACACTTAAACTATAGAGTAACTTGCCCTTTATTTAATAGCTTAAACCTAAAAAAATACTAGATAATAGCCCTATGGGAACTAGTATATAATAAGTAAACCTGTAAAATATACTAACTAAAAGAATATTACCTTTTATATAAACTAGACCTAGCTATTTATAAAATTAGCTAATATATTAATATATAGGCGTAAAGCTACTATACTATTGGCCCTAATATAACTAAATTATAAATAGCTATAAATAGGGGCTAAATTAATATAATTAATGTCTATAACCTAAGATATAATAGACCCTAGATAACTATATAAGAACTACTATAATATACTATTAATATAGCAGAAGGCAAGGCCATAGTCCTAGGGGACTTTAATATATATTATATAGCATAAAGAGGACAGTAGGCTATAGTAGAAGTATAGGTAATATATATACTTAATAAACTAGAAATATAAGCCCTTATTCTAACTACTTAAATTAATAAACCTACTTAGAAAAGAGGGATTTAAGAGAGTATAATTAACCTAATATTTATATAAGAAGTACTTATAAACTAGTTAGTGTTCTACGGGCTAGAAAATATATAGGTAATAACTATAAACTATATACCTACTTAAATACATATAGTGGTGGGATTGCATCTATTTTTGGGGGTCGTTAGCCACCGCTTTTAGCGGCGTTCTCACCTCGCTTAGACCCTGTCATATCGCCACTTTAAAGAAGCTCTGTTCGCTTAAGCGCTTCTATCCCTATTATGCCCCGTCCTATTATCTTAGAGGGGTTAGAAATAGGACACGAGCTTTAGCAAAGCTCGTCGGCGTTAATTTAACAATGGTATAGCCTATATAGAAAGGCCAGCGTCTACTTAAAGGAATGGCCTGCTCGCCCTCTTTCTGCACTTTCTCCCTTTACCACCCTCGTTCCACTTCCTCTCTCTCCCTTTACCATCCTCGTTCCACTTCCTTTCCCGCAATTTAATCCTTATCTATAATGCCCACCTTACCTATTTAGTAAACTCGCCGTCGCCAGAATAGCAGTATACCTATTAAAGTAGTTACTCTAGCCTATAGAACGGAGAAGAGAGGAGCGCTCTACGCCGCCGCCGTTTATTAAAACTTAAATTTACGACTTTAAAGTCTAGACTTAGATATAAACACCGATCTAAATATATATATATGTTTAGTATAGATTTAAATTCTAGAGAACTAGATATGGAATTAGATACGGAATTAGATGCGGAATTAGATATAAAATTAGATGCAGAACTAGATATAGAATTAGATATAGAATTAGATACGGAATTAGATATAGAGTTAGATGCGGGATTAGATATAGAATTGGACTTTAAAGCTAAGGAAATACTAAAAGACATTGCTAAATTAGAAGAGGAGGGACCCGCGAAACTAAACTATACTTCTTATACTAAGAAACTATAGAAGAGGGAAGGCGAAATCTAGGAGAGGTAAATTATAAAAATTTCCGCTAACTTGTTATTACACCCTCTAATTACTATAAACTAGGTACTGCCTAAAGATTAAAAAGAAAACTAAAAAAACCCTAGATAACTAGCTGCGTAAATACGCCCTAAAGGTGTTTAAAGTATATCTCCGCTAGTAGAAGAAATATTTTTAAATTAAAAAGGAGAGCTTAATACGGAGCTATTAGAAACAAATTAGTATATACTATATAGACCTTATACGCTATAAGATGGACAGTAATATCCTTACTAATGTTTGTAATATAAGTTCCTACCCCTTCTTTAAGGTATACTAATAGCTATAGAAGTGGATCCTAGACCTTAAGCTTAATAAGTTAAAAAAGGAAAAGTACGCTATATTTGTTTAAGACCTTTATACTATCCTTTACGCTCTTTAAATTAATAATACTAAGCTACTTTATAGCTTTATTTAAGTCTAAATTTTACTTCTTCTCTTACTTAGCGTAGCTATAGCTATAAGACTAGGCGCTCTAGTAGAAAGTGCTAGCGCTAAAGGCAGCAATAAAGCTGTCTAGTTTAAAAATATTAACGTTATAGTTATTTATAGCGAGAAATACTCTAATAAGAGTATAGTTATAGTAAATATAAACCTAGAGTATATTAAGAATAAAGAAAAGGATAGTAAATTATAAGCTTTATGCTATATCTAGATAATATATCCTACTAACTATAAATCTATAGAAAGAAATTTACCTTCTATCTTAAAGACCTTCCTATATTCTATATTATTTCGTATATCTTAGCTATTAGCATTAGTTAAGACGCATTTTAAGATAACTTTATAAGTATTTAAGACATCTTCAACCTTAAGGTACTGGCGTACTGTGACATGCTACACATTAAATGGAAGAATAAAGTACTAAATCGGCTATTCTTCTGCGACGTCAGCTATATAACTAGGGGTGGCAATATTATAAAAGAAAAGGCCTTTCTATACGCTAAATACCGCGATATATTTATACGCCTAGGGCTTATTACTAGGTTTAAGGAGGCACTAAAGCTATACTAGCTGTAACGGGCTTTAGGTAAAAAATATTAACGGTAGGTCCGCTTAATAATTACCTCTAAACCTAGTTATATATTAATTATATAGATAGACACTGTTACTTTAAAAGAGCGGAACTAGACTATCCCTTGAAACGGCAGTGTCCTTAGAGTAGTGGTCTATGCGCGAACATCAGGATCAAAATAACGCGTATATCTATATAGAATTCAATCATTAATTACACCACCACCATGCCTTCTAATTATACTAGAATTAATACAGACCTTATTTAAAAGACTTAATATAACATTCCTCTAAATTAAATTGCAAAAAACCCTGCCCTAAGCCCTGGCCGTTGCCTAAATTTAAACCTCTCTATATTAACAATTAGGACGACCATAGCTTACTAAACCTACCCTCTAACGTTAATACACATAATCCTTTTAAGTTATTTAGTCTATTCTTTATAGATAAGATTATAGATAAGCTTATAAAGTGGATAAATACGTACGCGGAGTTATACCCGCTAGATAAGGAAAAGAAATACCTACGCGTATAGTAGCTAATATATAAGTAAGAACTCTAGGCGTACTTTACAGTGCTAATTTATATAGGTATTACCATAGAATCGTGCATTAAGGACTATTAGAAGAGTTTAGATGTATATAGCTGCGAGTATATTNTTAAAAAGTATATAGGACTTAAGAGATTTCAGTAGCTTAATCGCCACTTTTAAGCCTTANCTCTATGGCCAAAATCTAATAAAACACCTAAAACTATATTTAATAGAGTGGATAAACTTACTAAGNACCTTCGGCTTACTTATAGGAAGCTCTATACCCCTAGAACCTACCTTACCGTTAATAAAACNATCTAGCGCTTTATAGGCCGTGCTCCTAAAGTAGTTAATATTCCATCTAAACTAACTCTANAAGGCTTTAAAATATAGGTTTTAGTTAGTNGGGGCTATATATTAGACTTTATGTGGTATACTAAAGGTAAAAAAAAAGGCCTAGTTAATCTAGATATAAGCTTTACGGAAGGGGAAGGGTTTTTAAAGACGTAGGCAGTTATATTAGATCTGCTTCTTTAAAAAGATAAGACTAAGGGGCGCCTTTATCCTCTAGAAAAGCACGTTATTTGGCTTAATAATCTATTTATAAGTGTTAAGCTTCTTATATAACTTTAAGAGCTTAGTATTAGAGGTATAGAAACCATTAAAATAATAAAAATAAAGCGTAAGGAATAGGGGGACTTTAAAGGCAATATTAAGGTAGCTATAACTATATAAGGAAAAAAGAAAAAGAAGGTACCTACTAAGTAAATTAGCCAGACGCTTGTAGAGCTTAAATTAACCTACGCCGGTTAAATTCTGTAGGGTAAACTCTATAGTAAGCTTTCTAAGGACGGCTAGGTAATAGAATTTACTTAAAAAGACGCTAATATAGTGCCTTTTATAAGTACTATTAATAACGGTAAGTTAAACACCTTAACTATATAACTTAAAATCTAATAACGTTATATATCGCCAGGTTACTATACTAAAGTTACTATACAGAAACGCCCTCCCCTTACTACTAGCGGTGCTAGATAAACTCGGAAGGTCTTTAGTAATAAAGTTAAGAAGGAATTACCTATTCCTACCTTTATTTTCTACTATAACTACTATATATACAGTATAGATATTACGGATTAACGACGCTTATATTTTATAATATAGAGGATCTATAGAAAAACCTAGAAGCCTCTATAGCACTTCCTTCTTAATATAGTTATTTATAATTACTTCCTACTGTCTTCTTATACGCCTACTAATTATTAAGTAAACTATAAAGATAGTTATAAGTAATTTTAAATTAACCTCTATAACGCCTTATTTAAACAGTTAATTTAAAAACAAAAGCTTTATACGCAGAAGCCTCCTATATAACGCTTAACTAATTAAATTATATAGGTTTCTATAGCACAGCACAAGCTAATTAAGTTATTTAATAAGCTAGTTAACTGCTTAGCTTACGTAGAGGTTTATAGGTATACTTAGGTGCAGCGTATAGGGCGTTAGAAAGCTCTATTAGAGCTATTACTAAATACTATAATATAAGCACGCGATAGTAAGGAATAGGGGAGGCGGAAACGGGCTCTGAGGACCACTTTTAGGTGCAGTATCTATAAGATACTATTCTGCAGAAAGAAAGAGTGCTAGTTACCTTATATTAAGCGACTTAACTCTAAAGAATAAGCCTATATATTAAATAGCTATGAAATTAAAAGCTTCGTATTTCTAAGAACGGCTGCTTAATTCGGCCAGTTTGATTAGTGGGCTCTTATCGATACCCTAAGGCCCAATTTTGCCGTATTAAGGGCTATCCCTTAACACGGCAAAATTGGGCCTTAGGGTATTAATAAAAGCCCACCAATCAAACTGGCCGAATTAAGCAGCCGTTCTCAGAAATATGAAGCTTTTAATTTCATAGCTATTTAATATATAGGCTTATTCTTTAGAGTTAAGTTGCTTAATATAAGGTAACTAGCACTTATCCTTTCTGCAAAACGGTATCTTGCAGATACTGCACCCAAAAGTGGTCCTTAGAGCCCGTTTCCGCCTCCCCTATTCCTTACTATCGCGTGCTTATATTATAGTATTTGGTAATAGCTCTAATAGAGCTTTCCGACGCCTTATATACTGCACCTAAATATACCTATAAACCTCTACGCAAGCTAAGTAGTTAACTAGCTTATTAAACAACTTAATTAGCTTGTGCTGTGCTGTAGGAACCTATATAATCTAATTAGTTAAACGTTATATAGGAGGCTCCTATATATAGAGCTTTTATTTTTAAATTAACCATTTAAATAAGGCGTTGCGGAGGTTAATTTAAAATTACTTATAACTATCTTTACGGTTTGCTTAATAATTAATAGGTATATAAGAAGATAGTAGGAAGCAATTATAAATAACTATATTAAGAAGGAAGTGCTATAGAGGCTTTTAGGTCTTTCTATAGATCCTCTATATTATAAAATATAAGTGTTATTAATCCGCGATATCTATACCGCATATATAGTAGTTATAGTAGAAAATAAAGATAGAAATAGGTAATTCCTTTTTAACTTTATTGCTAAAGACCTTCTAAGTTTATCTAGCACCGCTAGTAGTAAGGGGAAGGCGTTTCTGTATAGTAACTTTAGTATAGTAACCTAGCAATATATAATATTATTAGATTTTAAGTTATATAGTTAAGGTGTTTAACTTACCATTATTAATAGTACTTATAAAAGGCACTATATTAGCGTCTTTTTAAGCAAATTCTATTACCTAGCCGTCCTTAGAAAGCTTACTATAGAGTTTACCCTACAGAATTTAACCGGCGTAGGTTAATTTAAGCTCTACAAGCGTCTGGCTAATTTACTTAGTAGGTACCTTCTTTTTCTTTTTTCCTTATATAGTTATAGCTACCTTAATATTGCCTTTAAAGTCCCCCTATTCCTTACGCTTTATTTTTATTATTTTAATGGTTTCTATACCTCTAATACTAAGCTCTTAAAGTTATATAAGAAGCTTAACACTTATAAATAGATTATTAAGCCAAATAACGTGCTTTTCTAGAGGATAAAGGCGCCCCTTAGTCTTATCTTTTTAAAGAAGCAGATCTAATATAACTGCCTACGTCTTTAAAAACCCTTCCCCTTCCGTAAAGCTTATATCTAGATTAACTAGGCCTTTTTTTTTACCTTTAGTATACCACATAAAGTCTAATATATAGCCCCNACTAACTAAAACCTATATTTTAAAGCCTTNTAGAGTTAGTTTAGATGGAATATTAACTACTTTAGGAGCACGGCCTATAAAGCGCTAGATNGTTTTATTAACGGTAAGGTAGGTTCTAGGGGTATAGAGCTTCCTATAAGTAAGCCGAAGGTNCTTAGTAAGTTTATCCACTCTATTAAATATAGTTTTAGGTGTTTTATTAGATTTTGGCCATAGAGNTAAGGCTTAAAAGTGGCGATTAAGCTACTGAAATCTCTTAAGTCCTATATACTTTTTAANAATATACTCGCAGCTATATACATCTAAACTCTTCTAATAGTCCTTAATGCACGATTCTATGGTAATACCTATATAAATTAGCACTGTAAAGTACGCCTAGAGTTCTTACTTATATATTAGCTACTATACGCGTAGGTATTTCTTTTCCTTATCTAGCGGGTATAACTCCGCGTACGTATTTATCCACTTTATAAGCTTATCTATAATCTTATCTATAAAGAATAGACTAAATAACTTAAAAGGATTATGTGTATTAACGTTAGAGGGTAGGTTTAGTAAGCTATGGTCGTCCTAATTGTTAATATAGAGAGGTTTAAATTTAGGCAACGGCCAGGGCTTAGGGCAGGGTTTTTTGCAATTTAATTTAGAGGAATGTTATATTAAGTCTTTTAAATAAGGTCTGTATTAATTCTAGTATAATTAGAAGGTATAGTGGTGGTGTAATTAATAATTGAATTCTATATAGATATACGCGTTGTTTTAATCCTGATGTTCACGCACAGACCACTACTTTAAGGACACTGCCGTTTCAAGGGATAGGCTATCTTAGTAGTATATACGAGAGATATTATATACTAATGTATATTATACGCAATTACTAAAGTATCTATTTTAGAAGTCCTTTATAGGATCTTTTTATTAAATCTATTATAAGAATAGGGCTATTATAAGATTAACGAGCACCTATAGAGCTCGATAATAACTAGCTAGAAGAAGTCTATAATAACCCTAAGCTTAAAGCGCTTTATAATAAATAAGAAGAATATAAGAACTATATTTATAATAAAGACCTCTACCCTATTGCTAAGGCTAAAGGCACTAAATTATACTAGTAATATAAAGAGACTAAGTGGAATATTAGTATAACGTATTAAAGGTTATAGAGGGAACGATTAATGACCGCTATTCGCGAATTCTATAACTTAATTAACACAATTAAGATAGCTAGGTAGCTTAGTGGGAAGGGCCTAACTAAGGTATTAACACTACTAAGGGTAGAATTTAAACTTTAAGAGTGGGCTACTATTGCCAGAATGCTCTTTACACCTTTTAAAAATAAAAAAGCCTAGGTTAAGTTTATTAAAAACCTAGCTTAACTATATTATTAATAAGAAATGGCTTAAAGCAAACCTTTAAAACGGAAGAAAATAGACTTTATTGTCTTTAAAGGCGAGAAAATATCTTACGTGCGAAAGCGAAGGAATATTAGTCTTAAGAGTACCCTAAATTACTAAACTTCTAACTATATATTCCTAAAGGAAGAGTCGCCGGATAATAAAGATTACGGGACTATTTAATAAGAGCTTAGTACTTTAGACGCCGCTAAAGCCAAGATTATTTAGTTATATCCTATAGAGCTTCCCTACCTAGTATACTATAACGGAACCTTGTAGCAAGAACTACGATAGGCTCGTTAATGGGCTAGGTGTATAGGAAATGCAAGTACAAAAGTCAACAACGTAATAATAACTGGTGGAGTGGTTGCCTAATAGATTAACTCTAATTATATTCTAAGAATTACTATAAGGAAGGAACTATCTAGGTAGGGACTAGGGGTCCTTAAATACATAACCATACTTCTATAAAATCCTTCTTATACGTAATATACGTCTTATATATAAGGTACGTAAGTTCCTCTTATTCCTCTTGTTTAATACGTAATATATTATATAACCTTAGTTACTATTCCTTATTACATAGTTCTACCGGTTTTATCCTAAACCGTACTTAAATTAACCAACTAGCTTCTTCTAACTCTTCCTTAAGTGGTTATAATATCGTACTTAAAGCGTCCGTAATACTATCTCCCTCCTCTTTATCTTCGTTCTTAAAGATTTAAAATATCTCTAAGTTGTTTATTAGAGGTATAATATCTGTTTAATTAATTTGGTTAATATTATTACTTATTATACCTAAAGCAATTTCTTCTTTATATGCCTAACGTCGTGCCCGCACTATTACTGCGATATTATCTCTTAGTAAGATTATATCGTCTCCATATTCTCGTTATTTAAAAGAGGGGTTGGTTTATATTACGTTAGTAAGTCCTTTTTCGCGATAACCGTTCTCTTACTCGGAGTATACTAAAGCGAATATTTGTTCGTCCTATAACGTTCGCTCTACCTCTAATACTAAATATACGCGACCTATTACTCTTAATAGTTGTCTAGTTCCCTAATTAATTTGTCTTAGGGTTTTATGTTTAATCTACTACTACGCGGCTAGATAATAAACTGTCTTAAGCCCTTACTAAATTAGAATATTCTTATAATGCGGAACAGAAGGCCCTAGATACTCACATTACGGCGTCTACTTAATTACTTCGCCTTAAGAAGGTTCGTAAGAAGGTCTATTTTAAGGAATAGAAACTAGTAAAATAAGGTTTATAGAAACTTGGCAATAAAAGAACGGATTCTCTTCTAATAGAGAAGGAAATAAATCTAAGTAGTTCGGCAACTGCTCTTCTTAGGTCCCCCTTAGGTAGCTTATTCTTTAGTAATCCTTCTTTATTAATACTGCCTAACCTAATCTCTTTTAATACTCCTGTACCTTTCTTATAGCATTCTTTAAATTTTCTAGTAGTTCCTAGGTAGTCTTAATATAGCCTATCCACTTAACCTTATACCATATTTTGTTATTAATGTCCTTATAACTAATAATCCTTAAAACTTACTACTTATCTTCTTCTTACCCTCTATACGTGTCTGCTTTATAAACCAATAGCTTAATATTCCTATATACTGGCTCTAGCATTGCAATGTGCTATATAGGGTAAATATACCTTAATTAACTAAGTCGAGGAGCTCTTGCTGCACCCGGCCCAAAAAGACTAAAACCAACCAAAAGAACCCTGAAAAACACCCAGAGAATCCCCCTAAGATGTATACATCGCAGGGGAGGCACACGTCGAACAACGGTGGCTCGCACTCGCGCGCGACCGCTAGAACTACGCCTAGCAATAGCCCTCCATAATAAAGACGGGCAAATACTACACCATAAAGCGGAAATACCTCTATTAAGAAGGCATCTAACAAAATATAAAGCCTATTAGACGCGTCTAGTATCCAGAATTGCGGGGGAGTAACCGTTAGCTATAACGAACTAATACAGCTAGTAGAATGGCTCCGCTAGTCTAGCGAACCTTAGGCGCCCCTTTAGCAAACCCTTAATTAAATCCTCTAACGGCTAAGCAAAATTAAAAATAAGTATAACCCCCCTTTACCAGCGAACCGCACCTAGGCCGCCGTAGCTGCGCTTTTATAGTATAGAGAACCTACCCCCCTTAAGTTAACAACCAGGTATATAATTATAATATAACTAAATATAGAATAAGCAGAGGGGCTTAGGGGATAATTAGAAATAGAAGTCCTTATAAAGATACGTAAAGAGGTCCATAACGCTGTTACAGTCCGACACCTTAAGAGTAAAGATATTAGAGTTACCCTAAAGGACCAATAGGTAAAGGAACAAGCCGTAAGGGTAGGGGATAGGCTAGGAGAACGTATTGGCATAAAAGTACTCCGTAAGGATTACCCAGTTAAAGTCCTAGCGGTTCCTATAAGCCTTAGGGTAGAAAAGGGACGCTAGGCGGATAATATAGCAATTATATAGGAGATAGTAAGATAAACGGAACGCCTTATACTAGGACTCGAAATCACCCAAATCTAATAGCTTTAATAGGAAAATGCAAACTAAGCATATAATGAAAACAATAAGAGGATATAAGGGTTGCTAGAGACTTGCTAGGGAGACGCCGGACGAACGTATAGCTCCCTTATTGTTAGCACACATACACCAGGAATGCAAAAACTCCTTATCTAAAAAGGAATAATTATAAATGGCCTTATATACAATACAAGGCTCTATAACCATAGACTACGCCTAAAATAATGCTATCGCTATATATAATAGGGACACACCTAATCTATATACGCAGCATAGGTGTGCTGCGGCCACTGTATAGGCCCCCACGATATAAAATATTGCTTAAATTAAAACTAAATAAAATGCGTAAACTGCCACCAAAGTATATATAAGGCGTAGGAGAGAGAAGACTATATTAAATATAGGAGACGGAAGGTAAGGGCTTAACAGCTGCGGGAATAACTGTACGCTAGGTTATATAAATGGAAACAATAGGCAATAAGCTAGGGGGACGTAGGCGCCTTCCTAGCGTTTCCTACCTTTAATACTGGAGGGCTAGGCCAGCCATCCCAAGCCTTAACGGGCTAGAAGTAACGCCGCGTGATATTATTAGACCAATTAGGGATATAAGGGCCACAGGGGACATAAGGGAGAGGACGCCCCGTAGGAAGACCCCTATGGACAGCAATAGTAGGCTTAAGATTAGGACAATTAAGAATTAGACTTAATGCGGCAAATATAATATTTATAGCCGACCTATAAAGGGTATATAGCCGACTAGTAAGAATAGGGGAAGAACCGGTAATAATAACAGATTTAGATATAGAAGCGCTAACAGGAATACAAGACATGGAAATAAAAAGCTCTATATAAAATAAGTAGTAACTAGGGTGTAGATATAAGAGATAAAAGCTTTAAATATTCTAGAGAAAGTGGAAATAGAAGAAGTGAGGAATAAAGGAGAGTTAAAGGACCCTTGCCGGGGGTCCGCCACCTATCTATTATACAGTATAACTACGGCAATATAAACCACCGCCTTGCAAGGCCCCTACTAGACAGTCTAGACCTAGAGAAATATTATATCCTTGCTATATAAGAACCGTATTATAATACCTTTATATAATTAATATACTGCCCCTAAGGATTCTAGCTCCTATACGAACTAAAAGCAGCCATACGCGTGTGCTTTATAATTAGTAAGGCTATTAGCCTATCCTTATAGTTATGGCAGGCAGTTAACCCAAATATTATAGTTATAATAATCTAAATATATAGGGGACCGGTATAAATTATTAATGTATATAACCCTAGGGTTAAAGGGGTCCTATAAACAGAGAATATTATATTAGTAATAAGCTTACTAAAAACCGAAGGTATAGAGTCTATCCTACTAGGAGATATAAACCTCCACCACCCGCGGTAGGGGGGTATCTATATTGCTGCAGATTAACAGTTAGAGTGCCTACTAAGAGCTATAGATATCTAGGGCCTTAAGCTAGCCACCCCCCTAGGAGTAATTATATGGCAATAAGGCACCGCTAGAAGTATAATTAACCTTATATTTATAGACGAAGGCCTATACCAGAGACTTAAAAGGTACAACCCCGAAGAAGAATGGGCACTTACCTTAGACTATATCCCTATCCAGATATAGCTAGACCTAGATACTAAAGCGCAACCAAATAGAAAAAGATACGTAATAAGGAAGCTTAAGATAAACAGTTTCCTTAATACAGTTAAATAATAACTCTAAGATCTAGAAGAAATCTACCTAATACCAAACAAGCGAGGCTTATTGGCCACCCCTAAGGAAATTAACCGAAGACTAGAAAGGATCTAGGCAGTAATTAAAAATGGGCTAAAAGAGCACTGCCCGATCTTAAAACCGGGCCCCTATACGCGACACGTATGGTCTATATAATACGCAGTTCTAATTACCAGCCAACGACGAGTAAGAAGGAAATATATAAGCAGCTATAACCCTAAAGACGAGAGACAATACAAAGACACAAGGAACTAGCTAAAGAATACCCTAAAAAAAGAAGTAAGGAATAACTGGAGACGGTTTATAAACAAGTATACTTCTAACCTAAGCCTTCCCTATAATAAGGGCCTTTAGGCTATAGCGAAATGGGTAAAGAAAAAGGTAGGGCGCCTAGTAGAAGACCTATACCTACTACCCCTACGAAGAGTAGGAGAATTATAGGCTATAAATAATAATAATAAGAAGGCAAAGATCCTTATAGAAAGGTTCTTCCCCTAACTAGCTCTAGTAGACCTTAGTAATATTACGGGCAAAACACCGGTAACTCGCCTATGGGTTAACAGCGACATAATAATAGAGGAAATGGCTAGAACCATTAGCCGCCTTTTAAATAATATAGTATTAGGACCAGATAGGATTCTAAATAAGGCCCTAAAAACCTATAGGCCACTTATAGCACTTTAGCTTACAGATGTAGCCAGAGCATGCTTTACTATAGGCTACTACCCACGACTCGGAAGATTTATAACGACGGTTATTTTATAAAAAGAAGGTAAAGTAGATTACTTAATCCTAGGAAGCTACCGCCCTATTGCCTTAGAAAACACCCTTAGTAAGATCTTANAAAGGGTAATAGCGGANNNTATAGNANANANNGNNNAGGAANANGCCCTACTACTATAAAGCNAAATAGGGGNAAGAAAGAACCGCTTAACACTATCAGCACTTACGCTACTCGCTACCACTATTAAATCTGCATAGGCGATGCGAAAGGACTTTATAGTATTAATGCTTAGCCTAGATATTAGTAGTGCCTACAATAATATACCCCACGAGCGTCTCCTATATATCCTTAGGGTAAAGGGCTTCCTAAAATGGATTATATAATTTGTCTAAGGGTTTATAGGCTAGAAAGAAACATTATTAGTCTTTAGCGGATACTAGAGCCCCCCTATCGCAGTTACAATAGGAATACTATAAGGATTACCCCTCTTGCCTATACTCTTCCTTTTCTTTATAAGCAACCTACTTAACTCCTTTAAGGAAGGGGCGACCTAGGGGATAGGCTTTGTTAATAATATAAACCTAATTATATATGGGCCAACAGCCGTAAAGAATTGCAGAACACTAGAGAAAGCCTATAATACTTATATAGAATAGGCAAAACGTTATAGAGTTTAATTCTTACTAGAGAAATACCAGCTAATCCATTTTATAAGAAAACGCAACCAATCTGCAGATCTCTAGCATATAATTTATATTTAAGGCTTTAGGGGTTAACCAGTTTAGGGCCTAAGGGTATTAGAAGTATAGGTAGATAGTAAGCTCCAGTGGAGCGCATATACGGCGTAAGCGGCCCATAAAGGCTAAGCACAGTTTATCGCTTTATCTAGGATTGTTAATTCTATATAGGGTCTATACTTCTAAAGGTCACGCCTACTATATATAGCAGTCGTCCGGCCAACCATGACATATAAATCCAGTATTTGGGCCATTAAAGAAACTAAGAAGGGCCCCCCTAAATTACTCCTTAAACCACTTTAAAAGGTCTAAACAGCCTGCCTTTAAAGTATTATAGGCGGGTATAAGCGAACGGCTATAGCACTGCTTAAGAAGGAATCCAATATTCCCCCCCTACAGTTATATATTAAAGCCGCTGCAATATAAAGGACGTAAAATAAACGTAACTCTAATGTTATAAAGTACATTAAGACACGCCTAAGTAAACTATAGAGGGACCCTAGGGTGCCCCATAGGAGAATAAACTAACAACCCTAAAGTAGGGAAGAGATATTAGAGAAACAGGTAAAGAAAGTAGAAGAAGAATGGTGCCGCTTTAGGGCCTAGGCCCATATAAAGGAGAAAGGGAGACGTATAAGAGGTTAGCAAAGACAATAGTAAGATAGAGAAAGGAGCTAAAGTAGAATATATAAGAACGCTAGGAAACCATCTATTGTAATATAATACTAGTTAGACCAACGCTGGAGAGGTGAATAGGAGTTAAAGGTATAGAGGCTGACTTAGGTAAGACGAACCCAAGCTATAGCATAGTTAACGCTATAGGGGGTAAATACCTAAGGGCTCTAAGAAGGCCTAATAAAGGCAGAAAATATAATAGCAACACTCTTAAGAACAGGAATAATAGGACTAAAAGATTAGCTTTACTGGGTAGGTGTCCTAGTAGATAGCCCGAGATGCGAATATGGCTGGCTAAGACAGACACCAAAACACGTAATACTACTATGCCCCCTACGCACCAATCAAAAAATAATGCTCTTAGTAGCTAGCACAGAGAACTATAATACACTACTCTTAATATAAAAAGGCCTTAAGGCGGTTACCTAGTGGCTTATTAGTTAAAATGTGCTAAATTAGTTCCGGGTTACAAGGGAAATGGTAATAGAAGGCAAGGGGGCAAGTAGTAGGTGCCCCCTAGTAACTCTATAGTAGTAGAGTAATAGTTTGTGATACTAGCGCGTCCGTAGGCTTGTTATGGCAGCAGTGGTTCCTAAGGAGGTCAAATAATAAGGTAGTAGAGCACTATAGGCGACTTATAGGCGCTAAGTAGGCGAGTCCTAAAAGGCGGGGAGATGGATCACGGGGTTTTCTTATTTTTCTTAAATAGAGTTTTCTCCCTATATGTAAATAAGGAGTAGTCCGCGTAGGCCTAATAGGGATCCAAATCGGACGTTAAGCAATGAATTATTATTATTATATAGGGTAAATCTTTATCTTAGCTAGTAGGTTTAACTTAAACGTAACTAGTAAAATCTTCTATAAAAATTTAAAAGGTCTTAGTCTGACGTAGTCTAACTTCTTACTTAGTTATTAACTCTTAAAATTTTTATATAGTAGCCATACTTTATCTCCCTCCTTAAGATCTAGTCCCTTAGATCTCTTAGTATTATAGTACCTTTTTATTCTTTCTTATACCTTCTTTGCTAACTCTATAAGGTCTATATAAAGATTTATTAATGTCTTTATTCTTTCTTTAGCTGTGCTACTCGTTTTCTTTACTTACTATAGTAACAACAATGTTCTTAGCTTATATCTGTAATTTGCCTTAAATAGTAATATACCTATTCCTTCTTAAGGTGTTGCATTATATGCAAACTATATAATTAGTAATAGCGATACCTAATTATTCTATACATGGTTAATATAATGCCTTAGATACTACTCTAGTGTCTAATTTAATCTTTCCGTTTAACCGTCTATCTGCGGATAATATGCGGTGGAAGTTGCTGCTTAAACTTCTTACTCTGCTAAGAATACTTCCTAGAATGCTGCTATAAATCTTAAATCCCTATCTAATATAATTTTGCTTAGTGCTCCGTGTTTTATAAATACTTCTTTAATATAGATTCTAGCGACATCTTTCGCTAATATTTCTTCTGTATATGCTATAAAGTATCCCTACTTTATAAGCTTGTCTACTATTACTAAGATCGCGTTATAATCTTATCTAGTAATAGGATTTCTTAACTTTAGTAACTTTATAATAAAGTCCTATAATATAACCTCCTATAGTCTCTCTGGTATCTTAATAGGTTATAGCCCTCTATATAGCTTATACCTTATTAGTTTATTTTTTTTAGTAATCTAGACATTCCTTTATTACTTTTCTCGCGATATTCTAGATTCTATTAATAATGTACTCTTTCTAAAGTCTTAACACTAAGCCTATAGCTCTATTATGTCCTTAAGTTATTCCTTTATAGAAATCTTCTATAAACTGCTCTGCTATACTTCTTAGGATATACTTTACTTTATAGTTTTTATATATATCCGTCTATAAATCTTCTAGCTATACCTTTAAAATCCTTTATACCTAAAAGCTTTCTAATATCTTATAGACCTTCTTTAGTTTATTGTCTTCTTAAGTCGCTATAATCTTTGGATAATTATACCTAATTAATCTATCTATATCTTTTCGCAGTAAAGCCCCTAATAGCTTTTCGTTATTTTATAGTTTAGCTTTTTAACTTAGAGTATCCGCTCTCGTATTATCTATACCCTTAGTATACTAAATCTTAAAATAGTATTCTATAAATATCTCTACCTATCTAACCTATCTTTAGTTAAGTTCTTTTGTTATTAAAAACCCTATTAGGTTTTTATAATCCGTTTTAACTATAAATAGTTTCTCTATGCCTTGTAAAAATGCTCTCTATTTCTTTAGTGCTGTAACTATACCTAATAACTCCTTATTATAGATATTATAATTTAACTCTAGTAGTGTTATTTTCCGACTATAGTATGCTACTAGGTGCTATCTATCCTAATGTTTTTATATAAAGTATGCCCCTAGTATAAAGTCTAATATATTTATTTCTACAACCGTCTCTAGTCCTAGTTAATAGATCTTAAGAACTAGCTCCTAGGTAAATAATTCTTTAACCTTCTTAAATAGCTCTTACTGTTCCTTTCCCTATACCTATAGTTCTTCTTTCTTTATTAATCGCGTAAATAGTTTAATGTCCTTTAACTATTATGCTATAAACCTTCTACAGTAATTGCAAAACCCTAGAAATGATCTTAATTGCGTAACGTTCTCTAGTTCTTACTAATTTACTATAGCCTCGATCTTCTTTAGATCTATACTAAGTTAGCCTAGTTTAATAATAAATTTAACGAAATTAGTCTTCCTTATAAAGAACTCGTATTTTTTAATTACTACTAGCATCTATTCTTTCTATAGTCTCTTTAAGACCCATTTAACGTGTTCCCCGTGTTCTTCCTTAGTTATTAAGTAGATAATAATGTTGTTAAGGTATACTATAATAAATTCATCTAAGTGTTCTCCTAATATATTATTAATATACTTCTAGAACGTTGCTAGTGCGTTTATAAGCCCGAATTATATAACTAATGGTTTATATAGTCCTTCCTTTAACCTAAAGGCTGCCTTCTATTTATCGCCTTCCTTAATCCTAATCTAATAGTATACCTATCTTAAATCTATCTTTATAAAGATTTACGTATTACCTATTCTATCTTAGATTTCGCTAATTAAGGGTAAAGGATACCTATCCTTTCTAGTGATGCTGTTTAACTATCTATAGTCAATATATAGCCTTAGTTTGCCATTCTTCTTTAGTATAAATAGTACTAGATAACCCGCTAATAACTGCGATGGTTTAATATATCCCTTTTATAGGTTTTCTTAGATAAACTCTTTTAATGCTCTACCTTCTTCTTCGGTAAGTTTGTAGATTAGAAAGAACCTTAGACTTATTCCTAGTTTTAATTCTATTTTATAGTCCTATACTATATACTCTAACAGCTTTTTACTTTCCAGTAACTATAGTTTCTTACTATACTTATAGTATCTCTTTAATACGTAACTTAAGCCTTACTTAGTCTCTTTGTATATTACTCCGACCTAGTACTATACTAACTTGGCTTATTATTATATTTTGCGGCATTAAGTATTTTTAATATCAACCTAACCTATAATCTAATTAATTTTTAGATTATATTTCTGTAACTAAGGCATCCCTAATACTGCCTTATCCCTTCCTAATAGTAGGATATTAAAAGACATCTTAATTTGTCTTCCTTTAATGGTTATCTAAATAGGTCCTATTTTAAGATTAATAATTCCTCCTCTATAGGCTATTAGATCTCCTAAAATTGTAACTAATAGGTAAGGTTACTCCTTCTATCTATAAGGTAATCCTATTCTCTTAACTGCTACTAGTAAGATATAGTTTCGCGTTACTCCACTATCTATTAGCGCTTTAAACTGCTAATCTTACTACTTAACTTATAAATTTAGGTGCCGTCCTTAAATTTCTTTAAGGGTCTGAGGCTCTACTACTAGCTCCCTCTGGTCCTATAGGCCTCTACTTTTCCTAACTATTAGCTGCTTAATCCTATTATACTTAGCTTACTCTTTAGCTAATATCTAGTTCGCTTTTTATCTTTAATATACTATAGACACGTGTTCTCTAGGCATTCCTACTACTGTTGTCCGTCTAGGCATTCTTCTATAAGGAATCTTCCTAGTTAAAGTATTAAATCCCCTTCCTCTTAGACCTCTGCTAGATGCCATCTATATATATATTTAGCACTTCTATACTATTGCTTATCTATTATCTAGTATATCCTTATAGGGTATTTCTAATTCTTTTCCTTTGGATTCTTATATATCTCGTATATATCATCTATATATGCAATCTATAATAGCGTATAGTATACTAGGTACTTTAGGTTAACTCTTAGCTTATCTTTACCCTTAAGTTTAAACCTCTATTGTACTAATCTAAACGTTATAACTTTATTTATAGGTACTAAGATGCGTTTCTCACTTCTTTAGTCCTCTAATTATTCCTCTAGATCCTTTAATATAAGTTATAGCCTTTTCCGTAATTAGGTGGTCCTAAATAACTTTTTTATCTAACTATATATAGAAATCTTCCCACTTATTATTATTATGTTGCTGTCTATACTACTTTTAGTACAGCTATTAGAGTATATACGGCTTATCCGTAAGGAAGTATCTTCTTATTACTATATTATAATAGCCCTTTATATATTATTCTTCGAACCTAGTAGGAATTCCTAAATCCTCTTTATCTTCTAGTTCGGTAAGCTACTTAGCTCTTAATATACCTACTCTCGGCCTATTAGTAATTCTTTATACTAGCGCTCTATCCCTTATATATTTTAATATGCTAGATCTCTTATCTAGTTTCTATTTTTACTATGCGATAATTCTTTACCTAAATTCTTCTATAGTTTCCTTTGGTTTGCGTCTTATAGATTAATCCTTAAAGTCTTCTTACTTCTTAATCTTAGTATTAACTTTTTAATTTTTAGGCCGAATACTGCGTTCCCCTAGTAAGTCTTTTAGGTCTATATACCTGTCTCCCAGTCTAATTACTATTTGTGCTATAAATTCTCTAATCTATAAAGAAGCTCCTTACCTCTTACTTATAGGTGTCCTAATTTATACTCCGAATTCTTAGTCCCTTAGATTCTTTAATCCTAAGCTTACTTCTAGCTTAAGCTTAGCTCTAGCCTTAGTTTAACTAGGCTTACTTAGTGTTCTTATCTTATCTTAAAAGTCTTAAATCTTACTTATCTTGTCTTAAGAGTCTTATGCCTTTAGGAAACTTCGTCCTAAGCTTATTTATATATCGCTAAACTAAGCTATTACTCTACTCTATCGGTTATCGTCTATTATAGGTCCTTAAGCTTGCCTTATCTTGTCTTAAGAATCTTAGTTATCTTACATCTTGTTATAAAAATCTTAAGCCTTTAGCCTTTTGCCTTTATTAAGTGCCGAAGTGGCTCGCTGTCCTACTTCTTTTGCGTCTTATAAAGCAATAGACACCGTATCTAGTGGGGTCTTAATCCCTACTAATGTTCCCTATTCTATAGTGGAATTATCCTCTACCTCTAGTATAATATCTCCAATGGCTATATATTCCTAGTAAACCACCTTTATTACCTTATTGTTATAGAATGCTTCGCCTTTATTAAATTTATCGTCCTTAATATCCAATCTGCGAGCTAGTTCGTTAGTTCCTTAATATTTTAATAAACTTGGCTCCTATAGCTAATAGCTTACGCTATACTTAGCGTCTTTATAAATTTAGTATACGTTGTTATAATAAAACATAAAACTTCTAATTAAATATTCTTTTGTTCCTCGTAGTATATTATTATCTCTTTATATATATATATCGTCTACTAGTCTCGTCCCTTTTACTATATAGTAACTCTAACCACTTCTATAGTCTCTAATATAATAACCCTATTTTCCGTAATTTATATAAGCTCCCTCTTTAAACTATTTCTCTTATTATAGAGTCCGCCTAAATGTCTTCTACTATTAAGATCCCTGGTTTAGCCTCTATTCCTTAAACCTTTAATTACTTAATCCTTATCCTCTAGGTTTCTATAGTTGTTTACTCTATCTTTTATAGGCTTCTTTTATACTACTTAGGTCTATTAGCTCTGCGCTATACTATAGTTTTTAACTTAGCTTTAGTTGTTACGTGCTTTATACCTTATATAACTATAGAACTCTATCCTAGCCTCTCTTAGCCTATTCCCTTTAGTAGATCCAATTATTAATTTTAATCGCTTAATCTATTAGTTCCCTTAAGGTATCCGCACCTTTTATTAGGATAATTACGTCCTAGACTTTAGCCTTAAGTCCCTATTTATACTATGCTATAAGCGCCCTATTATTCTACTTTACTTATATTGCTAACGTCTGAAACTACGTTATATACTTAATCGCTAAGGTTTATTACGTAATGTCTTAGAGTTTTTTTTCTGCTATAGTTACTGCCTTTAGGTCTCTAAATATTTATATAAGTTACTCCGTAAACCCTTCCTAGCTTAAGAATATAAATCGCACCTCTTAATTAGTGGTCGTTATTCCATTTATTTATATCTCCATAAGGTAAGGCTTAAACTATTTAAGTGCTCTTCTTATTAGGAATAGTCCTGTATACGCTATTCGATCTATAAGTATTGCTAGCTTTACTCCCTCTTATATAACCTTAAAGTGCATTTATATAAGGAATCCTTTAAGCTTTAACTTCTCTCCTAAGAATCTTTTAATTAATAGTAACTTAACCTTTACTACGCCTATCCTATTAATCCTATTTTTTAATATTATATTATTTTCTATTAGCTAGTTAACCATCTCTTATAGTTGTCTAACTGTTATAGGTTGCTATAAGTTAGTATCTACTATACTAGTATCGTTACCTAACCTTAAAGTAGTTGCCGCCATTAATAGCGTTATGGTGGCTGCTTTTAGTGGCATATTATTTAACTTTCTATATTAATACTATAACTAGGTAGTAATTGTGTAACGGAACCTTATAGTAAAAACTACGATAGGCTCGTTAATAGGCTAGGTGTATAGGAAATGTAAGTATAAAAGTTAACAACGTAATAATAACTAGTGGAGTAGTTGCCTAATAGATTAACTCTAATTATATTCTAAGAATTACTATAAGGAAGGAACTATCTAGGTAGGGACTGGGGGTCCTTAAATACACAACTATACTCCTATAAAATCCTTCTTGTACGTAATATACGTCTTATATATAAGGTACGTAAGTTTCTCTTATTCCTCTCGTTTAATACGTAGCATATTATATAACCTTAGTTACCATTCCTCGTTATATAGTTTTACCGGTTCTATCCTAGACCGTGCTCGAATTAACTAACTAGCTTCTTTCGACTCTTCCCTAAGTAGTTGTAACATTGTACTTAAAGCGTCCGTAATATATACCTTATTTACATAGGTAATAACGAGTTCTTATACGAAAAACGGATGCGCTATATACCGTAAAAAGACGTCCTAAAGAAGCACGTGGAAACCTACTTTCGACTTCCCGAATATTGGAGAGATTTTTATTATTACTACCCCGTATATTCTATTAAGCTAGATAATATAGTGCATTTTAAGAGATATGTATTTAATGTATATAGAGTGTCTTACTAATATACGCGGACTCCCCCTCCGCTGGTATATATTGCAAAGGGGGCGTATTGTTATTACTGTCTCTATATTTAAGATAACGAGCGGAAAAGAGGTAGTAGTAGGTAGCTCCTTCTCTCTTTAGTAATATATTATGTTATATAGAGATGTTTTCCTTTAGAGAGAATTCTTAATTAGAAGGAGCGGTAAGTGAGTAGGGAAGCAAGAGAGATAGGGGTGACTTAGCCGCGAGAGTTCGGCATTTACTCGTCGCCTACGATAAGCAGATAGCTTGCATACGACGTTTATTACTTATCTGGTTCTTTATAGGAATTTCAATTACTAGTGAGCCGGCAAACTTAAATATATATTAGAAAGAAGAGCGGGTTTACAACGTAGCTAAAACTAGCCTTACAGTCTAACGTTAATATAAGCCGCCTAAATAAGCGGATCGCCTCTTTTACTCCCGTCCACTTCCTCGTATTCTAACGGCCTTAAACGCCTCGTAGTTCTCGTTCCAGGTTCTGGAATATCTTCCCCTCTAGACTCTAAAGGTGTTAAACTAATAAGTTAGAATAAGAACTCTATTTATTAAAGAGGGCTTTAGAAACTCTCTATATACCTTAAATAGATAGCAAAATAGATAGACGACTACGTTGTCTGTTAGGTAATAGAAATAGGTAATGAGACATTATATAAGACATTTAGTTATAAGTTGAGAGATACCTAAGACATAGCTCGTATAGACGATCTAGGTCTATAGATAGTAGTAGATGGTGGTAAGGAACCTCAATTCAGGTCGACAACTACGTATTAGTTATTAGGCCGACCGGTATATATGGCGAGCATAGGAGGGTTAGAGTTAGGTTGATTTAGAGTAACTACGTAGTGAGACAGAGGCTCAATATGCGAGTTATGTGAACGACTTCGCACTAAAAAATCTGGCAGAGTAATCGATGCATACATCGATTCAATTTCAATTTACAGTCAAAACTCTTTAGTACGATACCTGTGGATATACTATTGCTATCGTTAAGCCCTGCTTAGCCGCTAAGCTATTAATGGAATGACTAGGCTATATGTGGCGGAGCTCGGTCTAGAAAATGCCACTTGGTTATATATAAATCCTTATTCTTGTGGTTTAGTAGAGGGGACGATCTGGGTTAGTGTGATGTATATCATTGTAGGCGATCGTTAGCGTTGGAACCAGGAACTGTCTTAGGCTTGGCGTTGTGGCGGTTAAACACGCCGCTAGCTAAGGTGGCGTCAAGTTCTCGCGACGTTAGTCGTGTAACTTTGCGATGCGGCCTAACATATGGCTATGTCTACATCGTAGGCTCCTCTAAAAAAACATCAACATATTACACCGCCTTTGAGTTTCGTAGATGCGCCTTTAACGCCTCCGCCAACTGATAAGAAATCCTTCACCCAAGCTCCCCGAGTCATTACGCTTTTTAAAGATATCTAAGCTAGAAGATATATTAAGTAATACCTATAGACAGAATTCCAGCTTGCGTAAGGGGAATATGAGGAATTAGTGCGTCGGCTCAGGCGAGACGAGTTGCTATTTAGATATGTTAAAGATAAGATACGGTACGTGATCCCTAGAGAGGATAGGGGGACTAGCTGACGATGGAAATTGGACAGATATAACTATAACGGAAGGAAGAATTGCCTTATTATTTGCATGCCAACTGGCGTATACGAGCTCTTCATTAATAGTGTTGATGTTAACCTGAATCGAGGTTCCTTACCACTATCTACCACCGTCTGTTGACCTAGATCGTCTATACGAACTATGTCTTAGGTGTCTGTTAACTTATAACTAAATGTCTTATATAATGTCTTATTACCTATTTTCTATTACCTAACGGACGACGTAGTTGTCCGTCTATTTTGCTACCTATCTTAGGTATATAGAGAGCTCCTAGAGCTCTCTTTAATAAATAGAGTTCTTATTTTAAATTACTAGTTTAATAGTTATAAGCCCGGGCCGTCTACTGCATTATCTTTAATTTAAAGTCTTTTATTCCCATTAATTTCTATTATTATCTTAATTATAGATACCCACAATAACCTCTTAATAAGATACCCTACTGGTTACTATCTTATCTATAATCCTTATAAGCCTAAATAACTAGGACGAATGGATTAAGGTTATTAAGTTAAAAGCTAATAACAATCGTCTCTGGAAGTATGTTAACTTATTAATATCTAAGACCGAGTTACTAAGGCTTAAAAAACCTGTTTAAGCCTTACTGAAGGATACTAATAGCTAGGGGAAAACAAAGCTCTTAGAGCTAGATAAGGATAAGAAGGAGGAGCTCCGTATACTTAAAGCGGACTATAAGGATAACTTAAAGCTATATAGAAAGCAGCTGTTAGCTCTTAATATGTTACGTAGTTAGATCCTAAGCTCTATCTCACAGACCTACCTCATCTATACGTTTAAATGTAACTCTACCTATAATGTCTTGGTGTCGCTTAAGTAGAGAATTGCTCTGTCTAACTATACCTAAAAGCTTTAAATAGCTACTTAATATACAAGGCTTAAGAAGGCGCCTTAGAACTAAAACTTTAAGGTTTAGTTATAGGAGTGGGAGAAGGTATACACTAAGTATAAGGAGCTAAAACTACCTAAGGTAGATGGTAATCGTTTAGTAACGGACTTTATATTTATAGTTAAATTTATTATACTAAGCTAGTTAGAATATTAGAAGAACAAGCTTAATAGTCGTAAGTAGGAAAAGAAGATACTTCCTACTTTCTTTAAGCTAGTTAAAATATACCAAAACTACTATTATAGGGAGCTCGCTTAGAAGGGTAAGATCTTATAAGGATCCTTTATAGCTACCTTAAAGAATAAGTTAAGCAAGTTATCGAATTTAAAGCCTAAATCATTAGTAGATAAGCAGAAGAAGGAAAAGCAATAGGTACTAGAGTGCCTATGCGGAAAGTGTTACTACTTTAATAAGTGCTGGTACATTATAGAGTTAATTCCTCGCCCATCTTAGTTTAAACCTAGTAATAAAATCCAGAAGAAGGTAGATAAGAAGATTGCTAATATAACGCCTGAAATTAAGGCTTATATTAAGCAAATTAAAAAGGATAATTAAGCTAATAAGAAGCTAAAGGATAGCAATAAGTAGAGCTCTTAAGAGCCTAGTGGAGGTGCCTTTGCCATTTATTAAGTAGGAGCCTATAACACAACCTCTAATTATAAGCTTTATAATAGCTTTATCCTTAACTTAGGAACTACTATATACGTCGTTAATAATTAAACTAGATTTATCAGCAACATCGAGCTTACGTTAGATTAGCTTTACGTAGGATTAAATATAAAAGAGATTATAGGCTATAGCACAGCTATAGTTATAATTGACCGCCTAATGGGCAAGATATAGATATAGCTCTTATAAGCAGCCTACGTACTAAGCTTTTATACTAACCTAGTATGCCTCTAAAAGCTTAATAATAAGGGAGTCTATTAGAATAATAAAGAGAATACTGTCTTCTCTAGTAACAACAAGACGTACTTCCGCTGTAGCTACTACTATAGTTAGAAAACGGTTAAATATAATAAGCTAAAGAACTTATAAGAGGCTTTATTTATAACTTAATTAAAGCTAGTAAAGTATTAATTAAAGCCTCTACTAAATTAGGCGGAAGGCTATATATAGTACTAGTAATTAGGCTATATAGGAAAAGAAGTAATAGAGTAACTACCTTAGTTAGTAACGGGGGCGATTCTAAAAGGCCCCTTAATAGTAGAATGCAAGTTATATAGAGTAAGTAAAGCTTATAAGGTGGTATTAAGAAGGAAACTAACCTAATTAGCGGTTCCTTTCTATAAAATATACCTAGATTTAATATCCGGAATTATTGTATATAGTGGCTATAAGTACGTAGTATACTTCCTTAATAATATAATACGGATAAATAAGGTAGAAATAATAGCTAAAAAGTTGTCCCTAACTAAAATAGTTATTAAATATTATAATATTATTAAAAGACAATACGGCTTTAAGGTAGCTATAATCCATATAAATAGAAAGACGTCTTTTATAGGCGAATTTAAGGAATAGGTAGCTAAATAAGGAATTACTCTTAAAAGATTAGCACCTAATACCTAGTCTTAAAACGGTCCAGCGGAATATTCTAGGGGGGTAATTATATAGAAGGGTTAATGCGTAAGGGTTACAGCCTATTTACTAGAAGAGCTATAGCCTAAAGTTTTTAAGGCAGCTGCCTATCTGCTTAATCGGACGCCTAGTAAAGGACTTAAGTAATAAACACCTTATAAGAATATCTAGTTAGCGATGGGTATATTATTATTAAAACCTAATATAGGTTACCTATAAGTCTATAGCTATAGGGCCTATCCTCTTAAGTATAATATTCCACGCCTAAATAAGCTCGCGCTAAGGGCCCATATAGGATATCTAGTAGGGTATAATTTAACGAATATCTTTTAAATCTACATTCCTAGTTAGAAGAAGGTTATTAAAATAAGAGATATAAGATTTAATAAGTAGTTACTCTATAATGACTTATAGCTAAATCTAGCAAATGTACTTTAAGTAAGGACTAACTAAATATTAGAAATAATTAATGTCCGTTAAATACAGAACCTTTAAGACAAATTAGAATTGTTATTTAATAAAAGTAATAAAAGCAATAAGACTCTAAATGAGATTTAAGTTAATACTAAAGGAAGATAATAGGTGGATTCTAGTAAAAATTAGGAAGAGCTTAATATTAAAAGTAGTAAGTAACCAGATTCGAGCTTTAAAGATAACTTAACTTTAAGGCTTCCTACCCTAAATAAAATACCAGAACCTAACTCACCGGAGCCTTTACCGTCCTTAAATACCTTAGCAAAAAAGAAGCCGCATTATATTATAGTTTTAACTAATAAAGCTAAGCTAAAAAAGAATATTATTAGTAATATAGGAGAGCAAAATATTATTAAAGGGAAGAGATTTAAAGAATGTCTAAAGGCCTATATAGGTTTCTTAACTAACGTTATTAAGGACAAGAGCCTTCCGGCTTAAAGAGCAGCCTTTAATATAGGGCTTATATTTTATTAAAAGCTACATTATAACTAGCTCCTACCGCCGCCTAGAAACTAAAAGGAGCTTTAAAGACATTAATATAAGGAAGAATTTATGGCTGTTACTTAGAAGGAGTTTACTAACCTTTAAAATAAAGGAACGTTTAAGGTTGTTAAGGAGATAATTAATATTAAACCCGTACCTGTTATCTAGACG
The DNA here is from genome assembly GCF_001692895.1 of Cenococcum geophilum 1.58. Classification (NCBI taxonomy): domain Eukaryota; kingdom Fungi; phylum Ascomycota; class Dothideomycetes; order Gloniales; family Gloniaceae; genus Cenococcum; species Cenococcum geophilum. Next base: position 1,752,613 of record NW_027137591.1, on the reverse strand, counting down.
TTTACCTATAAAACTAATACTAATAGCTATCTAATAAAGTTTAAAGCCCGCCTTTACGTATAAGGTAATCTATAAGAGTTAGTATATAAGGACACTTATGCCGTAATACTAGCAGTAAAATCGTTTAGAGTACTAATAGCTATTGTCGCAATATTTAACCTAGACTGCTAGTAGGGTAACGCCGTTAACGCGTTTATAAATAGCTTAATTAATAAGGTTATTTATATTAAGTGCCTAAATAAATTTATAATTAAGGGTAAGTGCCTACTACTTTACAGAGCGCTCTATGGATTGCGATAATTACCTCTTCTATAGTATAGTGACTTAATAATAATACTTAAAAAGAAAGGCTTAAAGCTAGTGGCGAAGGAGCTTTACCTATATTATAATAACTAGCTAATAGTCTTCTTCTACGTTAATAATATTACAGCCGCCTACTAAAAGAGAGACCTCCTTAAGCTTAAGACCTTTAAGGAGCACCTTATAAAAAGGTATAAGATAAAGGACCTAGGTAAACTTACCTAGTTCCTAAAAATTTAAATAATTCGCGATAAAGAGAATAGGAAGCTTTGGCTTAGCTAAAACGCTTATATTAATAAGATCGCGACAAGCTTTAATATTAAGGACTATTATAAAGTCTATACACTAATAGGTAATAAGGGCTCGTTTACTAACTTTTTTTCACCTGTTCGCGCCCACCTGTTCGTCGCCTAAAAAACCCACCTGGAACGAACAGGTCGATATTTCCAGGTCGATCAAATATCCAACAGGTAGGAGCTGCTTGTTTACCTCACCTGTTCGATTTCCACCTGTTGGGTCGTCTCGGCAGCTGAAATTAACGTTCCACCTGGCCTGTTCGACATCCTCGCGCTTGTCGCGATTACATAGCCAAAAGTAGTATAGATTGCGCGATTTTACCCACCTGGGCCATCGAACAGGTGGAATTCCACCTGCACCCTCTTTAAAAAAGGGGGGGTCCTGTATGTTCACCTGGGCGGCCTGTTCGATCAATCCGACCTCGATTGTGATGTTTTTTTGAAGGATTGTACGCATCACGTGATTCTCACCAACCTAACCCTGCGCTACCGCTATTTCGCCCACCTGCAACCTTGGCGACTACCTCTAGTAAACGAACCGCTCTTACCTGTTCGATCTACACCCCTGCACGAGCGCTTGCTAGTGGCGCTTACAATCCACCTGTTGGACCTTAATTGATCCACCTGGCGGCGTCGACCAGGTAAGCGCGAACAGGTGAAAAAAAGTTAGTAAACGAGGCCTAAGGAACTTAAGCTTAATCTAAAATAAGCCTTAAAGTAGGACATCTACACCTATTAAAGGAAGGTTAGATCTGCGCTCTATACAGCCTATATTACCTATTTAGACGCGGCGAGATTAATAAGTAAGCTGTTAGAATTCTCTTAAAACCCGTTACTAATTTATAACGCAGCTGCTATAAGGGCAATTGCCTACCTTTATTAAACTAGGACTCTTACAATTAAGTACTTAAAGGAGAATATAATAAATCAAATCTTCGTAAGGGCCAGCGATGTATCGTTTAGCAATAACCTAGTAAGTAGAAAGAGAACAGAAGGTTATCTATTTACCTTATTTAGAGGACTAATTAACTAGCAATCTACGAAGTAGAAGTTGGTAATAAAATTAAGCACGGAAGTAGAGCTCCTAGCCCTATCGCATACAGCTACCGAGTCAATTTAGTAGTAGCGATTCTTTAAAGAAATCGGATTTAACCCTAATAAAAAGTAAACAATATATTGCGATAACCTGCAGACGATTTAACTACTTACTAAAAGCGACGTGGAGCTTAATACTAAGCTTTAACACGTTAATATCTATTACTACTAGCTCCGCCAGGAGGTTTATAAAGGAAGTATTAATATTAAATGGGTGCCTACTGCGGATATAATAGCAGACGGCTTAACGAAGGCCCTGCCTCATTAAAAGTATAAGACATTTATTTAGTAATTAAACCTCGTTAATATTAAGGATCTAATTTAATTTAAGTTGGATAATATTTGGGCAAGGTAACTATAGGGAGGATTTCTTTGACTTAATACCAAATGGCTATTATAACTTTTTAGGTATTCTACAGCAGCCTAGAGGGGTCTGTATAGCTAGGGGGGTGTGTCAACCTAAATTAAGGTTCCTTACTATTATCTACCACTGTCTGTCGACCTAGATTGTCTTAAGTATTAAGTTTATATTAAAAAGGTCCTAGAGAGACTACGGAACGTAGGCTTATAAGTTAATATTAAGAAATATAGGTTTAGGGTAAAACGTATAAAATACCTTAAGTTTATTATAACTACGGAAGGAATTAAGGTTAACTCTAAGAAGGTAAAGGTAATCCGTAATTAGAAGCCCCCTTATATAGTAAAAGGAATCCAGTCCTTTTTTAGTTTTTATAACTTCTACTACTAGTTTATCCGCGACTATAGAATTATAGCAAAACCTCTTATATAACTAACTAGGAAGGATACGCCTTTTATCTTTAATAATAACTATATAGAAGCCTTTAAAGAGATAAAAAATCGGCTTATCTCTTTCCTAATCCTTTATTACTATAACCTAGATCTTAAATTAATGCTAAAAACGGACGCCTCTAATAGGGTTATAGTAGGAATCCTATTACAGTTATATCTAGACAGTAAATAGTACCCTATTACTTTCTTCTTAAAAATAATATACCTGGTTAAGTATAACTACAAAATATATAACAAAGAAATGCTAGCTATTATTTAATTACTCTCCTAATAGCGCGTAGAGCTTAAAGGTATAAACTTTTAAATTAAGATATATACAGACCACAAAGCCCTAAAGTACTTTATAACTATAAAGCAGCTTACTAAATAATAAGCCTAATAGGCTAAGACACTCTCCTAATTCTTTTTTATAATTATATATTGTTCTAATAAGTAAAACTTTAAGGCTAATACCCTAACCTAAAGAGAATAAGATATAGGACCTTAGGATAAGCTAAAGACCTAATATTAGACACGCGCCCTTCTTTATCCCAAATAGCTTGACTTACGGATCCTTAAGGAGCTAGACTCCTAGCTAAACGAGCTAGTATTAATAGAGGAGACCTTAGATAAACTAATAGGGCTAATTAACCGCCTTCTAACTATAAACTGCACGGCTAACGCCCTAAAGGCCCTCTATAATTAAGCTATAAAGGGAAACCCCAATTTTAAAGCGGAGGAAGGGTTGCTCCTATACCAGGAGCAGCTTATAATCCCTAATATTAACAATTTATAGACTAAACTAATCCGTAAAGCTTATTACTAAGTTTCTACGGTATACCCTAGCAAGAATAAGACCCGTAAAATTATTAACTACCGCTATTACTAGCTAAAAATAGTTATAGATATTAATCGATATATACGGAACTGTAAAGGCTATAGGAGAGCTATAATCCCATAGGATAAGACCCTAGGACTACTTAAGCCACTCCTAATACTAGAGCGCCATTAGCAGTATATCTTTATAGACTTTTATAAACTACCTAGGGACCGTAACGGATACGATATAGTTATAGTTATAGTTAACCACTTTAGCAAACGCCTATTCTTAATTCCCTATTACAAAAATATTAATGCTAAAGAAGTAGCCCGGCTATATATCTACTATATTTACTAAATTTATAAACTACTAGATACTATTATATCTAATTATAGGCTATAGTTTATATTAGCCTTTTAGAATAAGTTTGCCCCTAGTAATATAGTCTGGATTATAATAAGGAATTAGAAGACTAAACGACCTAGCTATAAGCTAGATTACTAAATAGTAAGACCGTATAAGGTTCTTAAAAAGATAGGTAACTTATATAAGGTAAAGCTCCCAGATTTAATTAGGGTTTACTCTATTTTCTTACTAGATAAATTACGGAAAGCTATAAATAACCTATTACCTAGATAAAAGAACGAGCTTCCTCTACTAATTTAAGTAAACGGTAACAATAAATAGAAAGTTAATAAAATACTAGCCTATAAGATAGTACGGGGAATACTAAAATACTATATTTAATAAAAGGGCTACAATCTAGACCTAACCTAGTACCCTATATAGAACTTTATAGGCTACCCCTAGAAGCTTAAAGAGTTCTATAACTAATACCCTAATATACCTAAACCCCTAAAGTACCTAGATAAATAGATAGAATGCTAGTATAATAAAGATAATAAGTTACTAGAAGAATATAGGAATAAAAACGCCCTAAAGCCCTAATATAGCTATCTACCAAATTCTGCCATATTCTGCCGTTTTCTGCTAGTACTATAAAATTTTAGATATTTAGGAACTTTAACCGCCGGTTAAAGTTATCTAATTAGTTAGATCTATGCTAAGACTTTTAGCGGCTACTCTTTCTAGCCTAGTACTTCTACTTAGCTTATAATTGCCTTTTATACTTAGTCCGGACGCACTTATATCCCCTTTATCTCCTTATCTTATATTTTATAATCCTACATTTATAAGCCTAGTATTACCCTATTTTTAACTAAGCCTAAAGGCAGGCTTTCTTTTAAAGAGGGGGGTAATGTAACGGCGCTATCGCACATTGCCTGCCAAATTCTACCATATTCTGCCGACCCCTAATTAGCTCGCCTGGAGCTAGCGCCTTGGCGGCTCACCCTATATATTTATTTACATCGGTCCTAGCGACCCCTTTTTCCCTTCTCCTTAGCTTAGTATCTTCGTAATATAGCATTCTACAAGCTTTGGTTTAGAGGTAATTGTACGAGCCGTAACACCACGCAATCTAAGCCTTTATTCTCTTTAGTGCTCTTATATAAAGGGTTTTTAAACTTTAACCTATTACTAGTAGTAGCTAACTCTTTACTAGTACCCTAGAGTGGCTAAGGGCTTTTATTATAAGGTATCTACTAACCAGGGCCTATAAGTAGAGGCTTTTTAGTAGTCGTAGAAGCTAGTGCAGTCCCTCGTCAAAAGTGTCCGTGCCGAGGTCACGCTAAAAATGACACTTTTTGCTAAAATACTATATAAAAGTCACATAATTAATTCTAGAGCTTAAAAAAATATCTAAAGCTACTTACAGATATATAATCTAGTAATCGCGATACTTTTTTTAGTATTTAAAATCTATAGTCCTTTATTAAAAGTCTCTAGGTTTTACTAACTTCCTACTAAAACTTACTATATTAAGCATATATTTTCTATTACTAGATATTAAAAATATTACTTAAAAATTTAATATCTTCTAGGGATTTGCTTTTATTAAAACTCTCTCTATTTAAATTTTTAATTAAAAAGTATAAAAAATTATTATAAGGTTATAAACTTAAAAAAGAGTGAAATAAATGCAATTTCCCATATAAATTTGAAAATTAAGGGTACAAAGGGTTATAATAAACTTTCACACTTTTAAAATAAAATTTTAAACAAGAAAAGTTATAGTAAACCTAAATATCTATAAGTGTCGGAACGTTAATTACGTGACGTGGTTACGAGACCACGAAGCGAGGTTAACTAGTCTGACCTCGGAGCAACCCCTTACTTCTAGATCAATAATTAACTACCAACTTCAACACCGCATACGTACCACTACAAGTGATATTCGTGCACGTTAATAAAGCGAGTATACCAACACTAATCAGTAGACGTATAGATCAGGAAATACGCAATAGCAAAGCTCGAAACCACGCATTAGCTTAACTGCTAACGCGTTAAATCGCAGAGCTATCGCACTATTTTAGTTGAAGGAGAAAACTATGTTACCCTCGAAGCTCGAGACCACGTATTAGCTTACTGATGCGTTAAATCGCCTAGAGAATCGTATTTTTACTTAAAGAGAGCTACGTTATCCTTAAAGCTCGAAACCATGCATTAGCTTAACTATTGACGCGTTAGATCGCCTAGAGGACCCTTAAAGCTTAAAACCACGTATTAACTTAACTGTTAACGTGTTAGATCGCCTAGAGGACCGTATCTTTGCTAAGAATCGTCTATAGTGTCCAAGAACTATAGATTTGTTAATAGGACACGTATATACCTTTACACCCTTACCTTAATACCCTTACCTTAACACCCTTACCCTTAACCACCCTTATACATACCCTCTCAACCACCCTTATACTACCCTTATACCTACCCTTATACTTACCCTTATACCTACAACTATGGAACTAATAGAAAAAGAATAGGCCGTAATAGCCAGTAAATATGGATACGGAATTGATATAGATAAGGCTACAAAAGATAAGCTAGTAGAGTTTATAGAAATAATAATATATCTAACATAAGACCTTACAGATAATAACTTATGGTACATCTTTTGGGAGCAGTTTGAGGGGTTTATAGTAGAGAGCTTTAAGAAGATACGTATAGATATTAGATCCAAGCTACGAAGACATCTCCTTAAAAGAGGTGTTTATGTAAGTAGACGCACTAGCAGAATTACTGTATCTAAGCTATTATTTAAAGTTATATAAGAAGAAGAGCTATATTAATAGACAGATAAGGAGATTATAGCAACTATTAAGGAGTTAGCAGAACTACTAGCTATAAGAGCACTGCGAGATAGGTTAAACCACACTCGTAATAGTTTATTGGGTTAGCCTATAGCTATAGTTACTACCCTACCTGGTTCTCCTCCTGCCCGGTATCTTTACCCTAGTACTATTAGGGGTAGACTAAACCATACTCTTAACGGTTTAGCTATTAGCCTAGAATTAGTTTAGCCTATAGCTATAATACCACCTAGAACGCAGACACCTACCCCTATAATACTACAACCACCTATAGAGTCTTAACCGCAACTACTATAACTACCTATAGAGTCTCCGCCGCAACTACCCCCACCGCTAGCTACCCTAATCGCTACCCCCGCTGCCCCCCCTAGTACTCCTACCCCACCTAGTCCTCCTCCTGCCCGGTATCTTTACCTTAGTACTACCAGGGATAGACCAAACCATACTCTTAACGGTTTAGCTATTGGCCCAGAATTAGTTCAGCCTATAGCTATAGCTATAGCTACAATACCGCCCGGAACGTAGATACCTACCCCTATAATACCTTAACTATCTGTTATATCTATACCCCGGTAAGCTGCACTAACTACCTCTACCCTCCCTCTAGTAACTGCTCCTACCCTACTACTAGCTGCTCCGCTAATTCCACCAGCTATTCCAACTGCCGCACCACTAGTTATCCCGATCGCTGCACCGCCAGCTACCCCAATCGCTGCCCCTGCTGCCCCTACTACCCCTACTGCCCCCGCTGCCCCTACTACCCCTCCCGGTCCTTAATCCTCTAATTACAACCAATTGCTATAGTTAAGAGAGCAGTAACTACAGCAGCTGTAGTAACTGCAGCAGCTATATATATATACACCACCTAGGCCAATTATGCCTAGTGTGGAGTAAGGACCTAGGCAAAGACCTAGATATAGCAAGGAGGTGGCTATAATTGTAAAGATCTACATAGACAACTAGAAGGCTTGCTAGGGAGTTCCTACCTATAGAACTGCCGTCTTAAACCCTAAAGAAGACTTGTCTTAGTCAATTAATAAGTTATAATCTTTAACCGTTGCATGGGAGAAGGAATACCCCAGTTAAGGAGCGTATACTACCTTTATAGATCGCCGCTACTATAATTAAGACTAAGGCCGAAACCATAACCAAAACGACCAAAACTTTAACCGCAATTGAACACCCTACGGACGCTATAACAAAGGAGTGGGTTAAATGAACGAACTGTAAAGTATTGCCTGGGTATACAGTAGGGAGTAGGTAATACCCTTATACAGGAGAGAGAGAGAGAGACGAACTAATAGGGGAGGAAGAAGGCTATAAGCCTAAGGAGCTTATAAGGGGTGGCTAAGGCCTAGCCAAAGGCTAGCCTTAGCAGCCCTAAGAGCTCCTAGGATGTAGCTAAGGATTAAAAGAGAAGCTATTGCGTATGGATAGGAAAAGCCTAGCTATTGCGTATACGCTATAAATAGTCTAAAAGTAGACTTGACTTTGGAAGTGTAGATTAGCCTTCTTTTTAGAGTTGCTCTAGTGTCGGAACGTTAATTACGTGACATGGTCACGAGACCACGAAGCGAGGTTAACTAGTCTGACCTTGGAGTAACCCCTTACTTCTAGATCAACAATTAACTACCAACTTTAACACCGCATACGTACCACTATAAGTGATATTCGTGCACGTTGATAAAGCGAGTATACCGACAATAAGATATAAAAATTTTAAAAAATAATTTTAATATTTAGTAGTAGAAAATATATATTATAGATTTTAGATTTTAGTAAAGAATTAATAGGATTTCTAAAGGAGTTATAGATTTTAAATTTTAAAAAAGGGTATAATAGCTAGATTTTATATATGATATAAACTTAAAATATTTTTTATAGCTTTAGAATTAATTATGTGGTTATTATATAGTAATTTAGCAAGGTAGGTTGTCTGAAGGATGCGCTCGCACGGAGACTTTTGACGAGGGACTGTAGTATAATACTACAGTAGCATGTTAGGGACCTAGAAACTCCTTCTTAGCCTAACGGCTCTCTAGGCGCCTTTACTCCTTAATTATAGGTTTAAGATATATTTCTAAGAGACTTTGTAGGCCTAAGCCGGACTCTTCGTCAGGCTATTTGTTATTGGACCTCCGCGTAAAAGGATTATAGTTTAGAGCATGTCCATCAGTTATCTAGGCTGCTTAATAGGCTTTTGATCGTATTAAATCTAAATATTCTATTATAAGCACGTTTTCAAAGTACTCTTAGAGCGAACACGCGCTGGGAACAGTCTATTTTGTAGTCTGGAGAATATACACGCATGGTAAAGAGTAAGAATTCCGACGGCAGTTAGAGCAATCAGGCCAACACAGACACTTTTAAAGCCGCAATAGCAATTTCAGCCTCGCACGATTTAATGTCATAAACGGAAACCGAAAGTGGAAGGGCAGAGTTGCCCTTATTTATCGCGAAACAGCTTACAGCCCTGTTGAGCCCTGTCCAGTCGGTGGACAACGGTTAACACAGCCCATCAGGTTCAAATGCTGCGCCACGGCCACGCGGTGCTGGCGCGCAAAAATCCGCCGCTGGCGCCGATGGTGCGGGATTGAAGGGGGACGGGGCGACCTAAAGGATCGTGGGTCATATAGTACTACGTCAAAAGTTTGGTCGCCTATCTAATTAAACTTACTACCTTTTAGTTTAAAAAGCTTAACAATAAATATTTTAAATAAGTGAGAAAACTTAAGAATTAAATAAATTAAAAGACGCGCAGCGTAGAAGCATTTTAATTTTGTCGTTTTCCCTACTTTCTAGCTCTTAGATAGTGAAAGAATTTTTAATAAGATATTTTTAAGTAAACTAATAGAAAAGATAATATTTTATTTTATAGGGGATCGTGGGCCATAGGGGATCGTACAACTTAAAGGATCGTGTTATAGGGGATCGTGCGATCTGAAGGGTCGTGGGATAAGGGATCGTGCGACTTAGGGGATCGTGCGATCTGAAGGGTCGTGGGTCATAGGGGGTCGTGCGACCTAAGGGATCGTGGGTCATAGGGGATCGTGGGTCATAGGGGGTCGTGGGACCTAAGGGATCGTGGGTCATAGGGGGTCGTGCGACTAAAGGATCGTGAAATCCTCTATGCCGTACGATCCCTCACTCAATAAAAAATGTTGCAATGGATCAAATCAGTATACATTCTCACAGCATGTGCCGGAATTGTATTAGCAGTATTTGTCATTCAAGTATTTGCAGATATGAGGATTTCAAGGTAAGCCTTCTGGTAGACGTATCCATTACGTGGCCCCCATCCATACACAGGATGCGATGATTTCGCACCGTCCACAGCTGGCTGAGAGTTGATTGTCAAAAAGCCTCGTCGATTCAGGTCGATCAAGTCTTCCTGAATCGCCTCGGCTTCCTTGGTAATCGGTTGCTCACTCCAAGGTAGTCTCTTGAGCTTGCCCTCCATGTAACGGACAAACACATTAGCAATGTCTTTCACAGATTCAGGCCGGCCCCAAAGCTTAATGTTTTGCTCGTTGGTGCCTTTTAAGCCGACGCCGTACGCATCAAGCTCGCCAAAGGCAGGAGATCGAGCGTCTCCCCAGCGGCCGTTGGGGAATTCATCCCAGTCTTGAGTTCTAGCAACATAAGATCGGTTTCGGTTGCGCCAAAAGATTGGTCGGACGTTCTCGTCCCTGCGATTGAGGCCAAGCGAGGGTCTCCAAGGCAGCGGTTTCTCGAGAGGGCTCTCAAGATCAGGAGTCAGTTGCAGCTCTTCTAATACCATGCGAGTAGCTTGAGCGAGATTCATGGTGTAACTATTCTGTCAGTTGCGATATCTCGCATGAGGATCGGTGGGGCTTACAAGTGTAGATGTAAGATGCCCGCATCGATCAATCGGCGGCACATATCCGTCACAAGACCCTTTCCGACCTCGCGAACTTCGACATCATCGTTCTTGATTGGTTCCAATGCCTTCAGCCAATTCTGAGGGATCTTGCATTTGGTCCACTGAGCCCGTCTCATGAAAGCCGCATAGGTATGGATTGGCATGATTCCTGGAATGATCGGAACAGTGATGCCCTTGGCTCGTACCTTATTTACCTAGTCAAGGAAGATGTCAATATCGTAGAACATCTGCGTGACGATGAAAGTGGCCCCAGCATCAACCTTCTCCTTCAGATGATCCAAGAGCACATCCGGATCATCTTGGTCTTCGCAGCCTTCCGGATATCCAGCAACCCCGATATCGAAATGGTTCCCATACTTCTCCCTGATGTATTTAACCAAGTCCTTTGCATACCGAAAGCCACCAGCGGTTGTCTCCCACTTCTCTTTTTCTCTTGGTGGGTCTCCGCGGAGGGCCAGGATGTTGGTGCAGCCAGCTTTGTACGCTTCCTTCAGACCCTCGTCAATTTTAGATTTATCCATGTCGGTGCAGGTAAGATGCATGCAGGTCTCGAGCCCGTAGGCATTCTGTGCAACCTTGACCATTTCGCAGGTAAGGTGCGAGAGTCGAACCCCAGCACCCCAGGTAATATCGATAAAGGCGGGCCCAAAATCGTGCATGCGGTCTATGCCTGTAGAATTCGAGTAAATAGGCTGTGCGGATTTGGGAGGAGTACTCTGAAGTCGAATTACGTACGGTCGTACAGATTTTGGACACCCTGAAAATGAGAGTTAGCAATCGCAGAAAGTACTGAGAGGCTATTAAAGACCTACCTGAGCAGTCTTTGGAGGGAAGAACTCAAAGGAGAAGGTCGGCTTGTTAGCCTTCCTTGACTCCTCCAATTTCTGAGAGATATGCATGATGAAAATTTAGAAAGGAAAGAAGTATTCGAAAAGGAATGAAATTAACAACGCCACCGCCCTATGATGGAGGATGTTAGCAGCGCATATTTGAGTCAATTGAATGGTATATATTTTGCAGAAGCAATTCTAATCGGACATTGAGGTGTAAAGTCAGCTTACCAGTTCTGGCTGCCCTCCGCACTCCGCAAGCGCAGGATGATGCAGAGTTACACCAGTTTACCTGTCTGCTATCCAAAGTAGCGAACGCGAGCCCAACGATCTGCCAGCTCCCGAAACATGTACCACTAGATTTGTTTCCTCTACTTCTCAGCGATTATGTAGGATTGTATAAGAAATTGAAAGGTTGGTGCATTGAAAGCTCGGAGACATACCGGAGTATGACACAATTGTGAAGGTGTGCCATCCCTGTTTGCAACGGAAAACTTCGGGGTTGGTTATCTCATAAATCAGACCCCCGGGGAGAAATTGCGCTACGACGTGGAAGGACTAGCGCTACGCTTGTGGACCTTACCCTAGTCCTGTGGACTCCTGGACCAATCAGATCACACTGAGAGGAATTCTCCCCAAGAGTCTGAGAGCTTATGGGCGCCCTTTATATATAAACTCAAAGTTTCTTACTAGGCGACAACTCTTTATTTACAACGCTATATCTTAACCCTTTTATAACATCTAATTATTATAAAAATACTATAAGGTAGGAGCTCTTTAGTTTCTCTATCTATTATATAAAATATTAGATATAGGCAGTCGGTCATTAGTTATATTTTCGTTGGTCATATTTTCGTCGGTCGCATTTTCGTCGGTCGCATTTTCATCTCGTCGGTCGTAATCTTGCTTTACTACTATACCTTATATACTTCTCTACGTCTAATTATCTCTAAAAATACTACGAGCTAAAAGCCCTTTTTCTTCTCTATCGCCTCTATATTATGGCGATATTATAGCTCTATTCTACGAGAAGTTAGATATAGGTAGTTAGTTAGTTTTAATCGCAGTCTTGCCCTACTGCCTCACTACTATACCTTATATACTTCTCTATATCTAATTATCTCTAAAATAGTACAAGCTAAAAGCCCTTTGTCTTCTCTATCGCCTCTATATTACGGCGATATTATAGCTCTATTTTATAAGAAGTTGGATATAGGTAGTTAGTTAGTTTTAGTTAAACATTTATTTTAGAAATCTAACTTACGTTCTATAACAATATATCTTACCCCTTAGTATTCCTAGTAGGGGGGTATAATTTATATAAATGGAGATATAATTACCTAAAGAATCTATTATATCAATAAAATATATAATAAATCTCGCGGTTAGGACGTCGCTCATAGAAATATACAAAATTCGATTTTTAAAATATTTAGTTTACACCAAAACGACGCCCATAAGCTCTCAGACGCTTCGCAGAAGATTTGCTAGTGATAGGGGGTACGCAGGGGGCTAAAACTAGTTCATGGTTCTGATTGGTCTAGGAGTTCGCCGGAGTTAGTATGCAGCCCATGCGTTACCCCAAGTCACCTGAATCTTCTGCGAAGCGTCGGATTTATGAGATAAGGGGTTAGTGGGGTCTTGAAAAGGCTTGGTTGGCTCCCCTACCACCCCTTGCGCCAACAAACAATATGAAGCCACGCCTCGAGAAGCGATGGTGACATCTTTCCCATTAGTTGGAGTTGCCCCTCCATTTTCCCTGCCATGACATCATGGGATTTGAAGATCAAGCTTCGATCTAGACCGGGATGCCCTAAGGGGCAACCTCCGGCCTTTAACAAGAACCATCTCCTCTCCACAACTCCCTGAGGTCCATCAGCACAAGAATGTTTGACTTCGTCAGTACTAACTTCTGCTATAACTTTTCGGCAACTTAAGGATTACTGAATTCATAATGACAACATCGAACCGTCCGCGCCGCATTGTCGGCATGAGCATGAAAATGTATTTCGATCTCGACCATACCATCCGTTACATTCAAGGTGTCTATGAGCTTGACGGGCTTGCATGGAACCACCGCGTCGACCTCTTTGTCATACCTGACTTCATCACCATAATGGAAGCTGCTCGAATACTACAACCCTCCCACGTTATACTTGGAGCTCAAGACACATTCTGGAAAGACGAGGGTGCATACACCGGCGAGGTGTCACCACTCGTATTGCGACAAGCTGGCGTGAAGATTGTAGAGATGGGGCATGCGGAAAGGAGAGCAATATTTGGCGAGACGGATGAACAGGTGGCATTGAAGGCTGGAGCAGCGGCGCGAAATGGACTTACACCTCTCGTGTGCATTGGCGAGCGGACCCATCACAACATTGCTTCTGCTGCAGTGGGCATGGCGATTGAGGAGTGCAAGCCGCAGGTCACCTCAGTATTAAGTACCATTCCGGACGACGTCGAGGTTATCTTCGCGTACGAGCCGGTTTGGGCCATTGGAGCTGCTGCACCAGCAGATGCAGATCACGTTGTTAATGTCACGAAAGAGCTCCGAAAATTGATGGAAGGTAGGAAGGGAACTACGAGAATAATGTATGGTGGAAGTGCCGGACCAGGGACCTTTGCGAAGATCGCGGAAGGAGTTGATGGCTTGTTCCTAGGAAGATTCGCGCACAATATTCACAACCTTAAGCAAGTCATTACAGAAGTTGGCGGGGCTTAGAGACATGTTATATTGGGACAAACCGAAGCTTGCTGCAAGATATGGAGCTTTCGAAGCTAGAACAGCAACAATGAGCACTAAGTGATCTCGAAAGCATATGTATGCATATCGTTTGCTTCAACCCACGTAAGCTGCTGGTAGTGCTGATATTGATACCGTAGACGCAACACTGCGCTCATGTCGGAGCGTGAATTTCAAAAAGAATCGGACTGAAAGTCTTGAAATAGACTAGTACTTGCTGCCATAAACGCAGTCGGCCAATCACCGACTTCATGTTTTTCCACGGTCTGTAAGTAGTTGATGCATGGAGAGTTGATGCATGGAGTAGTGCTTTGCCTTTTTTTTTAAAAAAAAAAACAATTTGGGTTGTTTATACGGAATATTATAGGCGTTGTTAAATAACAGCTTTAACTTTTGCACAATAGAACGCTTATGGTACTCTTTAACGTCATTTTTTAAGGGGAGCCTGTTGGAGGCGTATATACATAAAGCTCCTTATCCCTTGCACTGGCACCCGGGTCCTCAGTATAGGAGCCAATCAGATCGCTTGTCAATAGAGACTCACCAATGAATCCAATTACAAGTGTGAATCCCCACCTTGACGAGGAGCCTGCCAGTGCAAAGGATAACAAAATATGAGACTGACAGGCGCGCCTCTCGCTTAATTGGTGTGCCACTCGTTTGGCTCCGCATGGGATGTTTCTGTGCCGACTGCATGCAAATTCTTTTATTAACAAGAATCTCCCCCAGAATTGCTCGAAAGCTCTAAGCTGCTTAATTAACTTTCTCTTCTCTGTTGCTATCTCTCGCTTCTGAATGAGCAAAGGGAGACTGTTATCGTACTCGTAAATCATCGGAGGCTTAGAGACAGGATGAAAAACTGAGTTAGTCTAGTAAGATAGAACCCTTTGTGTGGTCTTTTCCAATGTGCCCACATCATTTGATTCAGGGCATTTGCGCATCTCTCCCTAGTACAGCTCCGTCGCTGAGGCTTTGAGTCGTCACTGCCGATGTGGCTAGTAGAAGAAAAGCGAGTACGCGACTGGACTAGAACTGTTTCATCTGTTTCATCTGTTCCTTTTCATCATCGGTAATGACGATGCCCCTGCACGTTTCGAAAAGCGTATTTTTAGAAGCCCAATGGACGGAGTAGAAGTACTCAATGAACTTATATTTGTAATGCTATACCATAAAGTACGTCAGTCACTTGATGTACCCTCGAAGCCCGCGCCTCGAAGAGCCCAAAGCAAACTCTTTACAGACTTTCACAATCCACAAAACTGTTCGGACAATGCCTCTAAATGGGATAGGCGAACGTGTGTTCAACGTCGTCTTGTCATCTCGAAATCATGCAGCAAAAGAACTACCAAAAATTCAACAGGCCAAGAGTGTGTATAAAGGGTAGGATACTCCCGCAGTAGTCTCATCTCTCATCATCATCACTATATTCATCATCTTCTAGTCTCAATCCTTTCTCCGATACAAATCTCGATCTTCGATCCATCTACGTCTTGATCCGTCTACTCCTCCAAGCTACCCATTTACTTCATCATATTATTTAAAGTCTCCTTCAATATGCAATCTTTCACTACTATCATCGCCGCCTCGGCCATGCTTACGGCTGTCTCCGGCTCTCCAATCTTCTCTCTTTCCACTCGGGACGTCTGCGGGACTGCACCCAGCGGCAGCACCAACCAGGCAGTCCTCTCGCAACCTTCCGGGGTGAACAACGCCGAAGCCTGCCGGGCCAAATGTGAAGCCAACACCTCCTGCCAGTCCTTCGTCTTCGGCATGGTCGACAACGCCATCAAGTGCATGCTCTTCTCCTGCGCCGCCTCAGCCGTTCCAGCGCAGACTAGCAGCAACCTTCTTGCCTACGATAAAGATTGCGCGTCGGTTCCAACCGTTACTCCAACCGCCTCCAACCCGACAGGTTCGAATAACGGTGGAACGGGCACAAACACCAACGGTGGCCAAAATGGCAACAACGGTGGTAACCAACCCACCGGCCATAAACTGGCCGTCCGCAATAGTTGTGGCGGTGTACCAACCGGTCAAACCAATATGGAACCAATCTCTACACCCACAAACATCGGCTCTGCAGCGGATTGCAAGACGCAGTGTCAAGCGAATCCGAGCTGCAAGAGGTAAGTCTTTCCCTTCCCGCGAAGCTCTGTCTTTCTCTCCGGCCTCTTTCCCTGTCAAACACTAACAGTTTTCTCTTCTCCAGCTTCGAATTTGGCGTTTTTACCCCTGGTGGTGGCAACACCTGCCGCCTTTATAAGGTTCCAGCTTCCCAGGTCCCGGCGCCCAGCAGCGGCCAGACACTACAGGTGTTTGACGTTGGGTGCTCTTTTTAAATATCGCACTTCACACCTCACTTTACTCTCTCGCGGTCAAAGACAGTACGGACTTGTGGTTCGTCAGTGACTGCAGGCCACTCTGAATATCAAAAAGGATGAGAGCTGAAAGTGGGAAAAGTGCGGTAGCCTGGCAAAATAAACATTTGATGAACTATTGCGGCGTAAAATGGGTCAACTTGAATTTTCCTTCATTTTGGTTGTGTTTTGTGCTTCTTTCCGTTTTCCCAAAAATGGACCCCCCCCCCCAAAAAAAAAAAACACCTCCTATATCTAAAATCCAGATTGTCCTCTCGCTATATCTATTTTTTCTAAGGTTTTTGTCTGTCGCTACAATACCAGAGTACGCGCAAGGGGGATCAAGGTTGTTTTCGGGTTGAGATTATCTTGGTGTTGTATGGAGTATCTGTTATACCACCCCAATCTACACGACGCTTTACCTCAGCGAGCTCAGACGTGAATTTGATTGGAGCGGATGTTCCTTCGGCCCGTCAGTAAACTGACTAACATCCACCAAAATCACGTCTGAGAGCCTTTGGCGAGTTTTGTTAAAACCGTAAGCAAAAATCTTAGTTTTAGCGATTTTATAAGGGGATTCCCTCTACGACGTAATAAAATAAAGTCTTCAAAAGTTAATAGATATATCTTAGGGGGCTACTTTATATACTAACAGTTTTAGAATTATATTGTCCCCTCCTGAATCTAAGATTAATTTCGTTAAAGTTAAAATTCCCGTTGTTAAAAGCGTAAGCACCTTTACGTACCCTTATATACGGGCCCACGTAAGGTATAAAAAGCCTAAAATCTTATAATCTATAGAGCTAGATCTCCTAAGTAATTTGATATAATTTTTACCTTAAAATATGTTGTGGGGAGATTAATTAATTTTGTTGGGGTTTATAAGTTTTCCTTACAAAAAAAGCTTATGCTTCCATACAAATCTCGCCAAAGTCCCTCAGACTAAGAAAATCGATCAAATATCCGAAGGAGTTTAGCGCGCCAGCGCAATCGATTTCTTAGTATGAGTCCACTGAGGTAACACGACGCTCGAAGCCTCTGCTTACGTTACCCTGCGCCGCCGTGGGTTAGGTTGGCACGAATGTCAAAACTCGCCCAACTTTGCAGTTTTCATTAGCCACAACAATGCACTATTTAAAAATTCGAAATAAGCTAAATCTTTTACGCGACCTTAAAATAACATAAAATTTACTTTTATAATTTTACATCTCTTTTGGTTATTGTGTTATTAAGCTGCAAACAAGGCGAGGATTTCGTTACCTCAGCGAGCTCAGACGTGATTTTTTAGCTAGCGTCGGAATAACCTACGCCGTCTTCCGAATTGCAAAATCACGTCTAAGGTTATCTCATAAATCAGACCCCCGGGGAGAAATTGCGCTACGACGTGGAAAGACTAGCGCTACGCTTGTGGACCTTACCCTAGTCCTGTGGACTCCTGGACCAATCAGATCACACTAAGAGGAATTTCTCCCCNAGGGTCTGAGAGCTTATGGGCGCCCTTTGTATNAGAACTNAANNTTTTTTATTAGGCGATAACTCTTCCACCACAACGCGTATCTTAACCCTTTTATAACGTCTAGTTATTATAAAAATACTATAAGATAGGAGCTCTTTAATTTCTCTATCTATTGCATTAAATAATAACGTTGTAGCTATATTATATAGTTAGTTANNTCAGTTGCAATTTTTTCTTATTNGTTGTGTTTTCTTNTCGGTCGCATTTTCTCGTCGCAATTTTGCCTTACTGCTATGCCTTATATACTTCTCTACGTCTAATTATCTCTAAAATAATACGAGCTAAAAGCTCTTTTTCTTCTCTATCGCCTCTATATTATAGCAATATCGTAGCTCTATTCTANGAGAAGTTAGATATAGGTAGTCGGTCGTTTTAGTCCATTTTATCGCAATCTTGCCTTACTGCTAAAACTTACATACTTCTCTATGTCTAATTACTTCTAAAATAGTACGAGCTAAAAGCCCTTTGTCTCCTCTATCGCCTCTATATTATAGTAATATTCTAGCTCTATTTTATGAGAAGTTAGATATAGGTAGTTNGTTGGTTTTAGTAAACATTNAAATCNAATATCTAACTTACGTTNTACNACGATGTATCTCGCCCCCTAGTGTTCTTAGTAGGGGGTTATAATTTATAAATATATANATATAATTANCTAAAGAATCTATTNCATNAATAAAATATATAATAANTCTTGTGGTTAGGACGTCGCTCGTAAAAATATACAAAATTTGATTTTTAAAACATTCAATTCTCACCAAAGCGACGCCCATAAGCTCTCAGACGCTCCGCAGAAGATTTTGTCAGGTGACAGGGGTGCGCAGGGGGCTGNAATTAGTGCGCTGTTCTAATTGGTCCAGAAGAGGGTCTATGCGTTATCCCATGTCACGGAACAAATCTTCTGCGGAGCGTCTGATTCATGAGATAAGTCTAAGGGCGTTTGGCGAGTTTTGTTAAAAACCTAAGTAAAATCCGCTAAACGGAGATTACGGATATCTAATTTATTTATTTATATAACGCGTTAATATTACTAAAAGTTTATATATTATTTTTAAGACTTAGGGCTTCTAAATAGTATAAATTTTATAATATAGCTATTGCTTAGTCCTAACATTAATTTTATTAAAGTTAAAAAACACATTGTTAAAAGCCTAAGCATGTATTATATCTTATTAAATAGTCTGCTAATATAGATAAAATTATACAGATACGTAGATATCTACTACTTAAAGCTATTATAACACCTCGTAGGTGCTATACTTAGGTCCTTCCTTGAAAATATCCTCCCTTGGCCCGGAATGCCTCCACTACTACTAGGGGGCAGAGCCTCGTGCAGAGCCTTAGCAGAGCCCCGTGCAGAGCCTTAGCAGAGCTTCGTGCAGAGCCCAGCAGAGCCTCGTGCAGAGCTTCGTAGAGCTTCGTACAGAGCTTCGTGCAGAGCTTCGTGCAGATCTTCGTGCAGAGCTACGTGCAGGCGCGTAGCTGTGCAGACGCGCAGACATCCGTACGGGCGATCAATTGCAGACGTTTGTAGAGACGATTGTGTGGGCAGTTGATCGATTAATTGTATGGGCGTTTGTACGGGCGATTATAGAACCTTCCTAGTATATTGGTGCTGCGTGTTAGTAGAGCTTTAGAGCTCTATATAGGTAAAGAAAAGAGACTATATATACATAAGGTAGGTGGCAAAACGCTAATGCCGATGCTGACGATAGAACTGACGACTACGATTTGTAATTGCCATTGTCGACAACGCCACTCAGTCAGTATTTGGTAATGGGAATCGATAATAGGGCTTCAAGTAGAGCTTCGAGCAGAGCTTCGAGCAGAGCTTCGTGTAGAGCTTCGAGCAAAGCTTCGAGCAGAGCTTCGTGCAGAGCTTTAGAGGGCTCCGTGCAGGGCTCCGTGCAGAGCTCCGTGCAGGTCTCCCCTTGAGCTTCGTTCCGCAGAACTCTCGTAAAGCTCCACAGCTCTACGCAGAGGGCTGGCGGCGTGGGCGTAAGCGTTCAGCGTTGGTGTTTACTGAGCGGCTTAGTAGTAGAATTGGGGCCTCTACGGCAACGAATTCCTCTTAACGTCGCGCGCGTATAAGGAGCTAAAAATCTCATAATTTGGTGTAATTTTTATATCGACAGGTATTGTGGGAGGGTAGATCAATTTCGTTAAAGTTAATGAGGTCTTCTCATATAAACGATGTTTAGGGCGTGTTCGGTTGCAGCTCCAGATTGAATCTGGAGGCTTCAGAACCGAGTTGATCTGGAGCCTCAATCTGATCTGGAGGTGGGTGTTCGGTCAATCTGACGACTTTCTGATCTGGAGCTCCTCCAGATCGGCAACCGCGTCAAATTCGCACGCTTTACCGTATATAGTAGTTGAACTTAAGCTCTTGGCGTCAGATCAACCTGTAGCTTTTTTCTACAGGTCAATCGTCAAGTCGAATCTGGAGCTCTACTCGTGCACCCATCCGATTGCCCATTATGACCCCACCGCCACTACCCTCACCGATGACGGTATTACTGCAGCAGCTGTAGGCCCTATATGACGTCCTCTTCTTAATCCTTACTGTCGCCGTTCAGATCCAACCAGTCGGCGTTTATACTTAACACACTAATATATAGCGGGGGACGTTATAAACAACGCAATTGCTCTATCCCTTAGCACGTCAATTCGGGTCCAATTGTTATCGATAAGATCCAGCCAATCAATTGACCTGCATTTAACGCCCGTACTCAGGAATACGAAGCTTTTGATAGAGGCCAAACTCCATAGTATTTTAATATATAAGCTTATTCTTTGAAGTTGAGTCGCTCAATATGAGGTTACTAGCACTTATCCTTTCTGCAGAAATTCTAGCACGATTAGAAGGCATTGCGGTAGGTATTTGTGCGTTTTTGAAAACGGTGTTCCCGCACGGACCACTTACTCGTTGGACCCTGACGTGCTAAGGGATAGCCACCTATAAAGGCTCTATAATTTAATAAGGATGCAACTAGAGGTGTTTAGGAAGTTGCTTAAATGGCTTTAAATTAACGGCAACTTAAAGAATATAAAGCTTCTATCGGCAGTAGAGAAGCTATTAATATTCCAGCTAATATTTAGTAATAATTAGTTATACCAATTAGTTTATAAGGAAACGCAGCACACCTTATTAACGGTTAAAGAGTAGGTAATATATACTTTAATATAGTCTTTTTACTAGAGCTAATTTAGTATATAGAGCAGTATATACAGTTCTTTCTAGGCTTATTAAATTATATAAGGAGCTTATTAATCTACCTAAAAATACTACGCTAGATAAGATTATAAATAACCTAAAGCAATATCCGTTCTTCGCTAATTGTATTAGAGCGCTTAATAGTACGTATCTGTTACGGCACTGGCAGAACTTAGCAGAACTAGTAGAACTTAGTTGGCAGAACTTAGCAGAACTTCGCGGTTACGTAACTAGAGGACCGTATAAAAGAACCCTACTTTAACCGGCGCTGCTCTTCTTCTCCTTTCCTTTCTTTAGCTTTAGATCCTCGTTTATAGACAATCCAATTATACAGGCTTACGCGACCCTTTTGCCGTGCTTATGCCTTAATTAACTAAGTCGCTAACATTATCTAAAGCTCGTCTACTCTTCTTCCTAAAAAGGAACTTAAAAAATATCTATAGACCATAAATAAGAATAGAACATAGAAGCAGACCCAAAGACTATTACCAGAACTTAAAGAACAAAACAAAACTAGAAGAATAGAAAAAAATAACAAGATCTATAAAACACATATAGACTAAAACCCCTATAGAATTCTACTGGAAGTTACTATAATAACTATATTACTATGCTAAGAACTATAGCGGCCGGTAAAGCAGCCGCAGAACCCTTAAATACCTTTAATAGTAAAACAGCAACTAACTTAAACTTCTAGGTAAAGCTTATAGCAGCCAATGCTAAAATCAAATAACTTTAAGAACTGCTTAAAGTTAGAGAACCCCTTATACCTAGTAAAGAGTCATTAGACACCTAGAGACTTACTATAGTCCTTAAGGCCCTAGCCTAACATACAGCATTAGCATTATCGCGGTCCGCGAAGGTCGTGGACCCCCCATTACTTACAGACGGAACTAACCCTATATTTAATAATTAGAAGCTTTAATTATAGGATAAGCTCAAAGTTAATACGGACCACTTCCCTACCACTTAGGCTAAAATGGCCTACGTCTTTAGCCGTACCGGTAGGAACGTATAGACGCACCTACGTCCTTAATACACATAGGACTTAGTAGATCCCTTCCTCTCTAAAGAAGAGATAATTGTACACCTATCTTCTATCTATAAGGACCCCTTTAAAGTACAGAACGCCCGACTTAATTATAAAAGCCTAAATATAAAAACAACGGAGACCTTCTTAGCCTTTTAGACCCGCTTTCTACACCTAGCCGGCCAGGCTTAAATTCCCTAAAAAGATCTAATACCAGACCTATTTAACAAGCTTACCCTAAACTTATAGCAAGCTATACTACTAGTTTTTACTACTATATAGACGCTAAAGAAACTTACGGACTAGTGCTTAGCTATT
Source organism: Cenococcum geophilum 1.58 (assembly GCF_001692895.1). NCBI lineage: Eukaryota > Fungi > Ascomycota > Dothideomycetes > Gloniales > Gloniaceae > Cenococcum > Cenococcum geophilum. The sequence goes on along the minus strand of NW_027137591.1, from coordinate 1,730,192 downwards.
AACTAAGGCCTTTACTAAATTAAGGCACGCGCCAAACGGTATAAAGCCAGAAACCCTTTAAATCAAACCATAAGCAATATAAAAATAGCCTATAATGCCCTAGTACGATCGGCAACCCCCATAGCACCACCTATATAGCCCACCGCCAATTCAGCAGCTAGCTATACGGCCAGCCCTACTATAGGTCTAGTAAATACTCGGCCTATATATAGCAACCCCTATATATAGGCCCTTAGTAATTAAAGAGCTTGCTTCTCTTACGGCCAGAAAGGTTACTATATAAAGGATTGCCTAATAGGCGCAAAAGCGAACAAGATTCTATTAATCTAGAAGGATAGCACAGAGTTAGAAAAAGAGGAACCCTAAAGAAAGACTCCTCTCTAGGGTTAAAAGGGATTAATATATTAGATATTAATCTAGGTCGGCTAGTTAGTAGAAGAAGCTACACTATCCCTTATACTTTATTCCGCAATAAATACTAAGTTTTAACCTCTGCTTTAGCTAACTCTAGAGTAAATACCTTTACCTTAATAGACACCCAGTATACCGTAAAGCTAGCTAACTTTTTAAATATACCTATTAAAGAACTGCCCAAACTAATTTCTATCCGCGGGTATAACGGGCGGATAGGGCCACCTATTACGACTATCTTGCGGATTTACCTCCGTATTAACAGACAAAGGTAGTATAATATCCCCTTCCTTATTACGGACCTAGGTAGCTATAATATAATCTTAGAGCGAAAATAGCTAGCCTATTTAGGCTTACAGCTTAATATATAGAGTAGACGGCTTATCTAGCCTAAAACCCTACCCCTAACCCCTTCCTTTATAAAAGAAATTAGCATTATAATAAAAAACCTTATATGGCCCTAAATTAATACTATTTACCAGGCCAATGCTATACGTAGGGACTAGGCCTTTAAGAAAGATATACAGCTTAATTTATAACAGATCCGTATACTACATCGCCCCTAGACTACCTATGTTACGCCACCCGCATTAAAGACCTAGGAAGTTAGTAGTGACCTAAAAAAGCCCCCTATAGAGAGCTTAGGCCCTATATAGCTATAAAAAATAGTAAGAGATATCGGACATTATACTAAACTAATAGATTAGAGGAATAGTCTACGGAAAATAAAACAGAAGCTAAAAAAGATTATAAACCCTAGACCGTAAAATACGGTCCGGAAAATAGCTGTAAGGAAACCAGCAGACCTCCCACCAGTTAATGTCTACTATATTAGTGCCGTAGGATTCTACCAAAACTTAGTTTAGCCTAATACCGTTACCTTTACAACAAGCTTATACAAAGTTAATTAAATAATTAAGGAAAAGGGAAGTAAGTTTAGTGGATAAGAAAGCGAGCTTATAGATAAGGAACTAGTAGAATAAAAGCTGCCCTATTAACACTAGAAATTTAAGAACGTATTCTTTAAAGCAGCGTTTAATATACTTCTACCTTACTAACCGTATAACTATAAGATTAAAATTAAGCAGGGTAAGGAAAACACCCTTAGCTTTAACTCCCTCTATAAGCAGTCTATTACCAAATTACAGGCTATAAAGTAGTATCTTATTAATAACCTAAATAAGGGCTTTATTAAGCCTAGCTAAGCCCCTTTTACCTCGCCTATTCTCTTTATTAAAAAGCCAAATAGAGGACTCCGCTTCTATATTAACTACTATAAGCTAAATAATATAACCCGCAAGAACCGCTATCCGCTGCCCCTACTTAATAAAACTCTAGCCTAAATAAGTAGAGCTAAGGTCTTTATAAAGCTTAATATCCACTAGGCCTTCTACTAAATTAAGATAAACCCTAGGTCTAAAGATCTTACTATATTTTAGACCTGTTACAGAACGTATAAATATAAGGTACTCCCTTTTAGACTAACTAACAGACTAGCTACGTACTAGCGGTATATAAACAATATACTCTTTAACTACCTTAACAACTTCTATACGGCCTATTTAGATAATATTATAATCTACTCCAAGAATAAGCTAGAATATAAGAAGCACGTCTATAAAGTCCTACAACGGCTCCATAAGGCTGGCCTTTAGGTTAATATTAAGAAGTTAGAGTTTAGTGTCAAGCGTATAAAGTACCTAGGTTTTATTATTAGTATAGACGGAATTAAAACCGACCCAGAAAAGACGGCCGTAATTAACTAGTAGGCACCCCCATAGACCGTAAAGGGGGTACAATTATTTTTAGGTTTTTGTAACTTCTACTAACGCTTTATTAAGAACTACAGCAGGATCGCCTGGCCTCTTAACCGTCTTACTAGAAAAGACTAGCCCTTTTACTTTAACGCTATATATAGGCAGGCCTTTAATAAGCTTAAGAAACGGCTAGTATCAGCTCCCCTACTTACCCATTTTAACCTAAAACGGCCCTTAATACTAAAAACTAATGCCTTAAACAGCGTAATAGCTAATATTTTTTCCCAGAAGCAACCGGACGGAGAGTAGCACCCTATTACATACTATTTAAAGACTATAATAGATACTAAGCTAAACTACCACATCTATAACAAAGAAATGCTGGCTATTATCTCTAGCTTTTAGCACTAGCGTATACAGCTAAAGGGGACCCCTAAGCCGATTAAGGTAGTTTTAGATTATAAGGCCCTAGAATACTTCATAATAACTAAGGCCCTTACGGCCCAGTAGGTACGCTAGGCGGATACCCTATCTTAGTTTAACTTCTTAATTATATATAGACCAGGCGCTACAAACTATATAAACGCTCTTATAAGGCGTAAGCAAAACCCAGATAACTAAACGGCTGCGAAGATCTTATTATAGACCTAAACGCTACTACAACTAAAACACCTTAACCCCTAAATATAGGTAGAACTAAGTATAGACTCCTTAGGCGCCAAGATATATTCTATTAACTCCTTTAAACTCAACCTTATTAATAAACTACTATAGGCTAACTAAACGACCCCCTCTCTATATGAGTACCATAAAAAGGCAAAGAATATTACTAGCCTATAGTCCCTCAAAAACGGACTACTTAAGTACTAGAAACGGCTAGTAGTAGCTAAGGAATAGAACTTACGGACCCGGCTTATTGCCAAAGCTTATACCTAGGTCTCTACGGCCCACCCTAAAAAAAATAAGACCTATAAGATTATTGGCGACCACTACTACTAGCCCAAAATAGTTATAGATATTAACCACTATATACGGAACTATAACAACTGCTATAAATCTACAATTCCACAAGATAAGACCCCAGGACTATTAAAACCACTCCTAATACTAGAACGCCCCTAGTAGTATATCTCTATAGACTTTTATAAACTACCTATAGACTATAATGGATACGATATAGTTATAATCCTAGTCAACCGCTTTAGCAAGCGCCCGTTCTTAATCCCCTATTATAAGAATATTAATGCTAAAGAGGCGGCCTAACTATCTATCTACTACGTCTACCAAATTTATAGACTACTAAATATTATTATATCTAATTACGGGCCATAATTTATTTCGGCTTTCTAGAATAAGTTTACCCAAATCTTAGGTATTAAGCTAAAGCTTTCTATAGCATACCACCCCCAGACAAATAGTTAGACGAAAATTGTAAATTAATACTTAGACTAGAGACTTCGGCCCTTTATTAACTACTTCTAAGATAACTAGGCCGAACTACTACCCCTAATAGACTACGCCTAAGCGACCCTACCTTACAATTCTACAGGACTTGCCCCTATCCAGCTAGAAATAGGCTACTTACCCTATATAAGCTTTAACTAAGAAAGACTAGAAGGACCCCAAACCATACACAAAAAACTATTTTATAAGGAAGCCCAGCAGTACGCCAAGCGCTTAGAAGAAGCCTAAATAGTAGCCCATACAAATCTAAAAAAGGCTTAGAAATTAATATAATAATAGGTAAATAAGTATAGGCGAGAGCCTAACTTTACCGTAGAAGATATAGTCTAGGTTATAACAAAAAACTAAAAGACGGAACGACCTAGCCATAAGCTAGACTATTAGATAGCAGGACCGTATAAGGTTTTTAAAAAGATAGGCAATGCATACAAAGTAAAGCTCCCAAATTCAATCAAAGTTTACCCTATTTTCTCTCCAGACAAACTATAAAAAGCCGCAAACAACCCATTACCTAGACAAAAGAATAAACCTCCCCTACCAATCTAAGTCAATAGCGACAATAAATAGGAAATTAAAGAAATACTAGCCTGCAAGCTTATAAGGGGGACGTTAAAATATTGTATTAGTTAAAAAGGCTATAACCCAGATCCTACCTAGTACCCTATATAGAACTTTATTAGCAGTCCCTATAAGCTTTAANAATTCTATANCNNNTACCCTAATAAANTAGGACCNCNAAAGTACCTAGANAAGTANATANANTACTANTATAGCNAAGANAATAAGCTACTAAAAGAATATAAAGATAAGAACGCCCTATAAGCATAATACGGACTATAAAGCCTAAGGACAGGCTTTTATAGAGGGGGGGGTAATATTACGGCACTAGCAGAACTTGGTAGAACTGGCAGAACTTAGTTAGCAGAACTTAGCAGAACTTCGCAGTCACGTAACTAGAGGACCGCATAAAAGAACCCTACTTTAACCGGCGCTGCTCTTCTTCTCCTTTCCTTTCTCTAGCTTTAGATCCTCGTTTATAGACAATCCAATTATATAGGCTTACGCGACCCTTTTGCTGTGCTTATACCTTAATTAACTAAGTCGCTAACAGCATCTACCAATCGCGATTAAAGGTGGGTATAAGAAGTAAGCTCCCTAGCGTAGTAGGAAAGGTATATTAACACAAAACGTTTTAGCTGCCGTTAATTTTAATATAAACTTTATATACGTTCTGGCTAAATAGGAAGGTACCGCTTATAACTATAAAGTTATTAATTTAGTAAAAAAGAAAGGCTTTAAAGCTCCGTAAGGTTAATATTATCTTACTAATGCTAGTTATTTAAATACCTCTATAACGTTAGTACTATACTAAGGCGTTTAATATTATCTTTATAAATAAGCTTAGGTAAATATAAGGCCGTAAAATATAAAGGAGCTATTTAATCTACGTTATATAGGACTAAGAAATGTTATTAAGCGTACCTTTAGAGTCTTTAAAAGACAATTTTAATACTTTAAGGCGGTAAGATAGAACTTCCCTCTGGCGACGCAGATTCTTTTAATATATACACTAACAGCGGTATATAACTTCTTAAATATACATAATCTGGATAATCTAGAGGACTATAGTGTAGTAGAGGATAAGGAGGTTAATAAAGAGGACGTATAGATGGTAAAGGAAGAGAGTAAGGTCGCTATAAATTAAAGATAGGACGAAATTGCAGAGCTTATGTAGAGAGGCTATTGTTAGGCAATTAGGAGGCCTTTATAATGCATAGGTACATAATTTATAGACAAATTACTATACTAAATTATATATTAATATATTTTACCGCCATATAGCGCGCTTTAGAAGAGCCTTTTAATATAACAACTTCCTAATAATTATATATAGAAAAGCGGTTACTTTAATTTTGCAGAGTATATTTATAATAAGTTTAAGGATTTACTAATTTATATATAAAATCCTTATTAAAAAATAAAATTATTAATAGTAAAGTAATTATAAACGTAAAGTAAAAGCAGTTACTAATTTTAACCCTTAACTGTAACGGAACCTTGTAGCAAGAACTATAATGGGCTCGTTAATGGGCTAGGTGTGTAGGTGATGTGAGTTAAAGTTAATAATGTAATAATAACTGGTGGAGTGGTTGCCTAATAGATTAACTTTAATTGTATTCTGAGAATTACTATAAGGAAGAAACTATCTAGGTAGGGACTAAGGGTCCTTAAATACACAACCGTACTCCTATAAAATCCTTCTTGTATATAATATACATATACTCTATCTACTCTATAACGGATTACACAGATCCTACAGATTATACAGATTACGTCACGTGACCTTAGTTACTATTCCTTGTTATATGGCTCCACCGGCTCTATCCTAGACCGTGCTCTAATTAACTAACTAGCTTCTTTTAACTCTTTTCTTAGTAGTTATAACATTATACTTAAAGCGTCCGTAACACCATCTCCCTTCTCTTTATCTTTATCCTTAAAGATTCCTAATATCTCTAAGTTGTTTACTAGAGGTGTAATATCTGTCTAATTAATTTGGTTAATATCGTTACTTATTATGCCTAAAGTAATTTCTTCTTCTTTTACAGCCCGTCGGTCTCGTACCGTTGCTGCAATATTGTCTCTTAGTGAGATTATACCGTCTCTATATTCCCGTTATTTAAAAGAGGGGCTAGTTTATATTACGTTGGTAAGTCTATCTTCTTAATAACCGTTCTTTTACTTAGAGTGCACTAAAGCGAATATTCGTTCGTCCTGTGACGTTCGCTCTATCTCTAATACTAAATATGCGCGACCTATTGCTCTTAATAGTCGTCTAGTTCCCTAATTAATTTGTCTTAGGGTTTTATGTTTAATCTGCTGCTATACGGCTAGATAATAAACTGTCCGTTACTTTAGCAGAATTACGCTATTTTTATAATGCTAAATAAGAGACTGCTAAAGCTTAACAAAGGGCTCTTAATTCTTGTCTTGCTACGTCCGCTTAGCTAATCCGTCTTAAGAAGGTTTGTAAGAAGGTCTATTTTAAGGAGTAGAAGCTTATAGAATAAGGTTTGTAGGAACTTAGTAATAAAAGAACAGATTCTCTTTTAATAGAGAAGGAAATAGATCCGAATAGCTTGGTAACTGCTCTTCTTAGGTCCCCCTTAGGTAACTTATTCTTTAGCGATTTTTCCTTATTAATGCTGCCTAACCTAATCTCTTCTAATACTCCTATACCTTTCTTATAGCGTTCTTTAAAATTTCTAGTAGTTCCTAGGTAGTCTTATTATAGCCTATCTACTTAACCTTGTACTATATTTTATTATTAATGTCCTTATAACTAACGATCTTTAAAACTTGCTATTTGTCTTCCTCTTATCCTCTATATGTGTCTGTCTTATAAACTGGTGGCTTAATATTCCTGTGTACTAGCTCTAGCATTACAATATACTATATAGGGTAAATCTTTATTTTAGCTAGTAGGTTTAACTTAAACGTAACTAATAAAATCCTCTACGTAATTTTAAAAGGTTCTAGTTTAACGTAGTCTAACTTCTTACTTGGTTATTAACTCTTAAAATTTTTGTGTAGTAGCTATACTTTATCTCCCTCCTTAAGATCTAGTCCCTTAGATCTCTTAGTATTATAGTACCTTTTTATTCTTTCTTATACTTTCTTTATTAATTCTATAAGGTCTATATAAAGATTTATTAATATCTTTATCCTTTCTTTAGCTGTACTACTTATTTTCTTTACTTGCCGTAGTAATAACAATATTCTTAGCTTGTATCCATAATTTGCCTTAAATAGTGATATGCCTATACCTTCCTATAGCGTTATATTGTATATAAACTATATAACTAGTAATAGCAACACCCAATTATTCTGTGCATAATTAATATAATACCTTAGATATTGCTCTAGTGTTTAATTTAATCTTTTCGTTTAACCATCCGTCTGCGGATAATATATAGTGGAAGTTGCTGCTCTAACTCCTTACTCCGCTAAGAATACCTCCTAAAATGCTGATATAAATCTTAGATCCCTATCCGATATAATTTTACTTAGTGCTCTATATCTTATAAACACTTCTTTAATATAGATTTTAGCGATATCCTCCGCTGAGATTTCTTTTGTGCATGCTATAAAGTATCCCTACTTTATAAGCTTATCTACTATTACTAAGATCGCGTTATAATCTTGTCCGGTAATAGGATCTCTTAATTTTAGCAACTTTATAATAAAGTCCTATAATATAACCTCCTATAGTCTCCCTAGTATTTTAATAGGTTATAGCCCTCTATATAGCTTATACCTCGTTAGTTTATTCCTTTAGCAATCTAGATACTCTTTTATTACTTTTCTTATAATATTCTAGATTCTGTTAATAATATACTCCTCTTAGAGTCTTAACACTAAGCCCGTGGCTCTATTATGTTCTTAAGTTAGTCCCTTATAGAAGTCCTTTATGAACTACTTTACCATACTCCTTAGGATGTATTTTACTTCTTGGTTTTTATATATATCCGTCTATAGGTCTTCTAGTTATGCCTTTAGAATTCTTTACTCCTAAAAGCTTTCCGGTATCTCGTAGACTTTCCTTAGCTTATTACTCTCTTAAGTTGCTGCAATTTTTAGGTAATTGTACCTAATTAATCCGTCTATGTCTTTTCGCAATAAAGCCCCTAATAGCTTTTCGTTATTTTATAGTTTAGCTTTCTAACTTAGAGTATCTACTTATATATTATCTATACCCTTAGTATACTAAATCTTAAAATAGTATTCTGTAAGCATCTCTGCCTATCTAACCTGTCTCTAGTTAAGTTCCTTTATCGTTAAAAATCCCGTTAGGTTCTTATAATCTATTTTAACTATAAATAGTTTTTCTGTACTTTATAAGAATGCTCTTTATTCCTTTAGTACTGTAACTATACCTAATAACTCCTTGTTATAAATGTCATAGTTTAATTCTAGTGGTGTTATCTTCCGACTATAATATGCCACTAGGTGCTATCTATTTTAATATTTTTGTATAAAGTATACCCCTAGTATATAGTCTAATGCATCCGTTTCTATAACCGTTTCTAGTCCTGGTTAATAGATCTTAAGAACTAGCTCCTAGGTAAATAATTCTTTAACTCTCTTAAATAGTTCTTATTATTTCTTTCCCTATGCCTATAGTTCTTCTTTCTTTATTAATTGCGTAAATAGTTTAATATCCTTTAACTACTACGCTATAAACCTTCTATAGTAATTGTAAAACCCTAGAAATAATCTTAACTGTGTAACATTCTCTAGTTCTTACTAATTTACTATAGCCTTAATCTTCTTTAGATCTATACTAAGTTAGCCTAGTTTAATAATAAATCTAATAAAATTGGTCTTCCTGGTAAAGAACTCGTATTTCTTAATTACTACTAGCATCTGTTCTTCTTGTAGTCTCTTTAAGACCTATTTAACATATCCCCCGTATTCTTTCTCAGTTATTAAGTAGATAATAATAATATTAAGGTATACTATAACAAATTTATCTAAGTATTCTCCTAATATATTGTTAATACGCTTTTAGAACGTTGCTAGTGCGTTTATAAGCCTGAATTGTATAACTAATGGTTTATACAGTCCTTCCTTTAACCTAAAGGCTGCCTTCTATTTGTTGCCTTTCTTAATTCTAATTTAATAGTACGCCTATCTTAGATCTATCTTTATAAAGATTTGCATATTACCTATCCTATTTTAGATTTTGCTAATTAAGGGTAAAGAATACCTATCCTTTCTAGTAATGTTATTTAACTGTCTGTAGTTAATATATAGCCTTAGTTTACCGTTCTTCTTTGGTATAAATAGTACTAGATAACCCGCTAATAACTATAATAGTCTAATGTATCCCTTTCGTAAGTTTTCCTAGATAAACTCTTTTAATACTCTCCCTTCTTCTTTAGTAAGCTTATAGATTAGAAAGAACCTTAGACTTATTTCTAGTTCTAATTCTATCTTATAGTCCTATACTGCGTAATTTAACAGCTTTTTACTTTCTAGTGACTATAATTTCTTACTATACTTGTGGTATCTCTTTAGTACATAACTTAGTCCTTTTTCCGTTTCTTTATAGGTCGCTCCTACTTAGTACTATACTAACTTGGCTTATTATCACATCTTGCGGCGTTAAGTATTTTTAATATTAACCTAACCTATAATCTAATCGATCTTTAGGTTGTATTTCTATAACTAAGGCATCCCTAATACTGCCTTATCCCGTCCTAATAGTAGGATATTAAAAGACATCTTAATTTGTCTTCCTTTAATGGTTATCTAAATAGGTTCTGTTTTAAGGTTAATGATCCCTCCTTTATAGGCTATTAGATCTCCTAAAATCGTAACTAATAGGTAAAATTGCTTCTTCTGTCTGTGAGGTAATCCTATTCTCTTAACTGCTGCTAGTAAGATATAGTTTTGCGTTACTCCACTATCTATTAGTGCTTTAAACTGCTAATCTTGCCATTTTACTTATAAATTTAAGTATCGTTCTTAAATTCCTTTAAGGGTCTAAGGCTTTACTACTAGCTTCCTCTAGTCCTATGGGCCTCTACTTTTCCTAAATATTAGCTACTTAATCCTGTTATACTTAGCTTACTCTTTAGCTAATACCTAGTTTACTTTTTATCTTCTATATACTATAGACACATATTCTCTAAGTATTTCCACCACTATTGTTTATCTAAGCATTCTTCCGTAAGAAATCTTTCTAGCTAAAGTATTAAATCTCCTTCCTCTTAGACTTCTGCTAGATGCCATCTATATATATATTTAGCATTCCTATATTATTGCTTATCTATTATCTAGTATATCCTTATAGGGTATTTCCAATTCTTTTCCTTTAGGTTTTTATATATCTCGCACATATTATCTATATATGCAATCTATAATAGCGTATAGTGTGCTAGGTGCTTTAGGTTAACTCTTAGCTTATCTTTATCCTTAAGTTTAAACCTTTATTGTGCTAATCTAAACGTTATAGCTTTATTTACAGGTACTAAGATGCGTCTCTTACTTCTCTAGTCCTCTAATTGTTCCTCTAGATCCTTTAACGTTATAATTAAGGCTCCTTTAATATAACTTATAGCCTTCTCTATAATAGGGTGGTCTTAGATAACTTATTTATCTAACCACATGTAGAAATATTCCTACTTATTATTATATTGTTGCCTATACTACTTTTAGTACAGCTGCTGGAGTGTATACGGATTATTTATAAGGAAGTATCTTCTTATTGCTATATTGTAACAGCCTTTTATATATCGTTCTTCGAACCTAGTCGGAATCCCTAAATCCTCTTTATTTTCTAGTTTAGTAAGCCACTTAGCTCTTAATATGCCTGTCCTAGGCCTATTGGTAATTCTTTATACTAGTGCTCTGTCCCTTATACGTCCTAATATGCTAGATCTCTTATCTAGTTTCTGTTCTTGCTATATAATAATTCTTTTCCTAAATTCTTTTATAGTTTCTTTTGATTTGCGTCTTGCTAACAGATCCTTAAAGTTATCTTGCTTCTTAATCTTTATATTAACTTTTTAATCTTTAGGCCGAACACCGCGTTCCCCTAGTAAGTCCTCTAGGTCCATATATCTATCTCCTAGTCTAACTACTATTTGCACTATAGATTCTCTAATCTATAAAGAAGCTCCTTGCCTCTTACTTATAGGTGTCCTTATTTATACTCCGAATTCTTAGTCCCTTAGATTCTTTAATCCTAAGCTTGCTTTTAGCTTAAGCTTAGCTCTAGCCTTAGTTTAACTAGGCTTACTTAGTGTTCTTATCTCGTCTTAAGAGTCTTAAATCTCACTCATCTTATCTTAAGAGTCTTGTGCCGTTGGGAAACTTTATCCTAAGCTTATTCGTATATTACTAAACTAAGCCATTACTCTGCTTTATTGGTTATCGTTTATTATGGGTCTTTAAGCTTGCCTTATCTCGTCTTAAGAGTCTTAGTTATCTCGCATCTTATCTTAAGAATCTTAAGCGTTTGGCCTTTTGCCTTTATTAAGTGCCAAAGTAGTTCGCTACCCTACTTTTCTTGCGTCTTGCGAAGCAATAGATATCATATCTAGTGGGGTCTTAATCCCTACTAATATTCCCTATTCTATAGTGGAATCATCCTCTACCTCTGGTATAATATCTCTAATAGCTATATACTCCTAGTAAGCCGCCTCTATTACCTTATTGTTACGGAATGTTTCGCCTATATTAAATTTATTATCCCTAATATCCAATCTGTAAACTAGTTTATTAGTTTCTTAATATTTTAATAAACTTGGCTCCTATGGCTAATAGCTTACGCCGTACTTAGCGTCCTTATAAATTTGGTATACGTTATTATAACAAAACGCAAAACTTTTAATTAAATATTCTTTTATTTCTCGCAGCATATTATTGTCCCTCTATATATATATGTCGTCTGCTAGTCTTATTCCTTTTACTATATAGTAACTCTGCCTACTTCTATAGTCTCTAACGTAATAACCTTGTTTTCCGTAATTTATATAAGCTCCCTTTTAAAACTATTTTTCTTGCTATAGAGTCCGCCTAAACGTCTTTTGCTACTAAGATCCCTAGTTTAGCCTCTACTCCTTAGACCTTTAATTACTTAATCCTTATCCTCTAGGTTTCTATAGTTGTTTACTCTATCTTTTATAGGCTTCTCTAGTACCACTTAGGTCTATTAGCTCTACGCCATACTACGGTTTCTAACTTAGCTTTAGTTGTTGCGTGCTTTACACCTTATATAACTATAGAACTCTATCCTAGCCTCTCTTAGCCTATTCCATTTAGTAGATCCAATTATTAATCTTAATCGCTTAATCTATTAGTTCCCTTAGGGTATCCGCATCTTTTATTAGGATAATTACGTCTTAGACTTTAGCCTTAAGTCCTTACTTATACTATGCTATAAGCGCCCTATTATTCCACTTTACTTATATTGCTAATATCTGGAACTATGTTATATACTTAATTGCTAAGGTTCGTTATATAATATTTTAGAGTTTTCTTTCCGCCGTGGTTACTGCCTCTAGGTCTCTAAACATTTATATAAGTTACTCTATAAATCCTTCCTAGCTTAAGAACATAAACCGCACCTCCTAATTGGTGGTTATTATTCCATTTGCCTGTATTTCTATAAGGTAAGGCTTAAACCACTTAAGTGCTCTTCCTAATAGGAATAGTCCTGCGTAGGCTATTTAATCCATAAATATTGCCAGCTTTGCTCCCTCTTACGCAATCTTAAAATACATTTATATAAGGAATTCTTTAAGCTTCGATTTCTCTCCTAAGTATCTTTTAATCGATAGTAACTTAACCTTTACTGCGCCTATCCCGTTAATCCTATTTTCCAACGTTGCATTATTTTCTGTTAGCTAGTTAACTATCTCTTATAGTTATCTAACCGTTACAGGTTGCTATAAGTTAGTGTCTGCTATACTAGTATCGTTACCTAACCTTAAAGTAGTTGCCGCCGTTAATGGCGTTGTGGTAGCTGCTTTTGGTGGCATATTATTTAACTTTCTATACTTAATACTATAACTAGGTAGTAATTGTATAACGGAACCTTATAGTAAGAACTATAATAGGCTCGTTAATAGGCTAGGTATATAGGTAATATAAGTTAAAGTTAACAACGTAATAATAACTAGTAGAGTAGTTGCCTAATAGATTAACTCTAATTATATTCTGAGAATTACTATAAAAAAGGAACTATCTAGGTAGGGACTAAGGGTCCTTAAATACACAACTGTACTTCTATAAAATCCTTCTTGTACGTAATATATATGTACTCTATCTACTCTATAACGGATTATATAGATCCTACAGATTATACAGAGCACGTTACGTAACCTCGGTTACCATTTCTCATTACATAGCTTTACCGGCTCCATCCTGGACCGTGCTTTAATTAACCAACTAGCTTCTTCTAACTCTTCTCTTAGTAGTCGTAATATCGTACTTAAAGCGTCCGTAATATTAACGTCTTCCTTCTTCTTTATTTTTGCCAAAGTTCTATCTATTAGTCTCTTCCGTAACGCCCCTAATATAATTAAAAAGGTCCTTACTATTAATTCCGTCTTAAAGGCTTCTAGAATAAGCACTTAATTGTTAAGGTCTATATTATTAAACTCGTTAAGAAACTCTACTAAGGCCTTTTCTAGAGGCGGCTTTTAACTAAGAAGCTCTCGCGTAGCTCTAATCTCTTTTAATATTAGCTCTATAGTCTCTCCTAGTAGGTTCTTTATCCGTTGCCTATCTCTAGGTCGCTAACGCTTTATATCTAGTTTATTTAATATAGCAGCTTGTTTAGTAGCGCGTTTTCTTATAGCCAGCGAAGACTTTTAAGTAGGCGTTAATAAAGGCGTATAATGAAGGCTTAGGCCTACTAAGGACAACAATCGTTAACTAGAAGGTGTAGTAGAGCAATTATCTAAGGAAATATCACTAGCTAACGAAGCTAACTAACGCTGTTCTATAGAAGATTGAGGTTTATTTTTATTAGCTACCTTATCATCTTCCTTATTATAAGACTTATCCTCCTCACTCCTACCATCCTGTATAGTAGCAGCGCTTTCCTCCTCTATTAGCGTAGGATTAATTAGCGGCCCATTCTCCATTTAATTAAGAGCTTTATTAACTATAAGAGCATAGTCGCCTATTATAACTACGCCTTAAAATAGCTTATTAAGCTTCTCTAGGAAAGGCAGCGGAGCGTCTTAAAACTTCGCAGCGTTAGGATTAGCTTTAAAATATCTATCTATAACGTCTTTAGAGGCAACTAGTATACCTTTATTATCGTCCTACCCCTAGCTAGATTAATTATAGAGCTCCTTCTATACCTTCCAATCCCTTTTTTAACTATCGTGCTTACTTTTAAGCTGCCGTATAGTAATTAAATATCGAGTCTTTACCTACGCGGCATCTAGAGCTATCTGTTAGCCTTCCTTCTTATATAAGCTATCTGCGCGGAGCCCTTTCCAAACAGCCTCTACTAGGCCTTTAATTATAGCTTCTTCTATTTCATAAGTCTAGCTAATACGCTATTTCTTTGCAGTTGCTTAGCAAGCCGTAGGCTATATACAAAGGGGCGGAGGGCGCGAGGAACGTAGTGTATGCGCATTAGTGGCAGGAGTAGGGGTGGCAGTTATTAACAACATAGTAATAAGACACCGAAATAAGGAGCTAGTAGTAAAGGTTCGGTAGTAGGTACGTTTTAGCAGAGGATTAATCAATGTGGGCAGAAGACGTCGCTAATTTTGAGCCTCATCTGAGGCCTTTTTAGAACGATCAACCGAACAGTCGGCTTCATTTCAGATTGAGTACGACTACCAGATTAAGCGCCACTAATTATCTACTAATTGACGCCGGCGAAAGCACAGATCAACGTCAGATTAAAAAAGCTCCAGATTGCAACCGAACACGCCCTTAGGTTTTCCACAAATCTCGCCAAAGTCCCTCAGACCAAGAAAACGATTGACGTCCTAAATCAGCTTAGCGGACGGCTCGGATATTCCTATATCCGCAATCGATTTCTTGGTCTGAGCTTCTAAGGTAAAGGATTTCGCAGTGCGGGTTTTTTGGGCACCTGCATGGTTGGCTTATGCACGGCTCAACTTCGGCTTAGGTGTCCTCAGGTGTGCTCAAGTGTGCCCACCCCCGCCGCGGCGCAGTCCTGACGTAGCCAGTAGCTCCAGGCTCCAAGTAGAAAATAGATGAGTCAATCTGATACAACGCCACCAGCGCAAGCAGATATTAAGTGAGACTAGCTTTATCCTTCCAGACGTCCATCCCTAAACTTATCTCCTCGTTCTAAATGCTCTCTTCTGCCGTATAGCTACCAGCACTATTCCCATCCGCAAGACGACCCGATCTAGCCAGGTTTTCTAACAAACAAATCAAAGCGGTTTGTTATCTGTCCGCAGAGCCGTGCAAAGCTCATGTGCAAGGCTACTTTAGACCCGTGCAAGCCTCTGCGCACAGGTAACAAACCGCTTTGATTTGTTTATTTGCAACTCTGGATCCAGCTAATGCGAACACTTTGAGAACCCCCTTAGGTGAGCGGCTGTGCTCTGCCAAGCTCCGCAACCGAAGTCCATTCGATCATGCCTCTTCTAGGCAACGTTGGCAGTTACTCAGCCAGGATAACGTCTCTCCGGTGCTACGAACTGTTCAGCTTAGCCTCTGGCAGCCTTACAACGAATAGGCATTCATGCAGGCGTCCGGCCAAGCAGCGGGACGTTTCGTTCCATTTCCTAGCGGCGGGTATGTGTAGCACTCCGCCCATGAATAGCTTCGAAATGTCTACCACTAGATTAGTCTTACAGCGAAATAGTTCTTGTGTGATTAAAGGATGTTCTAGCATCTACCTAGAGCTACATCCTTTGCTTACTTTAGTAGTTTACCTCCTCCTGAAGTAATAGTGCTAAGCAATCTAGATCTCCGAACTCGCCCCATTTAACAAGACAACAGAAGCAGGATTGTGAGGCCAATCACTTAAGTTTTGTCTCTTACGGCCACAGCTCTAATGATCGTCTCTGTTGCAGAGTTTCGGTCAGCTCCATCCGACGAGTGGCTCAGAAGCTCTGCTACGTGATAACCAAGGTAAGAGGATGGGACCTTACTAACCTTTTTAACTAATTGAATATCGCAGACCTATTCACATTTGTATCACGTCCCGCTTAAGCCTGTTTCCTCCCGTATTAGTTGGGGCAGTGCTCCAAAGGTGCCCGCGGTTCTCTTACCAGGTCGAACGCAGATTACACCACGTTAGACTTTGCTTTTAGGGTTATTCAAGACTTCTTTCTTGCCCAGAGCAGCGACTATCCAATAAGAAAGAGAAAGAACCCCAAGACTTCGGGGTGATATTTTATCTGTAAAGCCTCCAAATATCTAGGCTCCTATCATCATAACCTGTCACTTGACTATCTATAGTTTTCAGGTCTTTGGAAGCAAGCCATCCTTTATGCGTTTATTTCTTTCTCTACTCAGGTAGCCACAATTTTTACAGCTCCCTTCTCTCCAACACTTCAGTGGATTGAGTTTTCAATCGGTGCGGCTGTGTCGTTTCAGCAACTTATATACCTGTCCCACAAGTGAAGTGTCCAAACTATAACCAATAGGAAATACTTTCCAGAATGCGGCCTCTAGCAGTCTATAAAAGGATGGCTCATCTACGGTGGACTTTAACCATCAACCATTATCTTCTCCTCATCTTCACAGAGTGTGTGGTCTTTCATCCTTTCCAAAACTCTACATCATTTCTTCAACACTCCACCTTTTTCAAGTTGCCAAAATGGTCAAGCTCATTTGTCTTATTGCTCTTCTCCTCGCCGCCTTCGTTGCAGCGTCCCCGGTCGCCGAAATCACCGATGGCCCCGATAAACTACCCACCCGCACAATAATCGCACGCGACATCACCACTGCCACTGCGGACCTCGCACCAACATCCACCGCCGACAAAGCAAGCTTCCGACGCGAGGTCGATGACATCTGCAAAGAAGACATCAACAGCGTCCAGGCTATCGTAGTCGCCTGGCAAGATCACATCGGGGAACCACTGCACACAGTGGACTCAGTTCTTGGTCTCGTGCCACAGAAGTGCTACTATCTTCCTGGTTTCGTGGGGGAGTTGGTGTGGAAGGATCAGGTGCAGCCTTATCGTGGTAAATAGCTTCCTCTCTTGCTTGGACCTGCGAAGCGTTAAGACTCAAATTGTTCATCCTAACATGCGAATGGCTAATTTTATCTAGTGCGAATGTATAACGACCACAACTGCAGCCACCCCCGTTATTTCAAGGATATGACGGAAAGCGTTCCTGAGAATATTTCCTCGTGGTATAGCGTCGATCTTCAACCTGTGCAGGTGTAGACAGGATCTGGGCGATGGATATTACGGAGATAGGCTGTGAAGACTGCGTATGAGATGGAGGAGCAACGGTTGAAATTTTTTTGGCCGTGCTGTCCACTCACTCTGCGTTGCATTTCATCCATCAGATATCTTCCCTTTCCCCTCCCAAATTTTCCATTCTGTCATGCCTATGTTGCTTTTCTCTCTGCCAATTTCCTTTCCTTTCCATCGTTGCTGCGTTCCGTTTTGCTTTCGTCCAGCCCAATGTCGTTCTCTCTCCTACCCATTGCTTTTCGTATTCCAACTTAGTCCACTCGTTAGTTAGCACAATGCATCAGTGATGTAACTGGTTTGGTTCGGTTACAAAATTTACCCCAAAACCAATCCAAAAGTTAAATCAAAGCTCCTAAGCGGTTATCCAACCGGTGAACCAGTGGAACCAGACAGGGTTGCTAATCAATCAATCACTTTCAACAATTGATTGAATTGATTGCCAAGACTTCAGTTCAATTCAAACATGCGGAACGTTGATCCCCCAACGTAAATTTTGACCCGAGTTTATAAGTAATAAGCCAATCAATTTTAGAGCTTTATTATATAGACTTTAATTAATATATATAGAGATAAGGTTTTCTAGGGGGAGACCCCCTGGGACCCCCCTATATAGAGCTTTTGCTTAATTTAGAAGTAGTAGTAAGATTAAGGCGCCTTAGTTACTGCTAGGTAAGGATCTACTATAGTGACCAAGGCGCCCTACTTAAGCTGGGCTTAAGGATTATATTGGTCACGAATCTAGTATATATTTAGACTACAGAGCTTTAATATAGAGCCCTCTACGTAGGATCTAATATAGTAAATTATAATTATAATTTAAAGCTTTATATACTAAATATTTTTAATACCTAATAACTAAATCGCCGTATAGCTAGAATTAAAGTAAGTCTACTACCCCAACTCAATTAAATACGCGTGTAGGAAGAGATATAACTATATATAGAGACGTCTAATATAATTAAGTAACCACGTTATTACCTACCTAGTTCGGACGTATAATAACGCAATGGCTTAGCGATAATATAATAGCTTAGCGCCGAGTAATAGGAGGGGGGAGAAGGGGGAGAAGATTAGGGGTGGCTTGGCCACTGCAAGAAGGTTATAATATTAGTATAGTATTAAACTTTAAAAATTATATCCTGGGAGCTTAATTAACGACCCCTATATAAAATATTAATAACGTTTAATTATAGAGCTTTAAACTAGCAGATTTTCTAAAAATGCCTATTATAAGCAGCTCTAAGTATAAAATCTAGAATATTTAGTAGTAGTATAAGTGTAGGATAGGGGTATATATTTGCGTTCCTAAATATTATTATATAACGCAATTTTTAGGTAATAAAAACTACTATTAATGTTACTTAACTAACACCTACTGGAGGTTCCTCCGTCCTTTCTATCTCCTTTTTTACCTATCTCCTTATCTAATACTATCTATATCGCTATATTAACTAATAGATCCCTTAATAGAGACTAGGGAGGGGTATTAAAGCGCCTCTAGCTCTTATAAGGAAGAAGAAAGAAGAAAAGAGAAAGGTATAGAGGAGGAAGTATTTATAAATAGGAGGAGGCCTATAAATAGGAGATTAGGCAGCTATAATATAGATATTAACGTTGCTTAACTAATACCTACTAGACGCCCCTCCGTTCTTCCTATTTCCTCTTTTACCTATCTTCTTATTAGATACTATTTATATTACTATATTAACTAATAGATCCCTTAATAAGGATTAGGGAGGAATATTAGAGCACCTCTAGCTCTTATAAGGAAGAAGAAAAGAAGAAAGAAAGGTATAAAGGAGGGAGTATTTATAGATGTGAGGAGGCCTATAAATAGGAGATTAGGCAGCTATAATATAGACATTAACGTTGCTTAACTAATACCTACTAGACGCCCCTCCGTCATTTCTATCTCCTCTCTTACCCGTCTCCTTGTTAGATACTATCTATATTGCTATATTAACCAATAAATCCCTTAATAGGGACTAGAGAGGAGTATTAGAGCACCTCTAGCTCTTATAAGGAAGAAGAAAAGAAAAGAGGAAGGTATAAAGAAGGGAGTATTTATAAATAAAAGGAAGCCTACAAGTATAGAAGATTAGGCAGCTATAATATAGCCAGTAACGTTACTTAACTAATATATACTAAAGGCTCCTCCATTCTTCCTATCCTCTCTCGCCCGTCTTATTGTCCGATACTATCTATATTACCACATTAATAAATAGATCCCTTAGTAGGGACTAGGGAGGGATATTAAAGCACCTCTAGCTCTTATAAGGAAGAAAAAAGAAAAAAAGAGGAAGGTATAAAGGAGGGAGTATTTATAGACGGGAGGAGGCCCTATAAGCACGTAATTTGGTAAGTATTAATAGTATAAGATTCTTATATAAGATGGGCTTAATTACTTACTAAAATACGGGGTGTCTCTGTTACTATAGTGGCTACTATAGTAGTAGAGACGCCTTAAATATTTAATATAACCGACTACTAAGGCTATTAATAAGTGAAAGGTAGGCTACTAATATAGTGTAAACGATATAGTTATTAATATCGTTTATAGCCTATTTTTACTTCTAGTATACGCGTAAATCGTCCTTATATTTAGCATAGAGCTAGTTATAGGTAGTAAGCTAGTTTAGGTCTAGCTTTGCTATTAATATAGCCGTAGGTAGTATATCCTTTAGTATAGGCCAACTTAGTAGTTCTAGCTTTAGAAAATCGTCTTTCTTCTTAAGTGGGTTGATATACTGCTATACCTTATTAGTTTTAGCTATGTCTTAAATAATAAAGAACTATTAAATCCAATTAGATAGCTTATTAAGGATAAGGTTAATTTTTAATTTAATAAAGGTTGTTATTTTTAAAATTTAATAGGCTAGAAAGGGTTTAGGTTAGGGTTTAGCTAGCGTTTTAATAAAACCTTATTTAAACGTTCCAAACTTTTAATTTAATTTATTAGTTTAGATTACTAAAATCTAAAATTTTATTATAGGGAGCGTAATTAATAACCCCTACTAATAGCTCTAACTATGTCTAATTTTTAATTTATAAATCGGCAGATTTATAGGTAATAGTTATTGTTTGTATCAACTTAATGATACAATTGAGTCATATCCCGGGGCACGAAATACGTATAGTATCGTATGCTCTTTGGGATGGTGGTAACTGTCGATTGTATTGAAGCAGACTACGTAGTCTATATACTAATGCGACCTCCCCCTGATTAGTCAGTGCTTTAGGAGTGCACCAGACGCGTAAGCGGGTGGTTGGTGCACCGAACGCGTAAACGCGTAGTTGGTGTACCGAACGCGTAAGCACGCGGTTGGTACAACAGGTGCTATAATTATACAGTTATTACAAGTAACTCCAGATATAGTATATATAAAATCTTAACTATAGTATAGAGAAGTTGTGGCTGCTAATATACGGTCCTAAGTATTCTTAAAGGTCACGTAACTTCTTATATAAGTAACATTTCCGCCCTTTAAAAAAATTCTAAAATTCTAAAAATCGATTAACGCTATAGATAGCAGCAATATTAATCCGGTAGTACTGCTAATTCTCCCTATATACTATTATATATATATCTAATAGCTTTAAAAGTAGTAAGAAGGTAGAACAGATAAAGGGGTTAAAATTTAGAAAATTAGATTTCGTGGTTAAGCTATTTAAAAGTTAGGAAACTAAAATAAATACTATATTCTCTGCTTACCTTTAAGCTAGTATATAATTTCCTAATTAGGAAAAGTCGTTTATAAGTAGTTACTACTACCTCCGTGCAAAATCTTCTTATTATACCTCTTTAGTCTTACTTATAGATAACTAAAATCGTTTTATATTAAACCTATATTTAAATATAAGCCCTAAAAGCTTTTTAACTCATAAGATTGCTATATAAGTTAGCCTAGCTATTTTATTCTTTTCCTTAATATCTAAAACTACCTAGTTAAGTATTAGGCCCTGGCTTTTATATACAGTAAGAGTAAAAGCTAAAGTAATTAGAAATTAACACCGTAAGTAAAAGCCTTTTATACCTTCCTATTTATAAAGCACGGAAAATATAGGGATAACTTTCTTACTATCCTGCCGAGTAAATAGGGCAGGTCCGTTATACCTATCTACTATAATTAGTAGTAACTAAGGCTGGTCCTTTTTAATATCCGCGTGTCCCTTCTATATAACATCTTTAACTATACTAGTAGTACCGTTTACTAAGCCTAGTTTAACCCAGATATTCTATATTAGTATTACTTTTACGCTAATATATAGGGCTAGGTTCTCTATAGTATCGCACTAATTAGAAGTAACTTTCCATACACCTACACTAGTATTAACTAACTTAATAGCTACTACTGGCTATAAAAGGTTGCGAGGCCGAGTAGTGTTATACTTACCTATAGCAGCGCGTATACTATATAGCCAAATTGCGTTATTAAAGCCTATAACCTTATTAGTAAATAGGCCCTACTTATACCTAGTTAAAAGAAGCTTCTAAGTCGATTTACTTATAGAATTACTATATAGCTCCGTAAGGGCGGTCCTAAATACTAAGTATTACGGACGCTTTAAGTACGATATTACAACTACTTGGGGAAGAGTTAGAAGAAGCTAGTTAGTTAATATAGGCACGGTCCAGGATGGAGCTAATAGAACCATATGACGAAGAATAGTAATTAAGGTCACGTAATATAATCTATATAATCTGTATAATCTATATAATCCGCAATAGAGCAGATAGAGTATACATACATTATATATAAGAAGAATTTCATAGGAGTACGGTTATATATTTAAGGACTCTTAGTCCCTACCTAGATAGTTCCTTCCTTATAGTAATTCTCAGAATACAATTAGAGTTAATCTATTAGGCAACTACTCCACTAGTTATTATTACGTTGTTAACTTTAATTTACATCACCTATACACCTAGCCTAATAACGAGCCTATTATAGTACCTACTATAAGGTTCTATTACACAATTACTACCTAGTTATAGTATTAAATATAGAAAGTTAAATAACATACCACTAAAAGCAGCCACTACAACGCCATTAACGGCGGCAACTACTTTAAGGTTAGGAGGCAATACTAGTATAGTAAATACTAACTCGCAGTAACCTATAATAGTCGGACAACTATAAAAGATAGTCGACTAATTAACGACCAACAATGCGGCGCTAGAAGAAAGGGTTAATAGAATAGGAGCAGCAAAGATTAAGTTACTATTAATTAAGAGATACTTAGGAGAGAGGTTAAAGTTTAAAGGATTTCTTATATAAATACACTTTAAAGTTATATAAGAAGGGGTAAAGCTACTAATACCTATAGATCGAATAGCCTATACAGGACTATTCCTATTAGGAAGAGTACTTAAGTAGTTTAAGCCTTACCTTATAGAAATACAGGCAAATAGAATAACAACCACTAATTAAGAGGTGCAGTTTATATTCTTAAGCTAAAAGGGGTTTATAGAGCGACTTATATAAATATTTAAAGACCCAGAGGTAGTGACCATAGTAAAAAGAAAACTCTAAG
Source organism: Cenococcum geophilum 1.58 (assembly GCF_001692895.1). Classification (NCBI taxonomy): domain Eukaryota; kingdom Fungi; phylum Ascomycota; class Dothideomycetes; order Gloniales; family Gloniaceae; genus Cenococcum; species Cenococcum geophilum. Next base: position 1,707,080 of record NW_027137591.1, on the reverse strand, counting down.
ACATTACGCAACAAACCTTAGTAATTAAGTACATAATATAGTTCCAGACGTTAGCTACGTAAGTTAAGTGGAATAATAAGGCGCTTATAGCACAGTATAAATAGGGACTTAAGGCTAAAGTCTAGAACGTAATTATCCTAATAGAAGATGCGGACACCTTATAAAACTTAATAAATTAAGCAATTAAGATTAATAATTGGATCTACTAAAGGGAACAGGCTAAGAGAGGCTAGGATAGAGTTCTATAGTTATATAAGGCGTAGAGTACGCAATAACTAAAGCTAAGTTAGAAACTATAGTATAGTGCAGAACTAATAGACCTAAGTAGTACTAAAGAAGCCTATAGGAGATAGAGTAAGAAACTATAGAAACCTAAAAATTAAGGATCTAGTAATTACAGGACTAAGGAGCAGAGGCTAAACCAGGGATCTTAATAGCAGAAGATGTTTAGGCGGACTCTATAGCAAAGTTAGTAGTTTAAAAACGGAGCTTATATAAATTACGGGAAATAAGGTTATTTTATAAGGGATTATAAAGATAGTTAGAGTTACTATATAATAAAGGGAACTAGACTAGTAGTAGAAGATACATATATATAGAGGAATAATAGTATACTGCGGGGAACAAAAAAGTGTTTAATTAGAAGTTTTGCGTTTTGTTATAATAACGCATACTAAATTTATAAAGACGCTAAATATAGCGCAAGCTATTAGCTATAGGAGCCAAAATCCTTAGAATATAAGGGAATTAATAAACTATTACGCAGATCGGATATTAAAAATAACGAGTTTAATATAGGCAAAATATTTATAGACGATAAGGCAATAAAGGCAGTTTACTAGGAATATATAAACCTTAAAGAAGTTATATTAAAAGCAAAGACTAAGACCGCTATAGAGTAAGGTTTAGTAACGGGTATTATAACACCATTAAATATAGCATCTATTGCTTTATAAGATAAAAGGAAGAGTATCTTATAGAGATTAAGTAAGCAGACAACTACTAGTACTAATTTATTACTTAATAAAGGCAAAAGGCTAAAGGCTTAAGATTCTTAAAATAAGATAAAAGATAACTAAAATTCTTAAGATAAGATAAGGTAAGCTTAAGGACCTATAACAGATTAAAACTAATAGAGTAGGGCAATAGCTTAGTTTAAAGATATACAAATAAGCTCGGGATAGAGTTTCCTATAGGCACAAGATTCTTAAGACGAGATAAGTAAGATTTAAAATTCTTAAGATAAGATAAGAATACCTAAGCCTAGTTAGACTAAGGTAGGAGTAAAGCTTAAGGCAGAAGCCAGCTTAAGATTAAGAATCCTATAGAACTAAAACTTTAAGATATAAATAAGGACTATTAATAAGATTAAGAAGTAAGAGGACTTTAAGGATCTACTTATAAAACGCAAAAAGAAAGAAACTATAGAGGAATTTAGAGTAAGAATAGCCTTATAGTAAGATTAGAAACTAGATAAGAGATCTAGTATACTAGGTTGTATAAGGGATAAAGCACCTATATAAAGAATTACTAATAGGCCTAGAGCAGGTATACTAAGAGCTAAGTAGCTTACTAAACTAGAATAAGAAGAGGATTTAGGGATTCTAACTAGGTTTAAGGAACGATATATAAAAGGCTATTATAATATAGTAATAAAAAGATACTTCCTTACGGACAAACCGTATATACTCTAGCAGCTATACTAAAGGTAGTATAGGCAAAGGCACAACGATAAGTAGGAAGATTTCTATATATAGTTAGATAAAAAAGTTATCTAAGATTACCTAATTATAAAAAAGGCTATAAGTTACATTAAAGGAGCCTTAATTATAATATTAAAAGATCTAGAGGAGTAAGTAGAGGACTGGAGAAGTAAAAGATAAATCTTAGTACCTGCAAATAAAGTCGCAACACTTAAATTAACATAAAAGAGGTTTAAACTTAAGGATAAAGATAAGCTAAGAGTTAACCTAAGATACCAAGTACATTATATATTAGTATAAATTGCGTGCGTGGATAATATATGTAACATATATAGAGCATTTAAGGATAAAAACCGGAAGTACCTAGTAAGAATATATTAGGCACTAGATAAGGCAAAATATTAAAATGCTAAGTATATATATAGTTAGCACCCAGTAAAAATATAAAGCTAAAGGGACTTAATACTTTAACTAGAAAGATTCCTTACGGAAGAATGCCTAGACGGATAATAGTAGTGGGAATACCTAAAGAATACGTGTTTATAGTATATTAAAGACAAAAAACAAACTAAGTATTAGCTAAAAGTAGACTAAGTATAAATAGGATTAAGTAGCTAATAATTAGAAAAAGTAGAGGCCTATAGGACTAAAGGGAACTAGTAGTAGAGCCTTAGACCCTTAAAGGAATTTAAGGACAACACTTAAATTTATAAGTTAAGTGGCAAGATTAATAGTTCGAAGTATTAATAGATAGTAGAGTAATAAGAAACTATATCTTACTAATAGTAGTTAAAAGAATAGGGTTACCGTACAGGAAAAAGGAGTACTTTTACCTATTAGTGATAATTTTAGAAAATCCGATAGCCTATAAAGGAGGCATTATTAATCTTAAAATAGGACCTATTTAGTTAACTATTAAAGGAAGATAAATTAAGATGTTTTTTAATATATTACTATTAGGGAATAATAAGGTAGTACTAGGAATGCCTTAGTTATAGGAATATAATTTAAAGATTAATTGGATTATAGGTTAGGTTAATATTAGGGATACTTAACGCCGCAAGATATAATAATAAGCTAAGTTAGTATAGTACTAAGTTAGAGTAATATACGAGGAGACTAAGTAAGGCTTAAGTTACGTACTAAAGAGATACTATAAGTATGGTAAGAAACTATAGTTACTAGAAAGTAAGAAGCTGTTAGAGTATATAATATAGGATTATAAGATAGAGTTGGAACTAGGAATAAGTTTAAGGTTCTTTCTAACCTATAAGCTTACTAAAGAAAAAGGTAGAGCACTAAAGGAGTTTATCTAGAAAAACTTATAAAAGGGATATATTAGACCATTGTAATTATTAGCGGGTTATCTAGTTGTTTGTATTAACTTAATAATACAAGTAAGTCATATCCCGGGGCACGAAATACGTATAGTATCGTATGCTCTTTGGGATAGTGGTGACTGTCGATTCTATTAAGGTAGACTATGTGGTCTATATACTAACGCGCCTCCCCCTAATTAGTCAGCACCTAAGTGGTTAGTGCACCAAACGCGTAACCACGCGTTTGGTGTACCACGTGCTGTAATTATACACTGGCGGTACTTAGAAATAACTCAATTATATCTAACCTCCGTAATCGCTTTAATAGAGCCGTAAAACACAAAAGAAATATATAGGAAATCCCTCCCGAGGTGCCTTCTGGGCTGCCTTCCAAACGGTGCTCTAAGCTGGTCATAAGTCCTACTTACGGTCCGTAAAGTAGACCGTACGGCCTTCCAACGGGCCGTAAATAAACCATAAGTGCTCCGTTAGTCTCGTTCCACCTATTCTATAACCCTTAGGTTAAGCTTATTTGTGTTAATTAGGGTTTTAAGAGCTTAGTATAGCTTTACCTTAGTTATAGCGTCTGCTAGGTTGTCTTCGGTACTAATCCATTTGACCTCTATAATCTCACGTTGTTTGTAGGCTTAACGTAAGTATATTAGGTCGACTATAAGCCTCTTCTCCTGTGTCGTACCTAGTTTGACTAGGCAGTTATAGAGGGACTTTAAATCAGTGCATAAAACCAGGGGTAGCTGCTCCAATTATAGGATCTTCTAGATTGTTAATTTAATTACGGCTACTATATTAAAGCCATGGGCTAGTACATATAGTTTAGAAGCTAGTACGCTGCGGGTTACTTATTTGCATTTAATTGAAGACCAATGTAGTATATTTACGTCCTAATTACGGTCCGTAAGTATAATTACAAAGCCGATTTGTAATAATAGGTCCCTATTATTAGCAAAGGAGGCGTCCGTAAATACCATTACGCTAAGGGAATTTAGGTCTAGTGGTATAAAAGTAAGTCCTCTTATTATATTGTTAATTTGCCACTAAATACGCTTATTTAGCTGCTTAATATCTTCCTCTTNNNGATCTATTACCTGGNCNNNAAAGGATAAGTCGTAGGNAGATTTNGGTTNACAGACTATAGTAATATAGGCGCCTCTTACACGCTATACAACGTATTAGTCCTTCGTATTTACGGTCTTATAGGTCTCTCCGCGGGAACTAGTAAGGTCCGTAGGCTTTGCTATAATAAGCCTTAGGTTTTAAGTTTAGCGTTCCTAAGTTAACTAGATTAGGTTACCCTTTTATATAATTAAGCCTCTATTAAACTTAACTAGGGTCTACTCAGTTAACTACTCTTACGGCTTTGCTAGGAACTTAGCCTTTTATAATTTATTCTCTTTGGTGTCCATAAAAGTCCAGTCCACTATAAAGAGGGTATCATCCGTTTGGAGTCCAATAATATTAAGGCCGTTTAATAGTGTATATAGAAGGCAGGGGTTATAGGTTAACTATTCCGTTTTAAGTTTACGGACGTAATGCTGGTGGTATATCTTAAACCAATAGTTTCCAGCTTCTAGCACTCCATAAAGGGGTTTTATAACCTATAAAATTGTTCCTAGTTACAAGTTAAGCTTAAGGGGTGGTTATATAAAGATGTCCCTACTTAGGTAGGTATTAGATTATATATAGGCTTATAAGATGTCCCGTAAGTAGAGGGCTATAGGCTTAGTTTACTGTAGTCTAGGCGTAAGTACAAGTATAATCCGTTAACTGACTCGTTAAATTATAGGCGATTGCGTAAGGACTAAGCCCTTTCCCTAGTTATTATAGGCTTATATAACAAGCCTTAACTTTTTAAAGGCTTTGTTAGTACCAGGGTGCTTAATCTTGTTAATAAAGTATAAGTTAAATATACGGACGCCTTACGGAACGTCTTTCTCCGTTATAACCGTAAAGACGCCCTTCTTAAGTAGTCCGTTAATCTCTTTACGTCATGAGTCTGTAAAAGGGGTTTTCTATACTAGAACTAATATATCCATAGGCGGAGATTGCTTTATAGATATGCCTACGGAGGTTAGGTAGTTCTCTGTTATGGGGTTCTTCGTTATAGGGTGCTTTCGGGGGCATCCTCGGCCACGCTTTATAGTAGGTTTAGTAGGTTTATAGGGGACTTCTGGAGTAAATAGGGGTGTTTCTAGTTCGTCTGGTTCGGCAGGTACTTCTAGTTTATCTAGTTCGACGGCACAGGTATTTTTGGACTAAAAGTAGGGTTTTACGGACGTGCTTCTGAAGTTAGTCGGTTTGCTAGGGAGTTATATATAATACGTTTTGTCTTCTATAGCTAGTAAACGGTAAGGTCTAGTCTAATTGCCGCTCTTACGCCATACGAGGACTTTAGAATTAAGCGGGAGGTTATGAACTAAAGTTATATTAGGTCCGTTGCGGTAATATAAAGCGCTGTTAACAGCTTATTTGGCCTATAATTTAACTATTTTAGCTATTGTCTTCCGTATTACAGCTGCTCGTTCCGTAATAAATAGGGCAGCAGGGCCTAGGTTGCTTATCCTTAGGTAGGCTCCATAAATTAAGAGGGTGGGTACTAGTCCGTTAGGGCCAGCGGTGTCATTAACGGCTTTTATGGCCATCTATAAAGCTAGTTTCTTTTAAATATCCTTATACTTATCCGTAATAATCTAGTAAGCTCTCCGTAGGGCTAAGTAAGCTCACTTAATAAGCCTAATAGACCAGTACGCCTTAACTAGAACGGCTTTTGTTAAAATAGCCATAGCCGTAGCATACTATTGGAATTCCTTACTGATAAAGTTCCTACCAGCATTATAGGTAATATACTTAGGAGGTTTAAGGTATATATTAATCCAGCAGGTCCATAAAATGTCCTAAGTATATTTTGCGGATATATTTTACAACTAACGGGCGGCTTAATAGCGGGTTGCCTTGTTAATTATATATAATACTAGACTGCCGTTAATGTATATAATGTCCACGTATACTAAGTGGTTGAAGTCAAGGTCCTTATAAAGGGTAAACTTAAATCTACTTAGGGAACGTCCGTATTTCTGGCAAAAAGAGCAGTATTTAGTTAGGTGGTCGATTGCCTTCCTATTAACGTCGTCATGTCTAAAGCGTTTAAGGACTCTATATAGCTTTTCGGCTGACGGGTGGCTAAAGCGGCGGTGTAGTTAGTGGATTTTAGTACTGGTAAGGTAGCACGGGTTATAGTTAAAAGATTCCTAAATATAGGTCCGTAAAGTCTCTCCCTATATAAGGAACGGGTGTCTAAATTGTTGTATAATTGGTAGGGTAATATGCTTGCTTCCTGGGGCAGTTATAGGGCTAATTACGGTGTCTATAACATTATTGTAGTAAACTTATAACCTATTTATGTCCGCAAGACAGAGTAGAAAAGGGGTATCCGCTTTTACTACGTAGAAGTTAACTAGGCTAATTGGGGTCTTAACTGCCACTGATCTAATTAATGTGGTTAAGCTAATGCCGAATTGGACGTTTATAGCCCCAGTTTGCATAGTATCAATATCCGTATTGTTATTTATAGTGGTCTTATATATAAGGTATTATCCGTAACCTGTAGTAGATTTCTTAGAGGCACCTATATTAATTATAACGCCGTAGAATTCTTTAGGGGTGTAGTGTTTAGTAGTGATATATGCAAATGGGTCCTATTTACGGTCCGTAACGTCCATAATGGGTCTAATAGGTATATTTATGGGCTAGTTTTTGGGTGCAATTGAGTGTACAAAGGAGTGGTTAGCTAATACGGTCGTAATATTAAAGGCTTGGCTGTCCGTAAAAGGTCTAAAAGTAGTTAGGAACGTCTCTAAGGTCTCCTATTCCTAAGTATCTAAGTTAAAGTTAATTATAAGGGCTTCTATTGACTTATTAGGAGGCTCTTCCGCTTTCTCTCCTTTATATTCTAAAATAAACTGGTTAATACGGTTATTAAGTCTCTTCCTAGACTTAGTATGTTCTTCCTAGGTATGCCTTATAAACTAATATCCTTCCTTGCCGCATATAAAGCACTTTTGGCTAGTTTGTCTATGGGGGTATACTTTCGTATGGGAGTTGCTGTGGGGGTTACGGGTAGGACCTAGTTAATGCGGGTGCTGCTAGCAGTAGCGGCGGTCCGTAAAGTAGGCGTCTAAGTCAGTTTATGGGTTTTACAGGTCTGTAATAAAGGCTTAGGTACTATCTAGCGGGTTTAAGACTTTATACGTTATAATAGAGGACCGTAAATCATTAATAAGACCAGCTATGGTGTCTGCGGGCTTATAGTAGGCGTATTTGCAGGGTTCTACTTTCTGGCAAGCTATAATAAGCTTATTATATAGGAAGTCGTCCGTTTAAAGCTTAATGTTAAGGCCGTACTATAGGTGCCAGAGGTCTTTAATAAGAATTTGTAGGCACTCTATAGTCGACTTTTTGGTATTCTTATTAATTACGGTCCGTAACTTAATCGCATTCCATTGGGTAAGGATATCACGCCTATATTCTAGCCCTTTAAAGTAGTTACGTGTAGCTTTATATAGCTTATTAAAGGAGACACCAAGGGGATTGCTCTTAAGGTTGGTGTAGTAGTAGTCAAGGGCTAGGCCGCGCAGTATAGTGGAATAGGCTTGGCTGAATTCCTATTTAGGAATATTAGCCTTCCGACAAAGGTCCGTAAAGATAGTAAGTTTAAAGTTAAAGTTATCGTTTTTACCACTATACTTAGATTTGTCGGTATAGAGCTTAGCTAAGTTAGCTAGTTCCTTGCCGTAGGTCTTTACTTAAGTGGGTTATAAATCTATAACTTAGGTGGTTTGCGGATCTATGGCTTAGGTAATAGGAGGGTTTTGGTCCGTAATTTAGGTTACGGGGGTATTATGGTCCGTAACTTGAGTACTAGGTGTGCTTTAGCCCGTAAGATTAATTCCAAAATCGCTTAGGTTTATAGGACGAATTTAGTTAAGTAGGTTAGGTATAAGGCTAGCGATGCTATTAAGTTTAGGAGAAGTAAAGAGTTTATTAGTGACTTTAACCTAGTTTAGGATTTCCTCTTTAGTCCATTCCATTTGGTCCTCCTCCTATATTATGTTGTATAAGGACCGTGCAATAGTAACTTATTTATCCTTTTTAACCTATACACCTTGGTGACGTAAAAGGGTTTATAGGTTACGGATAGTAGTAGGGTTATAAGTCTTAAGAATATCTTCCGTAAAGTCCGTAAAGTCTTCTTTATATTGCTCCTATAGGTTGTTATTTATAAGCTTAAAATATCCGTATTTAAGGATTTTGTACTTAATGTAGTTGTTAACATTAGCTATAGACGTAAGGTTAACTCCTTGTCTCTATTTCTCTCAACCTTTATTAATCTGCTTACTTATATCTGCTATACTATATAGTATAGTATGTAGCGGGTGGTAGTAGCTTATAACGGGTGGGAAAGGTCTTATAACGGTCCGTAAAATTGATTAAAGGGTCCGTAATAGTTTAAGAGGTCTTATAATAGTCCGTAACGGCAATTAATAGGTCCGTAATAGTTTATAGGGGGGTAGGGGGTTTCTATAAAAGGTCCGGAGGGGTTTAAGGTTTAAGGGGTTAAGGATAGGGGGTTCTGTAAGGGTCTATATTCGTATTTATAAACTTCCGGTAAACCGTACTAAGACTTAAATAAGTATATAGAGTTAGTAATAGTTCCGTAATCCCCGGCTTCTAACCTTCTAGTAGGTTGTACTAGGAGTCTAAACGGGTGGTCACTGTCGTGTATCGCTCGGGGGGAGGTGTTGAGTGATTGCTGATCTATGCGCGCTTACTAATTAGTGTTTGTATTAACTTAATAATATAAGTAAGTTATATCCCGGGGCACGAAATACGTATAGTATCGTATACTCTTTAGGATGGTGGTGACTGTCAATTCTATTGAGGTAGACTACGTAGTCTATATACTAACGCGCCTCCCCCTAATTAGTTAGCACCTAAGTAGTTAGTGCACCAAACGCGTAACCACGCGTTTGGTGTACCACGTGCTGTAATTATACACTAGTACTATTTATACTAAAGAAGAATAGTAAACTAAGGCTGTGTATTAACTATAAATAGTTAAACAGCATTACTAGAAAGGATAGGTATTTTTTACCCTTAATTAGCGAAATTTAGGATAGGATAGGCAACGTATAAATCTTTATAAAGATAGATCTAAAATAGGCGTACTATTAGATCTAGATTAAGGAAGGCAATAAATAAAAGGCAGCCTTTAGGTTAAAGGAAGAACTATATAAACTATTAGTTATATATTATTATTATTCATTACTTAACGTCCGATTCGGATCCCTATTGGGCCTACGCGGACTACTCCTTATATACATGTGGGGAGAAAACTCTATTTGAGAAAACCCCGTAATCCATCTCCCCGCCTTTTGGGACTCGCCTATAAGGCGCCTGCGAGGCGCCTGCGAGTCACCTATGGTGCTCTACTACCTTACTTTTTAACCTCCTTAGGAACCACTGCTGCCGTAACAAGCCTACGGACGCGCTAGTATCGCAAACTTTACTCTACCACTGTAGAGTCATTAGGGGGCGCCCGTTACTTGCCCCCCTTTACCCTCTATTACTATTTCCTTTATAACCCAGAACTGGTTTAGTATATTTTAGCTAATAAGCCACTAGGTAACCGCCTTAAGGCCTTTTTATATTAAGAGTAGTGTATTATAGTTCTCTGTGCCAGCTACTAAGAGTATTACTTCTTAGTTGGTGTATAAGGGGCATAATAGTATTACGTGTTTTAGTGTCTGTCTTAGCTAGCTATATTTGTATCTTAGGCTACCTACTAGGACACCTACCTAGTAGAGCCAGTCTTTTAGTCCTATTATTCCTATTTTTAAGAGTATTGCTATTATATTTTCTGCCTTTATTAGGCCTTCTTAGAGCCCTAGAGTGTTTACCCCCTATAGCGTTAACTATGCTACGGCTTAAGTTCCTCTTACCTCTATTAGCCTCTATACCTTTAACTCCTATACACCTCTCTAGCGTTAGTCTAGCCAGTATTATATTGCGATAGATGGTTTCCTAGCATTCTTTTATACTCTACTTTAGCTCCTTTCTCTCTCTTGCTGTTATCTTTACTAGCCTCTTACGCGTTTCCCTTCCTCCTCTATATAGGCCTGGGCCCTAAAGCAGTACTATTCTTCTTTTATTTTTTTTACCTGTTTCTCTAATATATCTTTCCTACTTTAGGGTTATTAGTTTGTTCTCCTATAGGGCGCCCTAGGGTCCCTCCATAGTTTATTTAGGCGTGTCTTAATATACTTTATAACATTAGAGTTACGTTTATTTTATGCCCTTTATATTGCAGCGGCTTTAATATATAGTTATAGGGGGGGAATATTGGCTTCCTTTTTAAGCAGTGCTGTGGCCGTTCGCTTATATCCGCCTGTTATACTCTAGAGGCAGGCTATTTAGACCTTTTAGAGTAGTTTAAGAAGTGATTTGGGGGGGCCTTTCTTAGATTCTCTAATGGCCCAAATACTGGACCTATATGTTATGGTTGGCCGGATAACTGCTATATATAGTAGGCGTGACCTCTAAAAGCATGGACCCTATATAGAATTAACGATCCTAGATAATGTAATGTACTATACTTAGCCCTTACGGGCCGCTTGCGCCGTATATACGCTCCACCAGAGCTTACTATCTACCTATACTCCTAATACCCTTAGGCCCTAAACTAGTTGACCCCTAAAGCCTTAAATACAAATTATATACTAAAGATCTATAGGTTAGTTGCGTTTTCTTATAAAGTAGATTAGCTAGTATTTTTCTAGTAAGAATTAGACTCTATATCGTCTTGCCTATTCTATATAGGTGTTATAAGCTTTCTCTAGTGTTTTGCAATTCTCTGCGGCTGTTGGCCCGTATATAATTAGGTTTGTGTCATTAATAAAGCCTATCCCCTAGGTCGCCCCTTCCTTAAAGGAGTTAAGTAGGTTGCTTATAAAGAAAAGGAAGAGTATAGGCGAGAGGGGTAATCCTTATAGTATTCCTATTGTAACTATAATAGGAGGGCTCTAGTATCCGCTAAAGACTAGTAATATTTCTTTCTAACCTATAAACCCTTAAATAAATTATATAATCCATTCTAGGAAGCCTTTTACCCTAAGGATATATAGGAGACGCTTATGGGGTATATTATTATAGGCGCCGCTAATATCTAGGCTAAGCATTAATACTATAAAGTCCCTTCGCATCGCCCATGCGGATTTAATGGTGGTAGTAAGTAGCGTAAGTGCTAATAGTGTTAAGCGGTTCTTTCTTGCCCCTATTTAGCTTTGTGGTAGTAGGTTATATTCCTTAGCTATGTCTACTATGCGGTCCGCTATTACCTTTTTTAAGATCTTACTAAGGGTGTTTTCTAAGGTAATAGGGCGGTAGCTTCCTGGGATTAAGTAATCTGCTTTACCTTTTTTTTATAGAATAACCGTTATTATAGATCTTCCGAATTGTGGGTAGTAGCCTATAGTAAAGTATGCCCTAGCTATATTTGCAAGCTAGGGTGCTATAAGTGGTCTATAGGTTTTTAAGGCCTTATTTAGAATCCCATCTAGTCCTAATACTATATTGTTTAAAAGGCGGTTAATAGTTCTGGCCATTTCCTCTATTATTATATCGCTGTTAACCCTTAGGCGAGTTACCGGTGTTTCACCCGTGATATCGCTAAGGTCTGCTAGAGCCGGTTAGGGGAAGAACCTTTCTATAAGGATCTTTACCTTCTTATTATTGTTATTAGTAGCCTATAATTCCCCTGCTCTTTATAGGGGTAGTAGGTATAGGTCTTCTACTAGGCGCCCTGCCTTTTTCTTTACCTATTTTACTATAGCCTAAAGGCCCTTATTATAGGGGAGGCTTAGGTTAAAAGTATGCTCGTTTATAAACCGTCTCTAGTTATTCCTTACTTCTTTCTTTAGGGTATTCTTTAACTAGTTTCTCGTGTCTTTATATTATCTCTCGTCTTTAGGGTTGTGGCTACTTATGTATTTCCTTCTTGCTTATTATTGGCTGGTAATAAGAACCGCGTATTATGCGGACCATGCGTGTTGCGCGTAGGGGCCCGGTTTTAAGACCGGGTAGTACTCTTTTAGCCCATTTTTAATTACTGCCTAGATCCTTTCTAGTCTTTGGTTAATTTTCTTAGGGGTGGCTAATAAGCCTCGCTCGTTTGGAATTAGGTGGATTTCTTCTAGGTCTTAGAGTTATTGTTTAATTATATTAAGGAAACTGTCTATCTTAAGCTTCCTTATTGCGTATCTTTTGCTACTTAGTTACGCCTTAATATCTAAGTCTAGCTATATCTAGATGGGGATATAGTTTAAGGCGAGTGCCCATTCTTCTTTAGGGTTATACCTTTTAAGTCTCTGGTATAAGCCTTTATCTATAAATATAAGGTTAATTATACTTTTAGAGGTTCCTTATTGCTATATAGTTGCTTTTAGGGGGGTGGCCAACTTAAGGCCCTAGGTGTCTATAGCTCTTAGTAAGCACTCTACCTATTAATTAACAGCAATATAGATACCCCCCCACTGCGGGTGGTAAAGGTTTATGTCTTCTAGTAGAATAGACTCTATGCCTTTAGTTTCTAGTAAGCTTATTACCAATATAATATTCTCTGTTTGTGGGACCCCTTTAACCCTAGGGTTATATACATTAATAATTTATACTAGTCCCCTATATGTTTAGATTATTATAATTGCAATATCTAGGTTAACTGCCTGCTATAACTATAAGGATAGGCTAATAGCCTTACTAATTATAAAGCACATGTGTATGGCTGCTTTTGGTTCGTATAGGAGCTAGAATCCTTAGGGGCAGTATATTGATTATGTGTAGGTATTATAGTACGGCTCTTATATGGTAAGAATATAGTATTTCTCTAGGTCTAAACTGTCTAGTAAAGGCCTTGCAAGACGGTGGTTTGTGTTGCCGTAGTTGTACTATATAATGGATAGGTGGCAGACCCCCAGCGGGGGTTCTTCGCCTCTCCTTTATTCCTTACTTCTTCTATTTCTACTTTCTTTAGAATATTTAGAACTTTTGTCTCTTGTGTTTATACCCTAGTTACTACTTATTTTATATGGAGCTTTCTATTCCTATATCTTATATTCTTACTAGCGCTTCTATATCTAAATCTGTTATTGTCTTCGGTTCCTCCCCTATTTTTACTAGCTAGCTATATACCCTTTATAGGTTGGCTACAAATGTTATATTTGCCGCGTTAAATCTAATTCTTAATTATCCTAGTTTTAAGCTTACTATAGCTGTCTATGGGGGTCTTCCTATAGGGCGTTCTCTCCCTTATGTCCCCTATGACCCTTATGTCCCTATACGGTCTAGTGATATCACGCGGCGCCGCTTCTGGCCCATTGAGGCTTGGGATGGCTGGCCTAGCCCCCTAGTACTAAAGGTAGGAAACGCTAAGAAGGCACCTACGTCCCCCTAGCTTATCACCTATTGTTTCTATTCGTATAACCTAGCGTATAGTTATTCCCGCAGCTATTAAGCCCTTGCCTTCCGCCTTCTATATTTAATACAGTCTTCTCTCTCCTACGCCTTATATATGCTTTGGTGGCAGTTTACATATTTTATTTAGTCTTAATTTAAGCAGTGTCTTGTATTATAGGGGCCTATACAGTGGCCGCAGCACACCTATGCTGCGTATGTGGATTAGGTGTATCCCTATTATGCGCAGCAATAGCATTATTTTAGGCGTAGTCTGTAGTTATAGAGCCTTGCGTTATATATAAGGCCATTTATAATTATTCCTTTTTAGATAAGGAGTTTTTGCATTTCTAGTGTATATATACTAACGATAAGGGAGCTATACGTTTAACCGGCGTTTCCCTAGCGAGTCTCTAGCGACCCTTATATCCTCTTATTATTTTTATTATTTACTTAGTTTATATTTTCCTATTAAAGCCATTAGATTTGGGTAATCTTAAGGCCTAGTATAAGGCGTTCTATATATTTTACTATCTCCTATATAGTTGCTATATTGTCCGCCTAGTATCCCTTTTCTACCCTAAGGCTTATAGGAACCACTAGGACTTTAACTGGGTAGTCTTTACAAAGCACTTTTATGCTAATACGTTCTCCTAGCCTGTCCCCTACCCTTACGGCTCGTTCCTTTACCTATTAGTTTTTTAGGGTAACTCTAATATCTCTGCTCCTAAGGTGTTAGACTATAACTGCGTTATAGACCTCTTTGTAAATCTCCATAAGGACTTCTAATTCTAATTATCCCCTAAGCCCCTCTACTTTTTCTATATTTAGTTATATTATAATTATATACCCAGTTATTATCTTAAGGGGGGTGGGTTCCCTATGCTGTAGAAGCGCGGCTACGGCGGCCTAGGTACGGTTCGCCGGTAAGGGGGGGTTTTATTTATTTTTAATTTTACTTAGCCGTTAGAGGATTTAATTAAGGGCTTGCTAGAGGGGCGCCTAAGGTTCGCTGGACTAGCGGAGCCATTCTACTAGCTGTATTAGTTCGTTATAGCTAATAGTTACTCCCCCACAATTCTAGATACTAAACGCGTCTAGTAGGCTTTATATTTTATTAGATGCCTTCTTAATAGAGGTGTTTCCGCTTTATAGTGTGGTATTCGCCCATTTTTATTGTAGAGGGCCGTTGTTGGGCGTAGATCTGGCGGTTGCGCGCGAGTGCGAGCCACCGTCGGTCGACGTGTGCCTTCCCTGCGATGCATACATCTTAGGGGGATTCTCTAGGTGTTTTTCAGGGTTCTTTTTAGTTGGTTTTGGTCTTTTTGGGCCGGGTGCAGCAAGAGCTCCTCATCCTATTAGTTATATAATTCGGGCTTATAAACGTACTAGTAATATTCTAAAAGCGTATTAATAATATATTAAGAGAACACTTGGATAAATTTATTATAGTATACCTTAATATTATTATTATCTATTTAATAACTAAGGAAGAATATAGGGAATATGTTAAATAGGTCTTAAAGAGACTATAAGAAAAATAGATACTAGTAGCAATTAAGAAATATAAGTTCTTTACTAGGAAGACTAATTTTGTTAAATTTATTATTAAACTAGGCTAACTTAGTATAGATCTAAAAAAGATTAATGCTATAGTAAATTGGTAAGAACTAGAAAACGTTACGTAATTAAGATTATTTCTAGGGTTTTGCAATTACTATAGAAGGTTTATAGCGTAATAGTTAAAAAATATTAAACTATTTACGCAATTAATAAAGAAAGAAGAACTATAGGCATAGGGAGAAAAACAGCGGAAATTATTTAAAGAAGTTAAAAGGTTGTTTACCTAGGAGCCAGTTCTTAAGATCTATTAACTAGGACTAGAAACGGTTATAGAAATAGATATATTAGACTTTATACTAGGGGCGTACTTTATATAGAAATATTAAGATAGATAGCACCTAGTAATATACTATAGTCAGAAGATAACACTACTAGAGTTAAACTATAACATTTATAATAAGGAGTTATTAGGTATAGTTATAGCGCTAAAGGAATAAAGAGTATTCTTATAAGGTATAGAGAAACTATTTATAGTTAAGACGGATTATAAGAACCTAATAGGATTTTTAATAATAAAGGAACTTAACTAAAGATAGGTTAGATGGGTAGAGATACTTATAGAATACCATTTTAAGATTTAGTATACTAAGGGTATAGATAATATATAAGCAGACGCTCTAAGTAAAAAGGCTAAATTATAAAATAATAAAAAGCTATTAGGGGCTTTATTGCGAAAAGATACAGACGGGTTAATTAGATATAATTATCCAAAAATTATAGCAACTTAAGAAGATAACGAACTAAATAGAGTTTATAAGTTATTAGAGAGCTTTTAGGTATAAAGGATCTTTAAGGTATAACTAAAGGAATAGTTAGAATATTTAGAAGAAAGGACACTATACGTATATAGAAAGGCAAAGTATATCCTAAGAAGTATAGCAGAACACTTTATAGAAGACTTCTATAAGGGAATAACTTAAGAATATAATAGAGCTACGGGCTTAGTATTAAGACTTTAGGAGGAGTATATTATTAACGGAATCTAGGGCTTAGCGCGAAAAGTTATAAAAGAATATTTAGATTGCTAAAGGAATAAACTAATAAGGTATAAGCTATATAGAGGGCTATAACCTATTAAAATACTAGAGAGACTATAGGAGGTTATATTATAGGACTTTATTATTAAGTTACTAAAGTTAAGAGATCCTGTTACCAGACAAGATTATAACGTAATTTTAGTAATAGTAGATAAGCTTATAAAGTAGGGATACTTTATAATATATATAGAAGAAATATTAGCAGAAGATATCGCTAAAATCTATATTAAAGAAGTATTTATAAGACATAGAGCACTAAGTAAGATTATATTAGATAGAAATCTAAGATTTATAATAGTATTTTAGGAGGTATTCTTAGCGGAATAAGGAGTTAGAGCAGTAACTTCTACCATATATTATCCGCAGACAGATGGTTAAACAAAAGGATTAAATTAGACACTAGAACAGTATCTAAGGCATTATATTAATTACGCGCAGAATAATTAGGTATTATTATTACTAGTTATATAGTTTATATATAATATAACCAGTGTATAAGATGGATGGATCGAGATTGGATCGGGATCCATCAATCCACTAATCCACGCCTAATCTATTGGTGGCGTGGATATGGATCTAGATCCAATAGTTATCCATTTATGGCGTTGTTGAGGCAACGCCGTAATGCATTAATTACTGCACTAACTATTAGATGGCGTAAAAGGGGTAAACTGGTGCATTTGTGCGTTATATAGTTAGATAACAGTAAAAATAATAAAGTCTCTTACCTCTTATTCTTATTATTACCATTAACTATGCCTCTAAAGCTAAGAAAGAAGAAGGCTGTTACTAAACTACTTTTACCACCTCTACCTCCACCACTACCACCTCCCTTAAATGTACCTCTACACCTCTAGCCACAAGATAGCCCTACTTAGCAGCCTTACCGCCATACCGCCTGGTCTCCTAACTTATCAGACATAATAGTAAGGCTAGAAGATTAAGTCTCTGATATAACCGAGCTGGATTAATCTACTATAATTTAAATAACGCTAATGCCTAATCCTAATATACCTGAGATTTTAACTCTTATAACAGCTCTAACGTTTAGTACATTTAATGCTAATTAGTCTACTAAAGCGTGCGCTAGTAAGGCTCCTCCTAAAGATAAGAGTTAGTTTAATTAGTCCTGGGTTAACTGGAACAGATTACCTAGCTATATTATCCCAATCTCTAAAGGTAACGGTAAGCTCTCCTCCCTAATCTAGCGGTTAGGTGTACTAATAGAGAACCATAAAACCAGCGACCAATGGTGGCTTTACAAGGAGTGTTATTGTAAGTATAGTATTAAGGCCCACTCCTAGAACACCCGTAAAGGAAGCTCTAATATTATAAAGTATATTCGAGTGGTCTATGGTTATACATTTAACAAGAAGGGTAAGGAGGTGCCGTATACGTTAAAGTTAATCTCTATACTTAAAGGTTTTAATATAAATAATCCCTAGAAGCAGCAAGTTCTTAATAAGTTAGCGCGTGCATTTAATAAGAAGACGTTTAGGCGACTTCTTCTTTAATAGATCGTCTATAATAATATATCTTTTAGGTAAGTTAATAGGCTAGTCTTTTGCGAGTTTATTAAATATCTATCGCCTTAAGTAGCAGAATGTATGCCTAGTAGATGGTTAGTCAGATCTTAGATTATTAAGGGCTATGCTTACTATAAGGCGGCAGTAAAGAGAGAGCTATAACGCGCGGTTAGTAAGATCCATTTATCTTTTAACCTATAGATATTAGGCAACCTTCTTTTACTTAATAGTGTTATTACCCATTTTCTTAATAAAGATTTTAAGCCTTAAGTAACTCTTCTTGCTATTCCAGAGCAAACTAGCTTATATACTGGCGTTAATATCGCAGAAGGCGTAATTGCCGTAATTAAAGACTTTGGCATTAAGAATGAGCAGATTAGGTATTTTATACTAGATAATACGACCAATAACGATATAGCGATAATGGCTATTATAAAGGAGTTTGACTTTAATCCAATTAAGCGCCGGCTACGTTGTTCAGGCTATATTATTAATATTATTACCCACTACCTCTTATATAGTTATAACCCAGATTTATTTAAAGCGGAGGATATAGTACCTAAGGATATAAAGGCATAGTTACAGATATGGAGGAAGCAAGGACTAGTTAGCAAAGCTTATAACTTAATTATATAGGTATATATAAGCCCTTAGAGAAGACATCGGTGGTATAAAAGTAGGTAGTTCTAAAAGTATAAGTTAATTAATAGTATTAATAAATTATTAGGCCAGAAGACGTATCTCTAGAGTATCCTCCTAGAGGACCAATAGGATATAATAATAACCCGAGACCTCTCCCGATCTAACACTACTCGCTAGAATAGTACTTATAAGGAATTCTATACACTAAATTAGCTTCGCGCGCTATTTAAAGACTTTATATAGTTAGAGCAATAACGCGTAAAATAACTAAAAGAGAGGCCAGAATCTACTTGGCTAGAAGATTAGGATAGTGCTCGGAATATAATCTTTATAGATACGCTTACTGCGGATAATTAGGAGGTTCTAACATAGTACAAAAATTTACTTAAACTATACTAGGTTGCAACTATGGACCTATAAAGCTAACTAGGTGATAGTAAGTTATACGGGCTAGTTAATATTTAGCAGGACATTAAATGTATTACTAAAGAACTTACCTCTATATATAAACGCTTTAAATCCGCACCACCTTTATTAATTAAAGGAGAATAGCATTTTGCTATATAAATCAAGTTCGCACTTAATAAGGCTTAATAATACTATGCGAAGATCGATAAGTTAGTAGCCTATATCGCCGCAGTCGTCCTCTATCTTAGATACAATTGGCAGTATATAGAAGCTCAGTAGGAGTATAAAAAGACTTGGATTACGTCTACCTATAAATTAGTTAAATATCTATAGCTTATAGATTATAAGCAATAGCCTATCTCAGAAGCTCTATCCCCGGAGAAGAAAAAGCCTAAGCGTGAGCTTAATATTATGGAGGCCTATAGAATAAAAGGTCTTTAGAAGAGCGGCTATTAATAACGTTCTGCTACTGTGCAGGATAAATATAATCGCTATTATACGTAAAATCAAGTTAAAGATTACGAGACCCTAATTAAGTAGTAGAGAACTATTGGCCGCGAACAGTACCCGCACCTTGCTTAAATGGCCATTAATCTCCTATTAATTCCAGCTATAAGCGATAAGCTAAAACGTATCTTTAGCCGTCTTAGCTAGATAATTATAAAACGCCGTAACCACCTTAAGCAGAGTACGATCTAGGCAACTTTATATCTTCACTCCTGGGACAAGAATAAGATTATTAATTTAAGACTTAATATAACTCCACTTAAGCCTATAAAGTTAACTCCCCTAGAGTTAATTAGGTCTAAGAGGCGGAGGTTATTAATTTAAGCAATCCGGGCATGGAAAATCCTAATTGGTTAGTAAAAGTCATGGTCCGTAGATTATAGTAGAACTCGGTGGACAGTTACGGTAGAACTTAGTAGACAGTTGCGGTAGGACTTAGTAGATAGTTGCGGTGGAACTTAGTAGACAGTTATAGTGGAACTTAGTAGACTCAGTAGACAGTTACGGTGGAACTTAGTAAATAGTTGCGGTGGAACTTGGTGGACAGTTGCGGTAAAACTCGGTGGACAGTTGCAGTGGAACTCGGTAAACAGTTGCAGTGGAACTTAGTAGATAGTTGCAGTGGAACTCGGTGGACTTAGTAGACAGTTACAGTGGAACTTAGTGGACAGTTGCGGTGGAACTCGGTGGATAGTTGCGGTAGAACTCAGTAGACAGTTGCGGTAGAGCTTAGTAGATAGTTGCAGTGGAACTTGGTAGACGGTTGCGGTGGAACTCAGTAGACAGCTACGGTGGAGCTTAGCAAACAGCTATAGTCAGATTATACTGAAAATCACTAGGCCGTTATGTTATATAAGTGGCGAAAATCGCCAGAATTGGCTTAATATACGGCAAAATTGAAGCCTGGGCATAGATAAAGTTTGGATCTCGATCCAGATCCAATGGATTTAATGGATTTGAGGCTAACTGGATTTGGATCTAGATCCAATCTATCCATCTCGTACACTGAATATAACACTATAAAAAGGAATAGGTATATTACTATTTAAGGCAAATTATAGATATAAGCTAGGAATATTATTGTTATTATAGCAAGTAAAGAAAATAAGTAGCACAGCTAAAGAAAGGATACATCAGGAAATTTTTTTTTTAGCTCGTTGTTGCGGTTTGCAGCAATTTACGGCAATTTGCTGCAAACTATACGGTTGCGGTGGTCGTATATAGTCCTATGCGGTTTGCGGTAGTTTACAGCAACCCGCGCAAAGCCTATATTTTTTACGGCAGTTTGCAGCAACCTACGCGAAGCCTATATTTTTTGCGGCAATCCGCGCGAAGCCTATACGTAGCCCTTGCATTTCGCACATTTCGCACATTTCGTACGTTTTGTATGTTTTGCACGTTTCGTACGTTTCGTACATTTTATACGTTTTATACGTTTTACACGTTTCGTACGTTTCGCACGTTTTATACATTTTATATATTTTGCACGTTTCCTATAGATTGCTATAATATACTTTTAAATATATTTATATTATAACTATATAAAATATAGAGCTATCTACTTAGAGCCTCTAAATCGTCGATTAGCCTAGTGCTTACCTGCCTGCCTACCTACCTGCCTGCCTGCCTGCCTACCTGCCTATCTATCTATCTGTCTGTCTATACCCACCTACCTATACCTACCTATCTATACCTACTGTCTGTACCTACCTGTCTATACCTACTATTTGTACCTACCTGTCTATGCCTACTGTCTATGCCTACCTATCTATGCCTACCGTCTATACCTATCTATCTATACTACCTCTAAACGGTAGTTGTTTGGGGTGCCTCCATAGAAGGGCTTAATTCAATTCGATTCGGTAATAGACTAATAATAATGCTCTAGTTTAATTCGACCGATCGAATCATTCAGTGTTTGCTGGCTGGGTCGTTTAAACGGTTGGCGGTCGTCTAGCTCTGGCGACGGTCGTCTAGCTCTAGCAACAATCATTTAGCTCTAACGACGGTTATCTAACTCTGGCGACGGTCGTCTAGCTCTGGCGACGGTCGTCTAGCTCTGGCGACGGTCATCTAGCTCTAGCGACGGTTGTCTAGCTCTAACGACAGTCGTCTGGCTCTGGCGACGATCGTCTAGCTCTGGCGACGGTCGTCTGGCTCTTGCGACGATCGTCTAGCTCTGGTGACGGTCGTCTGGATGACGACGGTCGTCTAGCTCTGACGACGGTCGTTTAGCTCTNATNACGGTTGTCTAGCTCTGACGACGGTTGTCTAGCTCTGACGACGGTCGTCTAGCTCTGGCGATGGTTGTCTAGCTCTGACGACGGTCGTCTGGCTTTNGCGACGGTCGTCTGGCTCTNATGACAGTCGTTTGGCTCTGGCGACGATCGTCTAGCTCTNGCGACGGTTGTCTGGCTCTTGCGACGATCGTCTAGCTCTNGTGACGGTCGTCTNGATGACGATGGTCGTCTAGCTCTGGCGACGGTNGTCTGGCTCTTGCGACGGTCGTCTAGCTCTGGCGACGGTTGTCTGGCTCTGGGGACGGTCGTCTGGTTCTGGTGACGGTTATCTGGTTCTGGCGACGGTCGTCTACTAGCTATAGTTCTAGTGCCTCTTTAGGTAGGGAGGATGTAAGGAAGGAAGGGTAAAAAATAAGGTGGCTACCTATGTGTAGAGGCTATCGGGAATATAGCGGGGACCCGAAGTAATATGTGTCATGCAGGGCTTCGTGTAGAGCCTCCGTACGCAGAGCTTCGCGTAGAGCCTCGTGCAGAGCCTTTATACGTAGAGCTTTATATAGAGCTTTATATAGAGCTTTGCGCAGAGTTTTATATAGAGCTTCGTGTAAAGCTTTATATAGAGCTTCGTACAGAGCTTCGTGCAGAGTCTTAGTAGAGCTTTATGTAGAGCTTCGTGCAGAGCTTCGTGTAGAGCTTTGTGTAGGACTTCGTGTAGAGCTTCGTGTAGAGCTTTATATAGAGCCTCTATACGCAGAGCTTCGTGCAGAGCTTTGTGTAGAACTTCGTGTAGAGCTTCGTGTAGAGCTTTATATAGAGCTTCGTGCAGAGCCTTGTGCAAAGCTTCGTGCAGAGCCTCTATACGCAGAGCTTCGTATAGAGCTTTATACAGAACTTCGTGCAGAACCTCATATAGAGCTTCGTGTAGAGCTTCGTGCAGAGCCTCGTACAGAGCTTCGTGCAGAGCCTCTATACGCAAAGCTTCGTATAGAGCTTCGTGTAGAACTTCGTGCAGAACCTCGTATAGAGCTTCGTGTAGAGCTTCGTACAGAGCCTCGTGTAGAGCTTCGTGTAGAGCCTTGTGCAGAGCTTTGTGCAGAGCCTTTGTACGCAAAGCTTCGTGCAGAGCCTCTATATATAGAGCTTCGTGCAGAGCTTTATGTAGAACTTCGTGTAGAGCTTTGTATAGAGCTTCGTGTAGAGCTTCGTGTAGAGCTTCGTGTAGAGCTTTATGTGGAGCTTCGTGCAGAGCTTCGTATAGAGCTTCGTGTAGAGCTTCGTATAGAGCTTCGTGTAGAGCTTCGTATAGAGCTTTATATAGAGCTTCGTGTAGAGCTTCGTGCAGAGCTTTATGTAGAGCTTCGTGCAGAGCTTCGTGTAGAGCTTCGTGCAAAGCTTCGTGTAGAGCTTCGTACGGAGCTTCGTGCGGAGCTTCGTGCAGAGCTGGCTTAAGTCGCGATTTTAGCAATTTGCGGTAATTTGTAGCAATTCGCATAGGCTACTTATAAGTAGCTGCGTATTTGTAGCGATTTGCGGTAATTTACAGCAATTCGCATAGGCTACTTATAAGTAGCTGCGTATTTGTAGCAATTTGCATAGGCTACTTATAAGTAGCTGCGTGTTTGTAGCAAATTGCTGCGAATTGCCACAAATCGCGACTTACGCAGGTTTTGCAGACCCGATTTTCGCTTGCAACAACGTGCCTTAAAAAAAATTTCCTGATGTAAAGATACTAATAAATCTTTATATAGACCTTATAGAATTAGTAAAGAAAGTATAAAAGAGAATAAAAAAGTACTATAATGCTAAGAGATCTAAGGGACCAGATCTTAAGGAGGGAGATAAAGTATAGCTACTATATAAAATTTTTAAGAGTTAACGACTAAGTAAGAAGTTAAACTATGTTAAACTAGGACCTTTTAAAATTAAATAGAGGATTTTACCGGTTATATTTAAGTTAAACCTACTAGCTAAGATAAAGATCTACCCTATATAGTATATCGCAATACTAAAGCTAGTATATAAGAATGTTAAGCTACCGGTCTATAAAGCAGACATATAGTAGTAGTTCTTTGATTAACGTCTGATACGGATCCTATCCTGGCCCACGCAGACTACTCCGTCACAGGGGGAAAACTTGTAGTTTACATGAAGAAAACCCTGCAGTTAGGTTGGGGGAGGAAAAATCCTATAAGCTACCTTAGTAGGATGAAAAACCCTAGTTTGCCATGTTTGTCCGTAGCGGCGGCCCTGCGGGCCTACGGCTACGTCCTGTCCTCCTTAGATGTTTGAACTCCTTGGGAACCACTGCTTCCTTCTCTAGCTTATCTAAAGCCAGGGTTTACTACGTCCTAGCTAGGCCTTACTAATTAATTGCTGTACTGTTGTTTCCCATATCTTAACCACCCCCTGTGTACTATCTCTTGTTGACCATTACCATATACGCCTTGCCTCTACCCCCTAAGGCCTATCGAAGGCGTAAGGGGGATTCATCCGTTCTACCGTTCTAATACTAAAATTAAAAGCGGGATATGTGTGTGTGTATCTGGGTATCTTTTGTGCCTAGGCCCCAGTCACTAGGCCCTCTTTACGGGTATTACTCCGTTGAGAGGAGATAAGGAAAACCATGGGGGGTTATCCAGCTGCCGGCTTTAGTAGTATTACGGCAGTACGGCGAGTGACCGCATGCTCCGCGGGCAATTGGCCTAGGGGTTAGGAGGGGCCGTATATTTGCTCGTTCGTTTGCGTTCGTTCGTTCGTTGATATAAGGTCGTCGATGCCTTCCATTGTAGGTTAGGGGGATGTTATCGAATACTGTGCATCCATGTAGGATCGTACAGGTGCTTAGTAGGGGAACAGTAGTGGCTGTATTGTGAAGGGGTACCGTCTACAGTGGTTTTCGAGATCTCACCATCCTATGTGAAAACTTTTTACTACGCCCCATGACGCATACAACCACCACCAGGCCCACCAGTACGCTGTGCGACGTCTCTGCGTTGGCTCTAAGTCTGATCTTCGAAGACCTAGGTTCGTAGCCGTCACCGCGTACAGGTGCAGAGTCCGATTTCGACGGCCAAGCAGACATATATAGAGGACAAGAAAAAGATAAATAGTAAGTTTTAAAGATCGTTAGTTATAAGGACGTTAATAATAAAATATAGTACGAGGTTAAGTAAATAGGCTATAATAAGACTACCTAGGAACTATTAAAGAATTTAAAGAACGCTATAGGAAAGGTATAGGAGTATTAGAGGAGATTAGGTTAGGCAGTATTAATAAAGAAGGATTACTAAAAAACGAGTTACGTCAGGAAAACGGGAAGTGGCGCAGGAAATTTGGTTTCGCTAAAAGTGTTTTTAGGGCCCGGGGCTAGCTTTCCGCCATATTAGCCAACCCCCCCTAGCCCGGGGCCAGCTTTTAGCCATATTAACTAACCCCCCCTAGCCTANGGCTAGCTTTTAGCTATATTAGCTAACCCCCCCTAGCCTAGGGCTAGCTTTTAGCCATATTAGCTAAGCCNTAGAGCTATACGCTAGCACTATNCTAGCTTATAGCTATAAAATAAATATTATTACTATTATTGTATTTATTGCTATTAGGGTATTAAAATCCTAAAGGCCTCCAGGCAGGCTCCTAGCAGGCTTCCTAACAGGCTCCTAGCAGGACTTTAATTTTCCTTATCATCTAAATCGTCCGAAGTACCATCGGGTCCCCACTATATTCCCGACAGCCTCTACACGTGCCTTTGCATACCCCTTATACACCTAAATACCACCTTTACCCTTCCTTCCTTCCTTCCTTACATCCTCCCTACTTAGGGAGGCACCAGAACGGTAGCTAGAGGACTGTGACCAGAACCAGACGACCGTCGCCAGAACTAGACGACCGTCGCCAGAACCAGACGACCGTCGCCAGAACCAGACGACCGTCGCCAGAACCAGACGACCGTCGCCAGAACCAGACGACCGTCGCCAGAACCAGACGACCGTCGCCAGAACCAGACGACCGTCGCCAGAACCAGACGACCGTCGCCAGAACCAGACGGACCGTCGCCAGAACCAGACGACCGTCGCCAGAACCAGACGACCGTCGCCAGAACCAGACAACCGTCGCCAGAGCCAGACGACCGTCGCCAGAGCCAGACCGATAATCGTTTAAACGACCAGCCAGCAAACACCATAATCAATTCAATCGATCGATTAAATCAAACTAAAGCCTTAAATATCATCCCATTACCAAATCAAATCAAATCAAGGCCTCTTAGGGAGGCCACCCTAGACAACTACATATTTAAACCGTACAGCTAGCGAACGCCTAGAGAGAAACGATTTAAATTAATATAATTAATCGCAATTAAATTAAGCAGAGCCTTTAATCTAGCCAATCTCTCCCCTAAATTACAGATACAGACAGTAGGTATAGACAAGTAGGCACGACCAGCAGGTATAGACAGGTAGGCACGAATAAGTAGGACAGTTAGACGGTAGAATAGGTAGGATAAGTAGGATAGGGAGGACAGGCAGGACAGGTAAGACAGGCACTAGGCCTAGTTAGGAAATAGTATATAGCCGGCGGATTATCGGGAACGCCGCCAATTAACGATTTAGAGACTCTGCGAGAGATATCCCTTATAGCTACTATTAATTTTAAATTTTAAATTTTTAAATTTTAAATTTTAAATTTTAAATTTTGAATTTTATTATAATTATACATATTACAGCTATAGGAAATATTATATAAAATATATAAAACGTATAAAATATATAAAACGTACAAAACGTATAAAATATGCTAATGTTGCTAATATGGCCCCGGGCTAGCCCCGGGCTAGCGTAAATAAGTATACATAAGCAGATCAGCGGATCCAGCTAAAATGACCCCAGGCCAGCCCCGGGCTAGCCCCTGGCTAGCCCCTACCACCCTCCCGTTTTCCTAACGTACCTAAGGGGGACCTAAGAAGAGCAGTTACCGAACTACTTAAATCTATTTCCTTCTTGGCTAAAAGAGAATCTATTCTTTTATTACCAAGTTTCTATAAACCCTATTTTATAAGCTTTTACTCCTTAAAACGGACCTTTTTATAAACCTTCTTAAGACGGATTAACCGAGCGGACGCCATAAGACGAGAATTAAGAGCCCGTTACTAAGTATTAGTAGCCTCTTACTCTATATTATAGGAACGGTATAACTCCGCTAAGGTAACGGACAGTTTATTATCTAGCCGTGTAATAGTAAATTAAATATAAGACCCTAAAATAAATTAGTTAAGGAACTAGACAACTATTAAGAGTAATAGGTTATATATATTTAGTATTAGAGACGAAGCAAACGTTACAGGACGAATAAATATTCGCTTTAGTACACTCTAAATAAGAGGACGGTTATCGTAAAAATAGACTCGCTAACGTAATATAGACTAACCCCTCTTTTAAATAATAAAAATATAGAGATGGTATAATCTTACTAAGAGACAATATTATAGCAATAGTGCGAACACGACAAGCAGTTAAAGAAGAGGAAATTACTTTAGGTATAATAAGTAACGATATTAACCAAATTAATTAGACGGATATTATACCTTTAGTAAACAACTTAGAGATATTTTAAATCTTTAAAAATAAAGATAGAGAGGAGGGAGATAGTATTACGGACGCTTTAAGTACAATATTATAACTACTTAGGGAAGAGTTAGAAGAAGCTAGTTAGTTAATATAGGCACGGTTTAGGATAAAGCCGATAGAACTATATAACGAAAAATGGTAATTAAGGTCACGTAATATAATCTATATAATCCGCAATAAAGTAGATAAAGCACACGTATATTATATATAAGAAGGATTTTATAGGAGTATGGTTATATATTTAAGGACCCTTAATCCCTACCTAGATAGTTCCTTCCTTATAGTGATTCTTAGAATATAATTAAAGTTAATCTATTAGGCAACCACTCCACCAGTTATTATTACGTTGTTAACTTTAACTTGCATTACCTATATACCTAGCCTAATAACGAGCCTATTATAGTACCTGCTACAAGGTTCCGTTACACTAAGCTCTTAGCGTTATTACCGCCCTACCACATAACTTAATCTAAAACAGCTATTCGGTTAATCGCCTTATAGGCTCCCTTTTTATAGCTAGCAAGCTCTAACAGCCTAGTAGATAGATTACTATATAAGGCCGCCTAACCTATAGGGGAAAGCTAATAGAAATCGCCTACTAGTAAGATATTTAAGCCTCTAAAATAGTTGTTATTACGCGTAGGGTAGATCTAACGGAGGCGGTAATTAATCTAGGCTAGATATACTTACTTAATTATAGATTTCTTATTAAGGATAAGATAGTAAATATCGTTAAAAGCTTGTTATAGAGGCATAAGACTAGCAGCAGGCAATTTTTTAAATAAACGGTTTACCGGCAACCTTAATAGATCGTATATAGTTCTACTATTAATACTAAAGGCAGCTACCCTAGTAGGGGCAGCTCGAGCCAATAGCGATAGCTTATTATTAGCCTTTACTATATTACAGAGCGTAGTAAAGAGGACTGTAATAAAATATAATTTACCGGTTCCTACCTTTCCATTAACATTAATCCGCAGTAGGGGGGGCCAAGGCCCACTTAAATCTACCTATAGTAATTAATTATAATATTATAGATATAACACTAACCTAGTTATAAGGAGGACGGAGTTACTATTTAGGATAGGCGGCTCTACGGTAGAGGTTATAGCCGTACTTCCTACTAATAAGTCCTCTTATTAAGCTCTAGGTACATACCCTAATATATACTCTAGTTATAGTTATAATTAAGCTCCCTATTACTAAGCCTATTAGGATCCTTAATTTTAACTCTATTAGTATTTTAAACGCGGGTATATAAGGCCTTAAAGGACTAATATAGCTCTAAGTTATCTGCGAAATCGCCCTTAAACTTATTAATATTATTAGCAGTTTCGCAACCTTCCTCTAGTTTCTAATTATAAAAGTAGTTAGGTAGGTACTAATAAGAGTTAACGCAAGCCTAATAGGAAGCTATATAATTAGGGGCCCCAAATCTATTAGTATAAGTAGCTACTTCCTTATACTCCCTTTACGGGTAATAAAGAATAAGCTTTATACGGCAGAACTTAAAATACTACAAATAGGAACAATCGCCGTTATATTATAGAAAGTACGATATAACTTAAGGCCTTACTCTTAGCTAATGCTTATAAGTAGAGTAATTAAAATAAAGTAGAAAATTAAAAAAAGTAACGTCCTCTACCCTATCTGGGCGGCGCTTATATTTCTTATAGTTAGATAGTCCGCACCCTCTTAGTTGCCTATTATTAAGCTTATACATAGCGCTTTAATTATCCTCTTAGTAGTAATCTAAAGTTACTATATTCCTAGAGCCTTTATAAAAGGGAATATTAAAAAGTAAATAGTATACCTCCTATACTAACTAATCGCGTTTAGTAATAAGCTTATTTATAAACCTAACTACAACTAAACTAAAGGCATAAAGGCTATTAGCGTGCAGCTATACTAATTAGAGCAACTTCTAGTAAAAAGTTAACTTCTTCTC
This sequence comes from Cenococcum geophilum 1.58, assembly GCF_001692895.1. Lineage (NCBI taxonomy): Eukaryota > Fungi > Ascomycota > Dothideomycetes > Gloniales > Gloniaceae > Cenococcum > Cenococcum geophilum. The sequence goes on along the minus strand of NW_027137591.1, from coordinate 1,677,988 downwards.
TTTCTTACTATAATATTTGCCTATATAGTTAACTATTACTAATATACTTATAGTGGGTGACGTATTAATATTCGCCATCCACGCTAATATTATAGCCGCATTATAACCATTAAGAAGCTTATTATTACGCTGCAGACAGAACGTCTAATAGTATAGATTTTAATCCTTTAATATAGCAGCCTTATTACGGAGAGACTGTAGAAAATAGAAGCGGCACTCCTTTGCTCCAATAGAGCCTTTCTTTAATCTTAAGCAGTAAGATTCGGTGCAATTATGGTGCTGTTAAAATCGATTAAGGCAGGTAGTAAGAAGCTCACTAGTATTAAGCTATTCTTTATAGCTAAGAGCAGAAGGATATTAAAGATTAGGAGGCTTAAATTAATTAGAATTAATTACGGATATAAAAGTAGCCCAATACTTAGTAAAAGCCGCCCTTAATTTAATAGCTAATAGATCTAGCCTTAGGGCTATTAAACTCTATAAAAAGCTATATATGTGGCCGCTACCTTATATCTACCACTTATATTAGAACCAAAAGTTAATACTATTAAATAGGCCCATAAGTACGTGCTTCCTAAATAGATTAAAGCAGTAATATAGCTAGTAAGCAGCAATATACGGATTATTATTAAGGTTTTAAGAAGCAATCTAGTAGCGCTAAGCCTTATTAGTAGCCTTATATTCGTTAAATAGAGGTATATAAGAGTGTAGATTATACTAATATAGATTAGCAGCGCTAAGTATAAAGAATAGAGACCCGCTTTTAATATTCTTAGTATAAGCCATAAGCTTATTTCTCTTTTACCTCTAATAAGGTCTAGTGCCCTTAAAGTTCCGTATATACTATATAATCTTATTTAGCAACTAGCCACCCCTATTACTATTTATAACATTACTAAGCTTATCTAAAGATAGACTATTCTTATTTAATTAGCCGTAAAGGAAGTGGGTAGTATTAAGGACTTACTCTTTTATAATTCGATTAAACACGTAATAGTGAAATAAGGGGTAGCGGCCAAACCGACCGTCCTAACACTTAAGCATATACTTAGTGTACGCAGCTAGGGTAACCGTACGGCTTTATAGCATATTAAAATCGGCTTTACTATAAGGAAATAGGGTAGGAAAGGCGCTACGTATAATAAAACTAGCTAATTACTTAAAGAGAGGTATCTATCGCATAGTAGGAACCTCTAGGCCCGCTTATAGGTCTTATTAGTATTAAACCTTACGACCTAAAAGCTCCAATTTAGTAAGGTTAGGCACTAAATTAGGAACCAAAGTATCTAGTACATTATTATTAAATTCGCCGTCTAGTATATTACTGCCAAGCTTAGTAAGTAGAGGATTAATAGTAGGAGGATATTATATAGGAGTAGTAGGGTAAGCCGTCGGGCTACTAGAATTAGACTCTAACTTATTAATATAAGGTAGCTAATCTAATATAAAGCCATTTTTGGGTAAGCTAGTAAGCTAAATACTATATATTTTAATATTATAATAATTAAGATAATTAACCTTTAGAAAGTAAAGCCATTATACTATAGTAAAGCGCCTTACGGTATACCGCTTAGTAAACCGCCAACTTAGGTATTTGCTACCCTCTACTACTATAGGCCTTATAACTAGTATATTAAGTTTAGTAGGTAGCTATAGTAGCTGCCTTTAAGTCTTTAGTATATTCTGGCTAAAGTAGTAGACGTAGCTAGTATAGCGATATTACTAGCCGCGTATATATACGACTTGCAGATAAACGTATACGCGCGTAATTAAAAGCTCCTCTACTATAGTAAGTATAGGTAGGAAGCTAGGAATAGGCCCTAGATCGAGCCCATTGCTTTTACTAAATAGGGGAGAAAGAATTAGATCTTTAAGGCTATTAACGTCCTTAATACACGTCAGGAAAACGGGAGGGTAGTAGGGGCTAGCTAGGGGCTAGCCTAGGGCTAGCCCGGGGTCATTTTAGCTAGATCCGCTAATCTACTTATATATACTTATTTACGCTAGCCCGGGGCTAGCCCGGGGCCATATTAGCAACATTAGCACATTTTATACGTTTTATACGTTTTATACATTTTATACGTTTTATATATTTTATATAATATTTCCTATAGCTGCAATATATATAATTATAATAAAATTCAAAATTTAAAATTTAAAATTTAAAATTTAAAAATTTAAAATTTAAAATTAATAGTAGCTATAAGGGATATCTCTCGCAGAGTCTCCAAATTGTTAATTAGCGGCGTTTCTAATAATCCGCCGGCTATGTACTAATTTCCTAACTAGGCCTAGTGCCTGTCCTACCTATCCTGCCTATCCTCCCTATCCTACCTATCCTACCTATTCTACCGTCTGACCGTCCTACTTATTCGTACCTACCTGTCTATACCTACCGGTCGTGCCTACTTATCTATACCTACTTATTTGTATCTATAATTCGGGGGAGAGATCGGCCAGATTAAAGGCTCTACTTAATTTAATTGCGATTAATTATATTAATTCAAATCGTTCTCTCTGGGCGTTCGCTAGCTATATGTTTAAATGGTAGTCGTCTAGGGTACCTCCCTAAGAGGCCTTAATTCGATTTAATTTGGTAATGGGATAATATTAAGGCTCTAGTTCGATTTAATTAATCAATTAAATTAATCGTGGTGTTTGCTGGCTGGTCGTTTAAACGATTATCATCTAGCTCTGGCGACGGTTGTCTGGCTCTAGCGACGGTCGTCTGGTTTTGGCGACGGTTGTCTAGTTCTAGCGACGGTCGTCTAGTTCTAGCGACGGTTGTCTAGTTCTAGCGACGGTCGTCTGGTTCTGGCGACAGTCGTCTAGTTCTAGCGACGGTCGTCTAGTTCTAGTTATAGTCCTCTAGCTACCGTTCTAGTGCCTCCCTAAGTAGGGAGGATATAAGGAAGGAAGGAAGGAAGGGTAAAGGTGGCATTTAGGTGTATAAGGGGTATATAAAGGCACGTATAGAGGCTGTTAGGAATATAGTGGGGACCTAATGGTACTTTGGACGATTTAGATAATAAGGAAAATCAAAGTCCTGCTAGGAGCCTACTAGGAAGCCTGCTAGAAGCCTGCCTAGAGGCCTTTAGGATTTTAATACCCTAATAGCAATAAATACAATAATAGTAATAATATTTATTTTATAGCTATAAGCTAGTATAGTGCTAGCGTATAGCTCTAGGGCTTAGCTAATATGGCTAAAAGCTAGCCCTAGGCTAGGGGGGGTTAGCTAATATAGCTAAAAGCTAGCCCTAGGCTAGGGGGGGTTAGCTAATATAGCTAAAAGCTAGCTCTAGGCTAGGGGGGGTTAGTTAATATGGCTAAAAGCTGGCCCCGGGCTAGGGGGGGTTAGCTAATATGACGGAAAGCTAGCCCTAGGCCCTAAAAACACTTTTAGCGAAACCAAATTTCCTGCGCCACTTCCCGTTTTCCTGACACAGGCTTTACATGTGCCTATATTATTACCTTCCGTAGCTAGGCCTATTTAAAACCACTACTCTTTATAACAACTATACGTCTTTATATATTTAGCCTATAATATGCTCCTAAACTTCTTAATTTACCCCTAATTAATAGCTAAAACAGGGTTTAGTATAGCTAAAGCCGGAGCTTACTATAAGGAAGGTGGTATTAGCGCTAGAGTAGGCATTAAAGCTAGTTCCGGCAACGCATTCGGGCCCTCTTAGATGCCCCTTTTAGCTTTATCTATAGTATATAGTAAAGGAGTAGGCGAGTGAGCTTCACCCTACTAATCGAGAATGCGGTGCTCCCGTTATATTGCCCTAATTATCTTCCGCCGTTAAGCTATTTTAGGTATATCTTAGCTATTCTAACTATAAGGCAAGAAGGCGTTCTTAGGGTCGTTTTTAGGTTAAGTAGTTTACTGGCGCCTTATAGAATAATTCTTAGTAGTAAAATCTAGCCCTATAAGAGCTTTCCGCTTTCTTAAAATAGATATAGAGTTCTAGAAAAGTAAGTAGAAGTAAAAGTAATATATAGGGAAAACGTGCCTTTAACCGACATAGCTAGTATAGCTTTAAAAGCTTCTTTAATAGGCCGTTTTTAACAAAGTTAATACGGGGCTTATAGATATGGCACCTAATACACTTAATTATAGTAGGCTCTACCACGCTTATAATATATATTAGGGTGTTAATTAAGGTGTTAACAAAAAAGGAATACTAAGATATTTTAACGTTCGCAATATTTTAAAGTTCGTCACATAGATTCTGCCACAACTTACCGCGCGCTACATTTTTTAAACCAATCAAAAGTAGGCTTAGCAAAGTTTAAATTCTAAGACCCAAAAATATAAACTACTTATACCTTAGGTTAATCAATTAGGCCTTCTAAATCTTAGTAATCAATTCAATTATAGGGCCTGGTTGAATTGAATTAATTAAAAGTTAGTTAAAACTTTATGGTGTTTATGTAGTTAAAATACCTCAGGAGGTTTTAAGGGGTACTTTACCGCGACAAGATTTCGTGGTGTTCACGGCTCGGCTGAGCGCCCGCTCAGTCGCTGAGCCGCACGTGACACTTACGACCCCCGTCAACATTCGCGAATATCCACGGCCGAGCCTGCAGCCAAGCCGTGGACATCTTTGAATGTATTTACCCCTGCTAATCGAGTCGCTAATGCGCGCGTACTATTGGCCTATTGACCCAGCCGTGCGCCCGTATATTTACCCTATGCGGTAAGATCACTTATCCGCTCTCGCTAAGCGGCCGGTAAATAAGTATGCTTCCTCTACCTTTCCTCCCTAGTCTACGCCTACGTATATAAAAAAAAATAGGGACCCCCCCTAGAGCGCAGCTTCTCTAGCAGTATCCTATATATCTTAAAAATGCCGTTAGTTAGTCGTATAAAGATTAATATCGCGAATAATACCAAACTACGCGCTAACGCGTAGAGTATCCTTACCCTTATATATTCTAAGAGGCCTAAAAATATATCTCTAAATTATAAGCTAAAGCAGAAAGTGTTTAAGGTAGGTAGGTAGGTGCTTTATAGAGTAGTATACTTATAACTAACGCGCGTCTTTCTAGGCCTTTTATAAGCGAAAGCAGTACTATAATAGCAATATCGTTATAAAAGAGAAGCTACTCCTTTTTCTTATTAAGGAGGTTATAGGCTAGCTACTAAAAGCAAAAAGCTATAAGGCTAGCGACGACATACCCTAGAACGAGATGCGGCTCCCCTAGCGCTTAGTTTATAGCTATATTACTACCCTAATGGACCTTTACTAAACGTAGAAGGGTATAGGGATAAATAGCTACTAGTTCCTACGGGAGGACAATATTAGGGATTACCTAAAGATTCTATAATAGAGGGACGCGTAGTAGGAAAAGGAGTAGTTTATAGATAAAAGTAGGGATATACTACTTAATAGATATATAGAGGATAAGTTTAAGAGCGTTTACTATAAGCTATAGGCCCGCGGAGACTCCTTACTAGAATAATACCTCTACACGCTTATAGATATCCTACTAGGCCACTATATACTTACCCGCGGCGGTAATAGGCGCTCCGCTAAGATCTTAGATATATTTACCTTTAAGTTTAAGGGGGAAGGCCCTATACGCTATATACCCCTAATATTTACTATATATACTAGTAAGTAAAACTAGTATAGCCGCCTTAAGACTATTAGAGCTCTACGTAATAAAAAGCCGCTTATTTATATACTTAGCGGGCTAGCTTTTTACCTTCTATACTACTAGGACCTTAGTAATAAGCTATTCCTAAACTTTAGTAAGTGGTTAGTATAGTATAATATCCGCCTAATTAAGAGTAGCGCTAGGGACTATAAGACAGCCTTTTTATATAACTCGCAGTAGGAGTAGGTTACTAAGGCGTTTTAGGCTATTAGCGTCTTCTTATAAAAGAAGACCTATATTAAGTAAAGCGCTAGTACTAAAACGGCGGAGCTAAAAGAGGTTAGTAAGAACTAGATTAAACGCGCTAGTAGGTAAAACTAGGAGTAGATAGTTAGCTACTACTTAAACTCGCTACCGTAGGAGTTTATACGGATAATAGCCGGCTATTCGCTATAGATAGGCTACTTTAAGATTTATAGAGCAAGCGTTACCCCCCTTAACGTACTACTATTAATAATTTAGCTAGAGCTAGACGTCTAGAAGGGTTAGTTCAGCCCTTAGGTTAGCTAGGTTAATAACCTTACAGCTACTAGCGCTATAAACCTCCTATTCTACCTTTAGAAGGTTATTCTATAGAACTTAGTAGTCCTCTATAAGATATTCCTAAGTAGCCCTATATAGAACTACTCGGTCTTTTAGTATAAGGCCTATTTACCCTTTATATAGAAGGTTAAAGCCTACCTATAGTAGGAGGAAGAAGGCCCTAGCTAGCTATTAATACTCTACTAGGCCGTACTGGCTATTGCGGACCGCCTAAAGACTATAGACGCCTAAGCACGCGAGCTATAGGCGTTGCTTAACCGTATAGCCGAGTCCTAGTAGGCGTAGTCTTTATAGCTTTAATTACTTATATCTAGTAGCCTTACCTTTTAGCTTAAGGTCCCTTTAGTATCTATATATTTATATTTAATAATATACCTACTAATAACGCGTCTACCAACGGCATGTTTATTAGCGCCTCTATTTATTATAGAATTAAGCTAGGATATATTAGCCTAGGTAAGCGCTATAGCTTCCCCTTTACTAGCGCCGCTATAGCTATAGCTATAGTTATAGCTGCAGCAAAGGCCTAAGCCTAAGTAGCCGCCTATATATTATATATACCGTGCGGTAAAGTTTATATAGGCCCTTTAGTATAAGTAGACTAAGGGGCTTAGAGGTAATCCTTTTATAGTAGCGCTAGATTCTAAATAGGGTAGTAAATAGTAAGCTAGCTAGCAAAACGAGCTCTAATAGTACTCCCTATAGCTTAAGGTTATTAAGGAAATTAAGTAGGTCGTGTAGGCCTAGAGGGTTAATAAGGAAGCGGCTATATAATAGGTTAATTAATAGCAGGAGTAGATATAGTGCTTATTAAATTAGCTTTATAAACGGCTTTAAGTAGGTAAAAAAGCTTTAAAATAGTATATATATCTAACTTTTAAGGAGTCCTCTTAAAGCCTTTATCTATAGCCCCTTGGGGGGCTTATTTTAGTACAGTATAAGTTTTAGTAAGGTACTTATATAATAGTGGCGCCTAATCTAAAACGTAAATATCTCTATTAACCTATAGCTAATTCTTACTATCCTAGTATAAGTAGAGAGCCCTTAGATAGCTCTATATATAGCGCTTAACGAGTATTAGGAGCGTAATATTACTACGGCGTTACTAGCGATTAAAGATCAACTGTAGATATAGGGTAATATCTATATACCGCTAAGCGCATAGGCCTCCTACCTGCTAAATTATAACTTAGTAGCTAATTTAGCTATATAAATTAAACCGTAGATATACTATTAGTGTTTATAGCTTAGCTAAGCGCCTGCTTAGTTGCTAAGCCGTATATAATACTTATAACCCCTATTAATATTCGCGAATATCTATAGCTAAGCCTATAGCTAAGCTATAGATATCTTTAAATATATTTACCCCTACTAATTAAGTCGCTAATATACGCGTACTATTAGCCTATTAGCCTAGCTATACGCCTATATATTTACCCTATATAGTAAGGTTACTTATCCGCTCTCGCTAAGCGGCTAATAGGTAAGTATACTTTCTCTACCTTTCCTCCTTAGTCTACGCCTACGTATATAAAAAAAAATAGGGACCCCCCCTAGGGCGTAGCTTCTTTAGCAGTATCCTATATATCTTAAAAATACTATTAGTTAGTCACGTAAAGATTAACGTTATAAATAATGCCAAACTACGCGCTAACGCGTAGAGTATTCTTACCCTTATATATTTTAAGAGGCTTAAAAATATATTTCTAAATTATAAGCTAAAGCAGAAAGAGTTTAAGGTAGGTAGGTAGGTACTTTATAGAGTAGTATACTTATAACTAACGCGCGTCTTTCTAGGCCTTTTATAAGCGGAAGTAGTACTATAATAGTAATACTATTATAGAAGAGAAGCTACTCCTTTTCCTTATTAAGGAGGTTATAGGCCGGCCACTAAAAGTAAAAAGCTATAAGGCTAGTAATAATGTACCCTAGGACAAGACGCGGCTCTCCTAGCGCTTAGTTTGTGGCTATATTACTACCCTAATAGACCTCTATTAGATATAGAAGGGTATAGAGATAAATAGCTACTAGTCCCTATAGGAGGATAATATTAGGGATTACCTAAAGGTTCTATAATAGAGGGACGCGTAGTAGGAAAAGGAGTAGTTTATAGATAAGGGTAGGGATATACTACTTAACGGATATATAGAGGATAAGTTTAAAAGCGTTTACCGCGAGCTATAGGCCCGCGGAGACTCCTTACTAGAATACTACCTTTATACGCTTATAGATATCCTACTAGGCTACTATATACTTACCTACGGCAGTAATAGGCGCTCCGCTAAGATCTTAGACCTATTTACCTTTAAGTTTAAGGGGAAAGGCCCTACGCGCTATATACCCCTAATATTTACTATATACGCTAGTAAGTAGAACTAGTATAGCCACCTTAAGACTATTAGAGCTCTATATAATAAGAAGCCGCTTATCTATATACTTAGTAGGCTAGCTTTCTACCTTTTATACTACTAGGATTTTAGTAATAAGTTATTTTTAGACTTTAGTAAGCGGTTAGCGTAGTATAATATCTACCTAATTAAGAGTAGCGCTGGGGACTATAAGACGGCCTTTTTATATAACTTGTAGTAGGAGTAGGTTACTAAGGCGTTTTAGGCTATTAGCGTCTTTTTATAAAAGAAGACCTATATTAGGCGAAGCGCTAGCGCTAAGACGGCGAAGCTAAAAGGGGTTAGTAAGGACTAGATTAAATATACTAGTAGGTAGAACTAGGAGTAGATAGTTAGCTATTACTTAAACTTACTACCGTAGGAGTTTATGCGGATAATAGCCGGCTATTTACCGTAGATAGGCTGCTTTAAAATTCGTAGGGTAAGCGTTACCCCCCCTAATATACTCCTATTAATAATCTAGCTAGAGCTAAACATCTAAAAGGGTCGGTTCGGCCCTTAGGTTAGCTAGGTTAACGACCTTACGGCTACTAGCGCTATAAACCTCCTATTCTACCTCTAGGAGGTTATCCTATAGGACTTAGTAGTCCTCCGTAAGATATTTCTAAGCAGCCCTATATAGAACTACCCGGTCTTTTAGTATAAGGCCTATCTACCCTTTACGTAGAAGGTTAAAGCCTGCCTATAGCAGGAGGAAAAAGGCCCTAGCTAGCTATTAATACTCTACTAGGCTATGCTAGCTATTATAGACTGCCTAAAGACTATAGACGCCTAAGTACGTAAGCTATAGGCGTTGCTTAACTATATAGCTAAGTCCTAGTAGGCGTAGTCTTTATAGCTTTAATTACTTACGTCTAGTAGCCTTACCTTTTAGCTTAAGGTCCCTTTAGTATTTATATATTTACGTCTAACGGTATACCTACTAATAGTACGTCTACTAATAGTATATCTACTAGCGCCTTTATCTATTATAGAATTAAGCTAGGATACGTCGGTCTAGGTAAGCGCTATAGCTTCCCCTTTACTAGCGCCGCCGTAGCTATAGCTATAGCTATAGCTATAGTAAAGGCCTAAGCCTAAGCAGCCGCCTATATATTGTATATGCCGTACAGTAAAGTCTATACGGGCCCTTTAGCGCGAGTAGACTAAGGGGCTTAGAGGTAATCCTTCTATAGTAGCGCTAGATTTTAAATAGGGTAGTAGATAGTAGGCTGGCCGGTAGAATAAGCTCTAATAGTACTCCCTACGGCTTAAAGTTATTAAGGAGATTAAGTAGGTCGCGTAGGCCTAGAGGGTTAGCGAGGAAGCGGCTATATAGTAGGTTAATTAATAGTAGGAGCGGATATAGTGCTTATTAGATTAGCTTTATAAACAGCTTTAAGCGGGTAGAAAAGCTTTAAAATAGTATATATATTTAACTTCTAAGGAGTCCTCTTAAAGCCTTTATCTATAGCCCCTTAGGGGGCTTATTTTAGTGTAGTATAAGTTTTAGTAGGGTACTTATATAATAGCGGCGCCTAATCTAAAACGCAAATATCTCTATTAACCTACGGCTAATTCTTACCATCCTAGTATAAGTAGAGAGCCCTTAGACAGCTCTACGCATAGCGCTTAATGGGTGTTAGGAGCGTAATATTACTGCAGCGTTACTAGCGATTAAAGATTGACCGTGGACATAGGGTAATATCTATATGCCGCTAAGCGCACGGGCCTCCTACCTGCCAAATTGTAACTTAGTAGCTGATTTAGCTATATAAATCGAACCGTAGATATACTATTAAAGTTCCCATACAAATTTGTTAGCGGTAATAATCCCCTAGCTTCTAAGGAGCTATCCTTCTCACTTAATTTAATAAGGCTAGCGTGGTTAATAGGCAAGCCGCTTAATAATCCGCCTGCGATTAATTGATTATTAATATAATCAATCGCAACTATAAATTGTTATTAATCAATTAATCGCAACTAGAAATTCTTATTAAGCGCCTGCAATTAATTAATATAAAACCTCGCTAATAGGAAGATAGTTTGTAATAGACTTTTTGTGTTAAGGTTTAATTTTAATAAGGTATACGTTATTAATCTAATTAGATCGCTTAGAAACGTAGCTATTAGTTATTTATAAAACAAACTAAAATCCTTAGCATGCAGATCCCAAAATTTTATACTTAACCTTACGTATAAAACCGCAAGATAGCCCATTCCCATATTAAACGCGCCTTATTATTAATATAACATCCCTACTATTAGTTAGTAAGTTAAAGCCGACATCGACCTGCTATTTAACCTACCTTAACGCGTTTCCTAGTATTATAGTGCCTTATATTAACCCTACTCGTCGCGCGGATATAGTCTATCTACTTAAATTAGGCTAGCGGCTAGATACTATCGCAGAACAGCTATATATTAGTTAAACTACTATATATAATACCGAATATTACCTTATATAATATAGCTAGCCTATTAGGCCTTATATACGGAAGACTAGCTAGCTAGCGGCGTTAACGAAAGCTAATAGAGAGGCCCTCCTTAAACTCTTACTCTATAATAGTTAGAAATATCTAAATAAAATTTAGTACTAGCTCTATTATAAACGTGGCCTTAATATTACTAGTATTATAATCTACCGTATATTAAAGAAGGAAGAGTAGATAAGGAAGGCTATTAGGTGTATAGTATAGGGCCATAACTTATAGTTAAGGGAGCTCTATTATAATAATATAAGGTAGTTTTTAGTAGATATTATAGTATTTCTTAATAAGGCTATTTTTAATAATAAGACTAGCTAGTGGATAAGAGGGCGAGCTCTAGTTAGTAAGGAGGCGTGCTATAAGGGCGATCTTTAAAGAGGTAATACTTAGATATCTACGCAGCTATAATAATTAATAGCTGGGTTTGCTACTAAGCCTATAAGGGCTATTTTTATATTAATAACTTTATTAAGTAGCTATATAGCTACCTATTTCCTACGCTTTATAAGTAATATCTAAATTATACTATAGTAATTATAATAGATAACCTTAAGGTTTACATTAACGCGTAGATTCCGGCTGCTATTAAAGAGGAGGGCTATATCCTTCGCTATCTACCGCTATACTTACTAGATTTTAATCTAATTAAGCTTATATAGGCCGCCTTAAAGGTATAGATCTATCGCTAGCACCTATATACTTAAGAATTCTACTATAATTATAGTAAGCTTCTTAAGCGAGCTATCCGCAAGAGTAGGTGCAATTCCTTTACCTAGTAGTAGTTTTAATACGCTATAGGAGGAATATATATAGAATAGGCTAAGCTAGAGCGTTTACGGCGTTAGTTAGAGTAATTTAAGCGTGGTATTAAGGTTTAAGGGCTAGGGGAGTTAACTGCGGCCTTTAATATCGCTATAGGCACCTAGTTAGGAAATTATCTAATATTAAATTACTATAGAAAACACCCCCTTCTACCTAGTTTATATATCCTTTACCTCTATATAAAGCCTCCTACTAAGTCTATAAGGGCGTTTGCCGCTATAGCAGCCTTTTACTACCTATAGTATACTTTAAACTTATAGAGCTAGCTAGCTATATTACTAACGAAGCCGTTAGCAGTACCTAACTCTAAAGCCCTACGAAACTTATATAAATTTTCGTTTTTTATAGTACGTAGATTATCTAAACTCTATTATTATTCTAATATAATATCCCTAAACTACTTTAGTTTCTCTTATATTATAGTATTATATATCCCCCCTAGCTTCTAGATAAATAAACGCTAAATAGTATCTATATCCTCTTTATTAACTAATATAGGACTTAAGTATAGGTAATTGTTAATATTATATATAGAGGTAGGAGGCGGCGGTAGAGGGCTGATAGTAGGAGTAGTAGCTTAGATTTAAGGTTAAATAGGCAGTTAAGTAGGCGGCAGTATAGGTAGCTAAAGCTGCTATAGTGGTAGATAATAAGGCGCTTAATTCTATAGATACTATATATAAAAGGGGCTGGCGTAGTATTAAGAATACGTAGGTAGCTGCTAATTAAAGCTATATAGAAACATCGCTATCTACTACTACTGTCTCTATATAGTAATTAGACGGCGACGTTCCTCTTATTCCTTACGTTATTCTTTATAGCACTTATCCCTCTTATCCTCTCTATCCTCTAATTGACGTCTATAGGCCTCTATCTATAATTCTTAAAGCTTAGCTATACGGTTAGTTACCGTATAAAGCTTAGTTACGGCTAAAGGTCTATAAAATTGTTGACCTAAACGGCTAACTAGACCGTCTACTATAAGAGCGCGGAAAACCTTTATAGGCGGCTCCTTATAGTAAGCATCGCTAGAGGTAATAACGTTTGCCTAGGCTTCCTACTAAGCAGCGTTAATAGCGTAGTGTTAACTATTAAATATATAGTAGAAGTTGTAATAGTTACTATAGTTTATATCTATATACTTAATCTATTTCCTTAGGCGAGCTTAAAAGTTAGTAATATCCTTATATACTGCTTAATAGCTTAGATTCTACTATAGTAATAGCTCTAGGCGTAATTTTATAGGCGCACCTTTACCTAGTATAAGAGTAGGACTCTTAGACTATAAGGTAACCGGTAAAGAAGATAGGATCTTAATAGACTCTTTAACGTCCTTAATAACCTTCCTCTTCCTTCCTAACTTTATTAACGCCTTATAGTTAATCTTAACTTTAAAAGTTAATTAAATATCGCTATTAAGGTTATATACCTACTAGATATTAATAACTTTAAGTAGGTAATCGCTCTATTTAATAGAGAAGTCATTAATAGAGTAGTTAGCTCGTCCGCCGTAGCTAGAAATATACTATATAACTATAAGATGTTTAACCTAGGTAAAGATTTTACTACTAAGTTAATAGTTAATCTTACTTATAATAGCGTCTTTAATAAGGCTTAGGTTATATAACTACCGTTTCTACTTAACTAGGTAGTCTATAGTAACCTTAAAACTATTAATATAGAGCCTAAACTAACTATAGATAGGATAGTTAATGGTTACCTACTTAGTCTAACGCTTAAGACGAACACCTTAACCTTAAATTTAACGCCTTTAACGTAGATCTTCTACCTACCCTTTTAATATATCTTTAATATTAAAGTCCTTATTATTCTAATTAATAAGATCTAAGCTATAAGGGCCCTAATTAAGCCTTTCTAGATTTAATAGAACCTTTAAATTTAGGCCTTTAAGTCTCTTAATATTATACTCCTATCTAGCCTAAAGCTTATCCCTCCTATACTCCTTCCTTACCTTAACCTCCTCCTTAGTTTTATTATTATAGTATCTATAACAACTATAGCCCTCTAACGCTTAATACGGTATAGCCTCCTTAACTTCTTTAACTTCTTTAGCTTCCTTATTCTAAAACTATATACGCTAGCTATGGTCTATAGGCGGCTCTATATAAGTTATCTAAGTTACCTTTATTAGTTTAGCACGCTAGCTAGGCTTAGGTGGCCCTAGAGGAGAAGGAGTAGACGGCTTCCTATATTTATTTATAGTAGAAGCCTTAGGAGTAACACTAGCAGAATATAGATAAGCGCGGGCATTACTAATAGAGCGAGTACTACTAGCTAGAGGAGCTGCTGATAGCACTAATATTGCTAGCGTTAACTTTAAGGCTTACTTTACGGGCTTCTTTACGGGCTTCTTTGTGGGTACTATAATACTAGGAAACGCGTTAAGATAGGTTAAATAGCAGGGCGACGTTAGCTTTAACTTACTAACTAATAGTAGGGATGTTATATTAATAATAAGGCGCGTTTAATATGGGAATAGGCTATCTCGCGGTTTTACACGTAAGGTTGGGTGCAAAATTTTGGGATCTGCATGCCAAGGATTCCAGTTTGTTTCGTAAACGACAAATCTAATACGCCAAGATAGACAGATTTAGTGTAGTCTGCCACTAAGACGCGTCTATTAGCTGTATTTGTTTGCGCCTGTTTCTAGGGAGGGAATTTTTTAATAGCCTTTTAGTCTTTATTAACTTAACTATCTCTGCCACTATATCTCTTAGCTTTTTCCAATAGGCCAGACAAAGGCCTAGAACTTTGCCCTCACCGTTAGAGTCTGCATTATTATTAGATCTAACAGTTTTAACGCGCAATTCTTCTATTCTAGCTGATATAGGGGGCTTAGCAGCAGATGCGTGGGCACGTGCTCACGCAATCTGCTAAAGGCTGGCAGAATTCGGCAGAAGTGTTAGAAAGCGTCATAAAACATCCGTGGGAAGATCCCTTAAGGGAACTTGGTGGCGCGGGTGGTTTTTGTAACAAGGGAGAACTAATTGGAGTATATTTTTACTATATATAACAAGGTTCTGCCAAAAAAATCTAACTCTTACCTATATTCTCTATTACGGACTACCCAATTTGGTAATTCTTAGCAATCAATTGCAATTATTCAATTAATCAGCTAATTCTTATTAATTAGTTAATCGCAACCGGGGGTCCCTGCCTGCGATTGATTGCCTGTTGACCACGCTGGGTGAGGCTTTGAGTTTACCTTCAATGCGCACTCTCTTCTTCAACACTATCCGTCCAAAATTTAATATTATGGCCAATTGGTGCCGCCATGGCGTTGAGTTTATGGGACAAGGAGGGCGTAGTGGATATTTTAAAGACACCAAAGAGGGTGCAGACGGGAGGGTAGATACAATAGTGGGGGAAAGGGATAGCAGGAAGGTAGTGGTGAGTGAACACCATGCCAAGTCTCGTGATATTTGCTTACCAAGGCAGTAGAGAGGTGTATTCGGTGGTAGAGGACAATTTAGGAGATTTTAGTAGGTCCTTTTTGCTTACCACCATGCCAAGACTATTTATAATCTGATCACTAATCAACGGTTTAACTAGTTCAATCAATTCAATTCAATTTCAATTCAATCGGCCATCTGCTTATTAAGCTTCAATTCAATTCAATTAAGGCCTTAATTGAATTAAATTAATTGACCTAAGGTACGAGTGGTCTATATTTTCGGGTCTTAGATTTTAAACTTTGCCAAGCTAGCTTTTGATTAGTTTAAAAAATATTGCGCGTGGTAAGTTATAGCAGAATCCACGTGACGAACATTAAAATATTATGAACATTAAAATATCCTAGTATTGCGCCTTCCTTTTTGTTAATACCTCTATTTATACCAATATATATATTATAAATATAGCAGATCCTACTGTAATTAAGTGCAGCAAGTGCTATATCTATAAGCCTCGCCTTAACTTTATTAAAGACGGCCCTTTAAAGAAGCTTTTAAAGCTATGCCAGTTATATTAGTTAAAGGCACGTCTTCCCTATATACTACTTCTACCTTTACTTACTTTTCTAGGCCTCTAAATATGTTTTAAATAAGTAGAGAGCTCTTACAGAGCTAGGTTCTATTACTAAGAGTCGTCCTATAAGGCGCTAGCAAATTACTTTACCTAAAAATAATACTAAGAACGCCTTCTTGCCTTACGGCCAGAATAGCTAAGATACCCCTAAAATAGCTTAACGGCGGAAGATAATTAGGGCAATATAAAGGGAGTACCGCATTCTTAATTGGCGGGGTAAGGCTTACTCGCCTACTCCTTCGCTATATACTATAGACGAAGCTCCGTATAGTAGAAGAGGTACTTTAAATAGCCTAAATACGTTCTTGCCGGGGCTAGCTCCTATACCTACTTTACTACTAATACCTACTCCGGCTACGGCTATACTACTACCCGTTTCGGCTATTAATGGGGAGCGAATTAAGAAGTTTAGGAGTATACTATAGGCTAAATATATAGAGACGTGCAGTTATTATAAGGAGTAGTGGTTCTAAATAGGCCTAGCTATAGAGGGTAATAATATAGGTATATATAAAGCCTGCATTAAGGACGCTAATAGCCTTAAAGATCTAACCTTTTCTCCCCTATTTGGTAAAAGCAACGGGCTTAATCTAGGGCCTATTTCTGGCTTCCTATCTATACTTACCGCGGTAGAGGAGCTTCTAATTACGCGCGTATATATTTATCTATAAGTCATGCGTATACTCGGCTAGTAATATCGCTATACTGGCTATATTTGCTGCTTTAGCTAAAATACACTAAAGACTTAGAGGCAGCTATTACGGCTACCTACTAAACTTAATATACTAGTCGTAAGGCCTATGGTAATAGAGGGTAGTAAATACCTAAGTTGGTGGTTTACTAAGCGGTATACTATAAGGCGCTCTATTATAGTATAGTGGCTTTACTTTCTAAAGGTTAATCATCCTAATTATTATAATGTTAAAATATATAGCACCCGGCTTACTAGCTTACCTAAAAATAGCTCTATATTAGATTAGCTACCTTATATTAATAAGTTAGAGTCTAATTCTAGTAGCCCAACGGCTTACCCTATTACTCCTATACAACGTCCTCCTACTATTAATCCTCTACTTACCAAACTTGGCAGTAATATACTGGACGGCGAATTTAATAATAATATACTAGATACTTTAGTTCCTAATCTAATACCTAACCTTAGTAAATTAGAGCTTTTAGGTCGCGAGGTTTAATACTAATAAGACCTATAAGCGGGCCTAAAGGTTCCTACTATATAATAGATACCTCTCTCTAAGCGATTAGCTAGTTTTATTATACATAGCGCTTTTTCTACTCTGTTTCCTTATAGTAAAGCCGATTTTAATATGCTACGAAGCCATACGGTTACCCTAGCTGCGTACGCTAAGCATATGCTTAAGTATTAGGACGGTTGGTTTAGCTACTACCCCTTATTTTACTACTACGTGTTTAATCAGATTATAAAAGAGCAAGCCCTTAACGCTACCCGCTTCCTCTATAGCCGATTAAATAAAAATAGTCTATTTTTAGATAAGCTTAGTAATCTTATAAATAGTAATAGGGGTAGCTAGTTACTAAATAAGATTATACGGCATATACGGAACCTTAAGGGCACTAGACTTTACTAGAGGCAGAAGAGGAATAAGCTTACGGCTTATACTAAGAATATTAAGAGCGGGTCTCTATTCTTTATACTTAGCGCTACTAATTTATATTGGTATAATCTACACTCTTATATACCTCTATTTAACGAATATAAGGCTGCTAATAAGGCTTAGCGCTACTAGATTGCTTCTTAGAATCTTAACAATAATCCGTATATTACTGCTTACTGGCTATATTGCCGCTTCAATCTGTTTAGGAAGCACGTACTTATAGGCCTATTTAATAGCACTAACTTTTAGTCCTAATATAAGTGGTAGGTATAAGGTAGCGGCCACATATATAGCTTTTTATAGAGTTTAACAGCCCTAAGGCCAGATCCGTTAGCTATTAAATTAAGGGCGGCTTTTGCTAAGTACTAGGCTATTTTTATATCCGCAATTAATCCTAATTAATTTAAGCCTCCTAATCTCCAATATCCTTCTACTCTTAGCTATAAAGAATAGCTTAATACTAGTAAGCTTCTTACTACCTACCTTAATCGATTTTAACGGCATTATAATTATACCGAATCTTACTGCTTATAATTAAAGAAAGGCTCTACTAGAGTAAAGAAGTGCCGCTTCTATTTTCCACGCTCTCTTTATAATAAGGCCGCTGTATTAAAGGATTAAAATCTATATTACTGGACGTTCTATTTATAGCGTAATAATAAGCTTTTTAATAGTTATAATACAGCTATAATATTAGCGTAGATAGCGAATATTAATACGTTACCCACTATAAGCATATTAGTAATAGTTAACTATATAGGCAAGTATTACAGCAAAAAAGAGAAGAAATTAACTTCCTATTAGAAGTTACTCTAATTAGTACAGCCGTACGCTAATAGCCTTTATGCCTTTAGTTTGGTCGTGGCTAGGTTTATAAATAAGCTTATTACTAAACGCGATTAGTTAGCGTAGGAGGTATACTATCTACTTTTTAATATTCCCCTTTATAAAGGCTCTAGGAATATAGTAACTTTAAACTGTTACTAGGAGGATAATTAAAGCACTATATATAAGCTTAATTATAGGCAACTAAAAGGGTGTGGACTATCTAACTATAAGAAGTATAAGCGCCGCCTAGATAGGGTAGAGGACGTTACTTTCCTTAATTTTCTACTCTATTTTAATTACTCTACTTATAAGCGTTGGCTAAGAGTAAGGCCTTAAGTTATATTATACTTTCCACGATATAACGGCAATTATTCTTATTCGCCTTAGTTACTATAGTAGATCCTTACCTAGCAGTAACCAAGGCGCCTTAATCTTACTACTACTTCTAAATTAAGCAAAAGCTCTATATAGGGGGGTCCCAGGGGGTCTCCCCCTAGAAAACCTTATCTCTATATATATTAATTAAAGTCTATATAATAAAGCTCTAAAATTGATTGGCTTATCACTTATAAACTCGGGTCAAAATTTACGTTGGGGGATCAACGTTCCGCATGTTTGATTAGCAACCCTGGAACTAGATAATATAACGTATATTTGGGTGTAATAGAGTATACAAAGTGATAGAATCGTTTAAGATAGGAAAGGAGCAGTTAAAGAGGGCTAGAAAACGGTTCGGGGACCCCATATAGCTTGAGTGTGACGGGACTAGCCCGGACACCGTTTTCTACCGTTTCTGCGGCTTGTTCAGGAGTCTGTTACGGCAGATTCTGTGAGCACGTACTCGCTTGTTCGCTGCCAAGCCATAAATATTTAATCACAAGGCCCTTGCGATACCCAGGGTTGCCAATCAATCAACCACTTTCAACCGTTGATTGAATTGATTGCCAAGTTTCATTTCAACTCAAACCAAGTAGGCTCCCTACAAAGTGTATGGAGCAAGGAGGAGACTGGCAAGATTTAAGCAGGAGCTGCACTTGCACATTACTGTGGATCTAAGGTGAGTATTAGGGTTCCTAGAGATTGGCTACGCTGATAACAGTGTGCTCTATAGGGAGCAGGTCCACCAGGTGATGCTGGAGCAGTTAGATCGCATCGAAGACCTTGACCTGGCAACAAAGAGAATTGTCGATGCCATTACACAAGCATCAGGACGTCTTTCAAGCGGCGTACAATACACAGTTCGCATTGATGAGGACTGGGTGGCACGTTAGTTCCGGGGGCTCCATCCCTAAAACTCCAGTTATGTTTCAGGGCCATTGACTTTAAATTCGCCCCTAAATTCAGCGCTAGGGCTCCTTGAAAATCGGCCTCTGCACCTCCGCGCGGTGGAGCCCGGGAACCCAGCAGGAAATCATCGATGTTCCATTTGGATCGAGTCGTTGACCTGCTGGAGCTAACGCAGAGACGTCGTGTACGCAGTGGTGCTGCGGTACCCTATAGTAAGATAGGGGCAAGGAGAACTAGTCACCCTCACAACACCGCAGCTACTACCTACACGTCCAAGTCATTTTCAAATTACGGCAATTAAAAGTTCCGGCACCACCCTTCCGACAAAATTACATCCTTTATTGCGCGGCAACCAAACCGTATGCAACTCGCACGCGGGAGGCCTATAATAAGGCTCTCCTCCACCCGCCCTCAACACTACCGCCCGACAGCCTGGACAGCCTTACGCGGCTTTCGTCTTCCTCTACATCCTACCTAGAGGAGGTAGGGAACCTAGGTTGGGGCCCTAAAATAAGACACCTATTACACACCATCTGTCCCGCTGCTCCTTCGGTAGAGCAGGGTCACACAGAACTGGAGCATCCTGCAAGCAGTTGGACCGCAGGCGGCGCGCATACGTACACACAGCGGATTTACAAGAGACACTTTAGGGAGATCACAAAGGAGCAAGAAGTGGGAACAAGGCAGACAATCACGGCACGGATTTTCATTCAATATATGGTTGTAGAGGCTCAAGCGGCGACGGAGCAGAAAGGCTGTAGGGACACCCGTACGGGGGACCTGTACCTGTACGGGGATCCGCGTGGCAGAACAAAAGGTGTTTTTCCTCCCGTTGATGTGGTTAAGGGGCCTCTGGCACTGGGTTATCACCTCTCACGTTTCTCCTGGAGGTTTTTTGTCCACCTTAGCTAGGCAATGGTCTGCATGGACCCTTAAGGGACCGACATCAGACATTAAACAAGAATCAATAATAAATTCAGCGCTAAAGTTTAGTAAAGAATCCCGAGAAAAAAGAACCTAGACCTAATATGGATTAGATTTACAGTGTATCCCTGCTTAGCGTAATTTCATTGACCAAGCGGGGTGGATAAAACTTTCGAGAGCGACATCTGTAGATTGGACTGTGACGATTAGAGGAGCCATTATTAAGACAGCATCTCCAACTGATAGTCTTACAAATAAATTCTGTTGATACCATATGTAACTTCCGTGCGAGACACCCAAGAAACTCCTTATCCTGGTTTTCCCAAAATAGGAATATTCTGTCCGCCCAACTCCATCTACTCCTAATTGCTCTACTATATCCACTTGCCCCTCCTCCTCACCCATTCCCCAACCACCCACTCACTGCGAAGTCCCATTTTGTAGTGGAAACCGCCCTCTCAAACCCTCCAACGCCACTAACCCTAACCGCCCAATAGTACTCGCATCCAAAATCTCCAGCACGCTTATGTCACAACCTAATCTCTGCCTCCACCAGTTTCGTAGTTCAATTGCAACAAGGGAGTCGACGCCTAATTGGGCCAAGGAAAGAGATGAGATATCAGAAACGTCGAGAGCGGTGTCGTCTTCGTTGAGGAGGAGAAATGATCGAATCTTCGAGGAGATTGCTTGGGTTAGGATGTCGAGGCTATTACTATTGCTGTATATGACAGAATGGTCTCTGGCACACGAGGCTATGAAGGTCGCGAGGATGGATTCGGATGATGTGGTTGAAGATGACGAAGGGAAAGGGGCGGTGGAGGATTCGATGTTCCGATACACCAAGAACCGGGAGTCTCGTTGCCAGGGGAGGTTATTGTTGCTGTTATCTGATGCTCCGTTCACTAGGGAGGGAGTGTGTGGTCGGAATCCTGGGATGATCTGACTTGGATTCGTTGATCCCTCGCCGTCAAAGTTCCGAGCCTGTGATCGCACAACAGCCAACTCCACCGCATCAAGCAATTCTTTCTCAGGCAAAAAGTAACGGAAAGTTGACCTCATCCTCCCCGCCACACTCGGATTCGCTTCAGCAACGAACCCTATCTCATCAACTGGCCCGATATTCAGAACCGATGCCGCGAGACCTTGGCGACGTCGGTATGAGACAAAAGCGTCTTGGAAGGCATTTCCGGCCACGTAGTTGGATTGGCCATACCAGCCGTAGAGGCCGTTTTGGGAGGAGAAGAGGACGAAGAAATCCAAAGCCTCGGGCTGTGATAGAAGAGCGTTGTGGAGGTTCCATGTTCCGTGGATCTTTGGGGTCGTAGCAGCTTTCCACTCCTCGAAGCTCATATCGTTTAGGTTGCAGTCCTAAAAGAAGGGTTATCAGAAACTTATCGCGAAATGTGGAGGACGGCAGATGCGCAATATTTACCTTCAACTCCATAGCCATCTGCATCACACCACGGATCGGCTTCTTTGCATCCCTGACAACCCGCTCCACATCCTCTTGATTAGCAACACTCCCGCGAAACACCCGATAGCCACATCCAAACGCAGCCAACTCATTGAAGAAATCAGCCAACTTCCCGGATTTATCATCACCAGATCGAGAAAGATAAACCAGATGTCTAGCTCCTCGTTCCGCCATCCATATCGAAACCGCTCTACCGAGACCACCGAGACCACCCACTAACAGGTAAGCGGCATCAGGGTTGAAAGAAACGGAATTCCGATTAATTGATGTGGCTGTAGCTAGAGTGGTAGTATCGTTGGGCATGCTGACGACGATCTTACCAATGTGTTGGCCTTTTTGGAAGTAGCGGAACGCTTCTTCGACATTTTGGGCGGTGAAGACTTTCAGTGGGGTTACTGGTGATATTTTCCCTTCGGAGTAGAGTTGGGTGACTCTGTTCATCAGGCTGGAATGAAATGCACAATTAGCCACTTTGGTATCAATAAGCATAGAAGGTGGATGAGCATTGCGTACCTCATATTCAACACCGGATTCTCCGTAAGTATCTGCTCATAATCAACAGCATAATACCCTCTATTACGGCTGAAGTTGCTCATATCGAGTTTCCCTCTCTCTTGAATGTCTCTCTTGCCAAGTTCAGCCATGACCCCGAAATCTGCGACACAGTCCCAGGATGCATGGAGCAATTCTCCAGATAGAGAGTTCAGGACGACATCTACCCCTCTTTTGTTGGTTTTGGTCATCAAGGCATCTCTGAAAGACACATTGTGAGAGTTAAGGATGTGATCGGATGGAATGTTGTAAGTTTCCTGCAGGTACCGTACTTTTTCATCGCTGCCGACAGTTGCGAATATCTGTTGTCCGGGTTCCATGGTTAGCACGAGAGTGGTAATGAGGTGGAAGCGTGTGGATGAACCTACCTCAGCGCCAACCATTTGGCAGATCTGAATTGCTGAAAGACCTATGCCACCACAGGCAGAGTGGATAAGGACAGTCTGTGGAGGGGCTTGTCAGTGCATATGCTCTAAGGCAGCGTATGGTTAAAGAACATACGTTTCCCTTCTCAATCTTTGCAATATTCATGAGTGACAGGACAGAAGTGCAATACACGCCGTACATAGTGGCCGCCTCTCCAAAGCCAAGAGAATCCGATATCCGAACACAATTAGCTCTTGGAACAGTCGTTCGGGTTGCAAAGCAGCCGCTGCGCGTTACTACCACTCGATCGCCAACTTTGAGATCGTTGACAGCTGTGCCAACTTGAAGTACAGTGCCCGCTGCCTCGATACCTAGTTCTCCGGCTGTGATCACGCCCATAGCAACCATAACGTCCTTATCAATCAGCACGGCTTCATCAACAAAGTTGGACTGGACAATCTTACCCTGAAATTCATTCCAACAGCTGCAATGTCGACTACGACGCTATCTTCAGCCAGGTCTTCTTGCTGCTGTGGCTCCCACCTTAGCGTTTGCAAGAGGCCTTTCTTTGCAATGGTTAACTTCCTTGAGAATACGGAACTCGAAGGATACGACAATGCTGAGTTGATCGAATACCAATGATATCGGCCAATCTGTACAACGCCGTTTATGAGAGCATAGTCGTAATCAAGGGTGTCAGAGCCAGTTGCACTCTGTCTATATTTCCGGACAAAGGATGGTAGGGCGTTGAAGTTTGTTGAATCTAATGTGTTGACTTCGAGGGTGGCAAAATCGAGCCCCAGTTCGAGCCTAGCGTTTCGGGCCATGCCTAAGATTAAAGAGTGACGAGGTTCTTCGGAGTGCAATTGAGAGGTTCTGGTAAGCCACAGCAGGCTTTGTGAGTTTAGACGCGTGAGCAGACGGGTAAACTTCACGAAATTTGCTTCGGAGATGTCGAAGAGGAAGGGATTATCCACATCCAAAAGAGAAATAACGAGTTGCTCATGGCGTGGAGATTGGTTCAGATAACAGAAATCTATTGCGATGCCCTCCTCGGAAAGGGTGTTCGCAATCTGTTGGACGAGGGTTGATTCCTTTGATTGGACAAGAAGTGTCACTCTGTCCACGTCGGACTTCTCGTGGCAAGTTGGCGCTGCCACCATCAAAGCATTGATAGCGAACGGGGCAGGATGATCGTACACAGTGACATCGGTACCGGAAAATCCAGCTTGCTTCAATTCGCAATCCCATCTCTCAGGGCTGACATATGGCTTTGAAGCGCGATTATCTGCCTCTCCCAGCCACCATCCCTCGAGGCCTCCCATCACAAAAGAGGTGAAAAAGGCTTCGGAGCAGAGTTCCTGCAGGACAAGAAAGCCACGAGGGTGTACCACTTTGCTGATGTTTTTCAACGTCTGGTGTAAGGATGGTGTTGAGTGAACCACATTGTTCGCTATGATAAGATCATAGAACTCTAACGGTATGCCCTGGTCAGAGGGACCCTTTGTGATGTCAAAAGTCATATAATTGATGGCAGGGTGTTGTTGGAACTTCGTTTTGGCGCGAGAGAGAAATCCCTCGGAGATATCTGTGAAGGCGTAGGTTGAGAACATACGTTCACCAGTGGAGGAATAGAGATATGGTAGAAGTCGTGACGTGGTACTTCCCGTTCCCCCACCAATCTCAAGAATGTTGAGATTAGGTTTTTCGTGCACCAGATGCTTAAGGAAGGGACCGTAGTCAAAGAGCTCACCAAAATCATAGTATTGTGAGAGGATGTTGTCCTCGAGCAGGATCTCAAGTGGAGACACCTTATCCTCGATGATGTCGGGCAGGTGCTGGAAAATG
The DNA here is from genome assembly GCF_001692895.1 of Cenococcum geophilum 1.58. Classification (NCBI taxonomy): domain Eukaryota; kingdom Fungi; phylum Ascomycota; class Dothideomycetes; order Gloniales; family Gloniaceae; genus Cenococcum; species Cenococcum geophilum. The sequence goes on along the minus strand of NW_027137591.1, from coordinate 1,653,117 downwards.
CGAAAAACAGCTGTAGCAGCACCACTGGCCAAGCCCAAATCATCCTCGCTTTTGATTGATTCCAGATGTGAACCTATTTTCTTCAATCGTTGCTCTGATGGCAGGAGACAGTCCTCAAAATCGGACCACACTGGATGCGCATATTTCTTCATCGACTGGGCCATAGAGAGAATCCAATGGCGGTATTGTTCAAGATGTGGCCGCTTGCCGGTTATCAAGGACAGAGTTTGGGCACTTTCGGCAATGGCCAAAAGTGTGATTTGCTCTATCAGCTTCTGAATATGAGACACATCTCGTGTTGGTTGGAACAGTGTGCTCATGTCCAGATATCGTATATGAGGCATCCATTCTAGCTGTGCTCCGGATTCCAAATCGTCTTGTGGGTTGTCATTGCCGTCCTCCAAAGGGGACATTTGAAGACCTTCGCCTCGAATGACGATGTCACCATCCGCCACACCCACAACTGAGCCACAAATCCTCTTCGTCAGATCAACGTCTACCTTAATCAAAACATCAGATTTGGCAGGCCGTACGCTGAGCTCTTTGATATACGTGGGCACATATATCCCTGTTACATCTCGTGTTTTGCCTTTGCAATCTGCTACACAGAACGCCTGAAAAGCCATATCGAGAGCAGCAGGATGAACGGCATACCCACTTCCGGGTATAGTGCGATCCAAAGGAATCGTTGCGGCAGCAGTTGGCCGATCCACGGCGGCTGATATCTGCTCGAGTCTCGAAAAGGAGGGTCCGTATTTGAAGCCGACTTTTCTCAATGACTGGTACCACCGCTGCGATGACACTTTTCTGACATATATGGCGGTTTCGGCTGTGTTATTCAATCGTTCAGCATCTCCTCGAACCTGGCCACGGCAATGAGTTGTCCATGCATCGTTGTTGGAAGAGGACACCGTGAAGTCATACCACGCCGAAACTTGAGCACCCGTTAATAGGTGTGGTTTAAGGCTGGTCATGATCTCCGTTGGTTGGCCTTCGCGCAAAATCATGGCTGCCAGTATCGTGACATTCCTGACAGTATAACTCTCTGCGCCGACAATTTGGCGAATAGCTTCCCCGGCAATGGTAACATAGCCTGCTCCAGGGAATACAATGTTGGATCCAACCTGATGGTCACAGATCCATGGCACATCGCTAAGTCGGAGGATGTTCCGCCAGGCAGGCTCCAGCTCATTATTTTCCAGAATTGGTGATCCCAGGAGATCATGACGTTGAAACTTGCGGAACCGCCAGGACTTAGATACGCGACTCTCTTTCCAATAGCGCTCATAATGCCATGGATAAGTCGGGAGGTCCGTCAAAACATTTCCGCTCGGCATCACAGCACTGAAGTCAATGTCGGCACCATTACAGAACAGACTACCAACCGTGTTCAATAGGCTCTCATGAGAATCAGCATCCCGAATGAGGGTTGGAATGTATGATGCATGCTTTCCCGCTGAAGATGCCCGAAAGCATTGACGTAATGGACCACGAAGAGCTGCATGCGGTCCAATTTCAAGAAACACTTTCCGCTGCGATGACTCTTCAAGGATTCCGCGAACGGCTGTGTTGAACAAAACTGGAAGTGTTAGATTTGCTTTCCAGTATGAAACGTCAAGAACGTCATTATTAGTCAGCCATCTACCAAAGGTCGTGGAGTAAAAGGGGACTTGAGGAGCGTTGCATCGTAAGTCACTTAATGATTGTGCGTAGACATCTGCAATCTCTTCCATATGGTCTAGTACAAGTCAGTCTTGGATCTGAATAGCCTTTGACTAGGTGTATGTGGACTTACGCGAATGATAAGCCATATCAACCTTCAAGGTACGGATAAAAGTCTCCGGCTTATCAAACTTAATATCTGCAACTATTTGCTCGAGCGTCTTCTCGTCACCTGACAAGGTCACATTGCTCGGGCTATTCTCGCAGCCAATAGTTACACCATTTCGAAGATATGGCATAACTTCAGCTCTGCCCAGTCCAACCACTACCATCCCACCACCACGAGAACTGTCAGGTAAGCTTTGGCCTCGTCGATAAGATAATTGGATTGCATCCCTCATCGAGAGGGCGCCACTTGCATATGCAGCTGCAATCTCGCCACTAGAATGTCCGAGGACGACGTCCGGTTCGACACCCCATCGTCGGAGTAAGTTGACCATCGCGATTTGAAGAGCGATGCAAAGAGGTTGGGAAATGACACCTTTCAGGAAGGAGTCTTCATTCAGAGGGTGCAAGATATACTCTGTATAACAACCAAATCAGTACCCCCTAGAGAAACGATGTCGAGATTCGCACGTACCTCTGATTGACCATGTAGGTGGTTGAGGAAGTCTAGCCAACTCTTCGTCGAATTTTCGAAGGTCTTCATCAAAGCTAGGGAAGTTTTCGCAAAGGGTCATGCCCATTCCTGCGTATTGGGCTCCCTGACCTGTGAACACAAACACGATCTGAGGAGTCGAAGAGGAGTTGATAGGCTGGGACGCCGATAATATCCCCTTTCCATCACCAACACAGAAAGCTCGATGTTGGAGGTGCTCTCTGCGCGTACCTAATGTAAAAGATAAATCTGCCACGTTGCGTGGTTCTGCTCTTAAGTACGTGTCGTAGTTCTGCATCATTTGTTGGAGAGACTCTGGGTGGTGAGCAGAGAAAACTAATAGGCTTGGAGATGTCTGCCGCACGTCAGAGCCGGGCCGCAAAGACTGCCCACTCCGGACCCCAAACGAGCTTGTCGATTCGAGGATAACATGCGCGTTTGTCCCGCCGAGTCCGAAAGAGTTAACACTTATTCTTTCTCGCCTGCTCGCTGGCCAACGCACCGCAGTTGTTGGGACAGTAAGCTTCGCTTCCTCGAACGGGATCTTCGGATTTGGCCTGTGGAACTTTATATTAGGAGGAATCATTTTGTGCTCTAGAGCAAGAATGGCTTTGATGATGCTCGTGATACCGGAGGCGCCTTCAGAATGACCAACGTTGGGTTTCACTGATCCAATATGGACACCATGCTGGCCAAATACTTTCGCAACAGCTCCCGCCTCGATAGGATCACCCACGAAGGTTCCCGTCCCGTGAAGCTCCACAAATCCTGTATCAGATGGATCCAAGCCGGCTGATCGATAAGCGTGCCGTATCAACGCCTCATGAGCGTCACCATTGGGATTCGAGAAAGAGGAGCTCCTCCCATCTGAGTTCGAGGATGTCGACCTAATTACGGCTCGAATTGTATCTCCGTCAACAACAGCATCGCTCAGCTTCTTTATGTACAGAGAGTTCACTGCTTCCGCTCTTGCATACCCGTTTGCGCTCGCATCGAACGTTTTGCACGATGCATCCGGGGATAGAGCGCCGACCTCGGCCAAGCCAGTCGTGTTTGTTGGTGATAATATTAAGTTTGCCGCTGCTACAACCGCCGAAGAACAATCGCCTTGTTGGAGGGCTTGACAAGCAGAATGGAGGGCCACTAGGGAGGCTGAGCAGGCGGTTCGAAATGTGACACTGAAGTCTTGTTAGCTAAATGAGTAGCAAAACCGAAATGTCCATTTCCGACACACCTAGGCCCTCTGAAATCATACTCATAGGAGATTCGATTGCTTGCTGCAAAATCAGACGAACCTGTCATTCGATACGGCCCAAAATCTTGCGTATCTTTCCTCCGTAAATCTTGCCAGTCTTCACCAAATGTCCCAACAAAGCAACCAATATTTTTACCACTCCAAGTTGTCTCCCCAGCATTCTCCAGACACTCTCGTACTATCTCCAGGAGCTGCCTCTGCACAGGGTCCAAATGTTCTATTTCGGATTTCCCCATAGAAAATGCGGTAGGATCGAAATCCCGGAGGTCGTGGTCCAAAAAGTATCCAGCATCCACTGATGCGGTCCCGGGCTTGGCCGAGAGATCGTAGAAGGCATTTGCATGATAGCGATTTCGCGGTATAGGGCCTCTAGCGTCTCGTCCCTCGATGAGAAAATCCCAGAGTGCCTCTGGAGAATATATGCTCCCAGGTAGCCTCAAGGCCATACCGACCACGGCAATTGGCTCATTGGGGACAGGTGTACTACCGATATGATTGCGCTTAACGTTATTATGAACCCCATTCGGGACTCCGTTTTGTAAACCCATATCGCGGCCTATGCGTATCCGGATGTAGAGCTATTAGTGACTGGTTCGCCGGGTCTCTCATGCGATAGCGCAGAATAGCCAATCATCTAAGGAATTTCCACTGCAATAGAGATATCGTATATGTCACTGCGATAACGAATTTGCAGGAAAGAATGGGGTATCTGTACCGTTGAGATGGTTAGACGTCACGGAAACTATGGAATGAATAGATCGCAGAGCTATACCCCAAATAAGAAATATATCATTAAATTGCAGTGCTTTAACGGCGATTCGGTGAATAAGAGTTTCAACGGGGTAGACTGATAGAAAGAGATGCTTCCAAATACTTGGTGGTGGCAATCGCTTGGATCACCGAAAATGACGGCCAAATGCGAAGAAGGCCTGGAACACATCTCTGAGGCACAGGAAATTCAGGAACACTACAAAAATAGCAGGCAAGCTTGAAATAGTGGCAGACTAGCCTGCTATGACTAATCCGTAAGCATTGCCTACTAAGTCAACCGGTGCTGTAACACAGTCAGATTGATACTGGAATGTGTTGCTTGAACGAATGGTACGATACGGACTTGTAACCGGAGCTCGGCAGAGCGATGCGGTCAGAGTTCGTCGTGCTCCTGACGCCACAACAATTACTGTGGTATCTGCATGATATATTGTTGGTTCCGCCCTAGGCAGGGGGGACTACGCTAGCCATGTAAAGTAATGAAAAATTGCCCTTTACCACTTTGAACTTAGCGTTATGTTGTCCCAAGACCGCTCGCGATAGCCCTGTAAGTCTAGCCAATTAAGCAAAGAGTAAAAAGCTAGCGAATTAACCCCTGCTTAAGGCGGAACTAACAAAAAATCATACATGGTGAGATCAGAATGGCACTACCGCCACTGCAAATGATCAAAGCTATTGAAAGACCAGTACCAGACCCGAACAGATCCACATCACGCTCTCGACCCATGAATTCTCTCTGAGAAGGATTGTAATCCACCCAACAAAAGGCACGTAGCCCCGCACCGTTCCGATCACGTCAGTACGGTTCAAGTAGGGTCGACCTGGTGGATACAGCTCTGTATCATCCCGGTTGTTATTGTCGCCCTTTGTCAGCAGAAGCTGATGTTGTGGCTGGAAGCTTAGCTCAGGCCTATAAGTGAATTGCTTGTCAGCAGTGCAGGTCTTAGCAGATGTCATCATTTGAGCTAAGTCGTCTGTTGTTACCTTTCACCGATAGTCACGCTCTTGATAACCCGGTGGACCATGGGGAGATTTCTGCCTTCAAACCAACACACTGCGATATCACCTACTTCGATTTTCTCATCTCTGTTCCAAACGAAGAGGATGTCGCCTCGGTTGAACGTCGGTTCCATTGATGCCGATATAACGACGACTAATGGCGAACGAGATCCGGTGATGATACGTAGAGACTCCCATAGCATGAAAACCGAAGAGACAATAAGGCAGTAGGGCATGACTTGCAGTGCAAACCGTCTGGCAGCCATGTCGAAGGTTGGGTGCCACCCAGGGAAAATGCTGCAAGGAACGAGTCAGAAGATGCCGTAGAGCGAGTAGAGAAGTTCTGGTGGTCTGTTCGGGACATAACACAGAGCAACATTTCAAATGAAGGTAATGTGGAAGATATGCAATGGTGTTTGAGCCACAGTGTACTCGCGTGGTACTGGAAAGCGAGAGCAGTGCGCGCCAGGCTGAGAGTGACGCGCCCGATTGGAAGACCTGCGGCCGCAAGGCATGCTGACACCAGCAACAGTAATAGCGCATGGCTTTGGTCGCCCTAGCCAGACCAAAATCATTTGCCATACCGAGCAGGGCAGTCATCACAATTTGGACCACGACCACATGCTGTCGAACTCCGCCGAGCTAGGATAATCTTTCGTGTAGCGTAATGTCAACACTTACAAAATGTGTAAGGGTAAAGACACCTGGTTGTATGGGTCATGCACTTTTCCCATCCCGAATGAGATCAAAGAAAAAATATTAATGAGCTGGCCAAGGAAATCGAAACTGGTCTGCCACAGTAAGCATGGCCACAACCGTATCATAATAGTAACCAAGCAAGACTTCAGTGGGCGTAAGCACACGTGACTTTTGGTAAGCCACTCGCATGAACTGGTTGTGAGCGGGCACAGTGGAAATTGTGTCTGGCTCCATACTGTCTTAAAAACGTTCATCAATTATACCGCAGTTACTGTAAACGAAAGAAGACATCCTGCCAACAATGAATGAGTGACTGGTGAAAGCAAATTTCTCCACACTGCCCCCCCTTGAACAAATAGACTTCCGAACAAATGCACAACGCGCGGAATAACGCAAAGCATCCAACCCGCCTCCTCTTGAAGCACCCAACATGTACTTTCCCTCCTTCCTCCAACAGTAATTGTCCAATAGTCATTTGCTTACACGAGCACAGCTCTAGAACTGCACCGTGCGACGCATCATCATGGCTTAAGAAGCGGTGGGAGGCAACGCCGCCGTCTGGCCCCAAACGCTAATCCCCATGTATCCCACACCCACGGTCGCAATAGCAGGCGCCTTGTAGATGCTGACGGTTGAGCCATCCACCTTCTTAACCTCACCATAAATCGAGCTCAGGGCCCCGATATTCGGACGTGCGTTCCAGCTGTCGAGCTCGGCCATGCATGAGGCGGGAACGTTGTACACCATAGTGAGTTCCTGGCTGGCACCCACTTGGATGTAGGAGCTACTATTGTTTATATTGTTTATGGTGATGTCGAGGAGACAGTTGTCTAAACCACCATCACGTTTTGAAACTCCGCCGTTGTTATTGATGATGTCGGCAGCGGTGGCTGCGGAAAGACCAGCGACAGCAGCACCTCCAATGGCAACTGCAAATGGAAGGACGGGTGCTGGGCAAGGCTGGATCAGAGAGACCAGGGCTGCGGTCGCGGACAAGACAATCGCTGCTGTCTTCATGATGGATATGTGAGGAGATTGCGGCTTTTGGAGGAGAAAGAATATGATTGGCTCTGACTATTAAAGCAGGGTAGATAAGTGAAGGTAAGTAATAAAGATCTTGCAAATTTCTAGATGAATTTGGAAAATAGAAATGTTATTGATCTTATAAGGATCAATAGGCTCTACTCTATCATCATCGTGTACATATTTTGATATCCATCATACGATAGTCTATTTCTAACCAAACATTCTTATTTTTAACCACAGAAGGTCGAGGTCATTTCATTGATACAAGGGGGCTACCTGAGCGGGTTGCTTGCGCTCCCTGCAAGCGCCTCCGTTAGTGCTTATAATTGCCACATCGCCACATGAAAATAGTGCTTATTTAGGATATAAGATACAAGATACAAGGCCCCCTGCCGTTGTTTTATATTATCTAGCTATTCTAGTGGCTTCTGTGGATTTATAATACGCTGTATATGGCTAAAGCAACGCCAGCGCTAGCAGGGAGCGCAAGCAACCCGCTCAGGTAGCCCCCTTGTATAATTAGATGGCCAAAATCTGACTGGGCCGATGAAATTACCTTTCCCCGGTATGTACTCATTGTCTGAGAATCGGTTCCGCGTGATAAGCCATTCTACTGCATACGTGTGATAAAAAAAACTACTGTGCTTACACGTTAAGTGCCCCTGAGCTTTGTGGCTTATGCTTAGCTTATCTTACTCTTTCATTTGGAATAACGTAATCCACCAGCAAGCGGCCCACCCCACCAAGTGGCCCACTCTAAAAACCACCAAAAAAACCAAAAATCGCTCTTTAATATCTTAACAATAGCTTAATAATAAATTATAAAAAATTATAATTAGACGTTTAAACTTACTTTAAGACCTTTATTAAAGTTTTAGAGTAATTAGTTTAGCTATTATTAATATATTAAGATTTATTAAGATTTAGCTCTTAAATTTAAGCTTAATCATTTATATCTTAAGAACTACTTATTAAATTACTTTAAAACTTTAATAAAGGTCTTAAAATGGGTAGAAGAGTCTAATTTTAAATTTTTATAATTTATTATTAAACTGTTGTTAAGATATTAAAGAACGATTTTTGGGTTTTTTGGTGGTTTTTGGAGTGGGCCACTTGGTGGGGTGGGCCGCTTGCTTGTGGATTACGTTAAGTCTCATACCTCTCATCTATAAATAAAAATTACTTTCGATAATTTGAGTTTTCTAGAAAATGTTTCAGTTTATTTAAGCTGACAAGAATCTGGCGCTTCGCAATCACTGTTCACAAGCTGACGTTGAATCTTTGTTTTGTACCTAACTTTGATTCTCTCATTAGAGCTGTATGGTCCAAGATTTCATTCATTTCAATCCCTTCAAGATGTCTGCCTGGCAACCTCTTTCTTACTTCTCTGCTTCTGCATTCCTCAGTTTGGTCGCACTCCAATCTCAACAAACGTATCGTCCATTCCTGCTGATCCTGGTGGTGACTCTTGGGGTTCTCGCATTTAATAGAATCCCAGACTTAACATCGGACCTATCCATTTCCAGCTCAATAGGATTATTTGTGTTCATCTGGCTGCTGCATATCACGTGTGTGCTTTGCGTCGAACAACATGTCTCCTTGTCTTGGACGGCAGCATACAAGATGTTATTCAATCCTAGGAGAATAGTTGATGATAGCCAACGGGACGTCAAAAAGACCAAGGATGATACAGCAGCGGCAGAAAAGAAATCTTCAGATGCTGTTGCGCACACGAAGGCCACGTCGAGTCAAAGCCACTCCAAGTTCCTCGTCAAACAGCTCATCCTCGCTCTAACCCTCTACACCATCCGCCACTTCTACTACAAAAGCTTCACACCATACATCCTCACCAATCTCCTCCAACAACTACCCCACTCCACCCCTTTGTCAACCCTAACAGTCTACATCCGCCGCATCCCTTACATCACATTGCCTGAAACCCTCCTCCGTATCTTCATCGTCATCGACTTCGTCCTCTCAACATACCTCCTCAACAACCTCTTCCACGCCATCTTCTCCATCACTTTCGTCTCCCTCCTCCGGCTCGACTCTCCCACTGACTGGCCCCCTCTCTTCGGCTCCCTATCCACCACATACAGTCTCCGCGCCTTCTGGTCTCGATTCTGGCATCGCCTCGTTGCCAGAACATACCTCTCCTATTCCTCCCTACTGACACTAAAGCTTTTTCGAATCGATCCACGCAGTACTCCAGGCAGACTCCTGGTTGCTTTTTTGATTTTCTTCCTCTCGGGCATGGCGCATGCGGTTGTGACGTGGCGTATTGGTTTCAGGTGCGGGTGGTGGCAGGATTTGTGGTGGTTTTGTGCGAATTTTGCGGGGATTCAGGTTGAGGAGGTCGTGAAGGTGGTGGCGAAGGCGGTTTTAGGAAAGAAGGTTTTGAGGGGGTTGCCAGGGCTGGAGAGGGCTGTGGGGTATGCGTGGACTTGGGGGTTTTTGTTCTGGAGTTTGCCAAAGTTGCAGTATCCAAAGATGATGTGTGGAGTTGGGATGTGAGTAGAGAAGGCCCGGGAAAGTCCAGAATGTAACTGATTTTGATGAATTTGGGATTGATAATGTACAAGTTGACTGCAAATATTGGCATATGTATTTCACTCCCACGAAATGATCTTTACTGTGGTTGCGCCACGATTATTCTTTCGTATCTCTTACAACTTCTGTGGAAGGAAACGAGGAGGGGGGGCGGTGTAGTTATCGGTTCGGGCATAACTATGGTGGGCCATACGCACCAAACCGCCAACCAGCCGAAAACCGAAATTTTAAAACTTCAAATTCTTAGGGGTCGTTCGGTTGCACCTCCGTTACGAATATGGAGGCTCCATATTGTAACGGAACCGGAGCTCAAATGTGAAAATGAGGGTGTTGTTCGGTAGATCTGACGCCGTTTGAATATGGAGCTCCTCCATATCGGTAAGCGCGTCAAATTTGCAAGCTATACTATATACAGTAGTTATAATAAGGTTCTTGGCACCGTTTTAATATGTAGCTTTAAGCTCCCGTTATATATTCCGTTTTAATCTAGAGCTCTCATATACACGCCTAAGTGACGACTTTTCATAATATGGCGACTCCACACACCCCAACCATAATGCTGCTGTCGCATTTACAAGCCGTATATAATATTATTATCTTAACCTTCATAATCACGATGGGCTTGTTTCCAGGGGGCGTTTATACTTAGTATACTAATACATAGCAAGGAACGAGGTGGACGGCGCAGTTGCTCTATAGCTATAAGTAACAACTTATAAATATAACTTATATAAGGCCTAAGGTGTTTAGGAAGCTTCTTAAGTAGTTATAACTATATAGCGACTTAAAGGACATAAAACTTCTATTAGCGGCTAAGAAGCTATTAATATTCCTAGCTATATAACTTAGCTACTATTTATCCTATAGTTTAATCGGTTCTAGCGCCTCTTATACTATTTTAACTAACCCATTTATATCTTTTCTTAGTAGTACGACTACCGCTAATATAAGGTTCGTAATATTATATACTAAAAGTAAATAGATAGCTAATAAGGTTAAAGGCTTATTAAATTATTTAAATAAGTTTTTAGTAGACCTAATTTTTATAGCTTTAATTACTAACGTCTAAAGGCTTTATATTTTAACTAAAAGCCCCTTTAACTGTAGTAGTGGCGGTAATAGTAGTAATAGTATAGCCTTAGGGCCGGCTTACTAACTCCTTATATCCGCCTATAGAAGCGGCTCCTTTAGCTCTATTTATTATAGGATCTAGTAGATATATATCCGCCTAAGTAAGCGCTATAGGCTCTTCTTTTTATATAGCTTTACTATTACCGCCGCTACTACTACCACTACTACTACCACTACTACTACTACTACTACTACTACTACTACTACTACTACTACTACTACTACTACTACTACTACTACTACTACTACTACTACTACTACTACTATTACTACTACTATAGTTAGAGCTATAGTCCTAGCTAGAGCCTAGGTTTAGATCTTCTTTTATATATTATATAGGCCCTTTAGACTGAAGGGCTAAAAAGTCATCCTTTTATAGTAGCGCTAGATTCTAAATAGGGTAGTAAATAGTAGGCTAGCTAGTAGGAAAAGGTTTGATAATACTTCTTATAGCTTAAAGTTATTAAGGAGATTAAGCTAGTTATATAGGCCTAAAAGGTTAGTAAGAAAGCGGCTATATAGTAGGTTAATCTATAGTAGAAATAAATATAGCGCTTACTAGATTAGCTTTATAAACGGCTTTAAGCGGGTAAAAAAGCTTTTAAATAGTTATATATATTATCTATATCTAATTTCTAATAAGATACTAAGGGATTCTATTAAAGCCTTTATCTGTAGTCCCCTAAAAGCTTATTTTAGTACGGTATAAGTTTAATAGGGTGCTTTAGGGCGCTTATATAATAGCGACGCGCAACTTAAAACGCGAATATCTCTATTAACCCGCGGCCGATTCTTACCATTCTGGTACGAGGAGAAAGCGCTTAGTAGGCTCTACGCATAGCGCTTAACGGGTATTAAGAGAGCGCCATCGCTGGCGATCAAAAATCGACTGTGGATATACTATTGATAGTCACAGATGAGAATGCCTCGAAAATCGGCGTCAAACTAGGCGGCCTTTTACCAATTCACGCATTCAACCAGTAATGCCTACGATAAGGTTGCACACGCCTAATTTATATTTCATGCCATTTGTAGATTAAAACATGATCTCTGTCCGCGGTTAGAATATCTATCCTAGAGCAAACGAATTCAATGGACACCAATATATTATAGGGGTTAAACAGGCTACATTAATCTTATAATGTGTCAAAAGGTTTATCTACAATTTCAGGCCCCAAATAATTTGCGATATAGTATAAAGTTTCAGTTTCCAATATTCTTATAAAACTCGCCTACCTTCTTTATGCAATCCTCCTTCCGATACTCCTCACCCGGCCAGCCATGCTCCCTGAGAATAGCTTTCAACCTGTCTTCGTCACTGCCAACATTCCGCGGGCCCTTCGCGAAGTGCACTTCACCGTTTGGATGCGGAATCTTCAAAATGTCAGCGACCTCGCACCCTCAACCAACTACAACTAAGGACGCACTAATTTAAGCTCCGTGAACTCTTCTGTTAATTTTACAAAGAAATCGGGAGTGTTGTACGTAGCATATCCCCTCCATTGCTCGGTGCACTCGCCCCCAAACCTGTCGAGCCTCACAACGGGATGTTCGACGTCATCTATAGCCTACATCGATCAGCTTTCCATGCCATTCACTAGCCTACTACATCACATGAGTACGCACCTCCGATAGATCTGTCTGTTCCGTAGGACCCACCTGAAAATCGCAGATCGTGAACGTTCCCCGCTCGGTATCCACAAATATATAATGACCATTCCTACCCCTCGCATACCCAACCATTAGCGCATGGCTGGGCAGCGTCGTGAGCGACGGATCAGGGTTAACATCATGCGGCCCCGCCCCATCAAACGAACTGTAATCGACTGCTTCCGTTTTCTCATAGATTTGCAGACTGTCCCAGGACGTCGGACGCCGGAGATACGGCATGTGTTTCATTAAGTCGATCACTGCAGCGCTCTTGGGTGGCGAGAAGGTGATATTTCCGGGCCATGACCAGCCGGAGGGTGGGGGATATTTGATTGAGTTGTCGGGGAGGTAGAGACGGGTGAGGAGTTTGTAGTGGTTGGTTATGGCGGATATAACTTCGCCGCGCGAATAGGCGGGCTGTTCATCTTCGCTTGAGTAGGTCTCTTCGTCGTTTTCCATGGATGCTCTCTGGAGAACCATGTGGAAAAGGAGAGCTGATGTCGTGACGGGTTCCGGACTTCTAGCAGGCACCAATGAGCAATTTTAGGCGCTCCTGCCTGGGTTAGCATGCTGCGACACCCTAGCTAGCGTGATTTTATTAGCAAGCCTCACCAAAACGCGTCAAAATTGCGATGCCGATGAAATACCATAGAAGGCCACCACCAAAAACACCTCTATAATTTTTTTTAAGTAAGTTAGGCAAAATGTCGCGATATATAACGTCATGACTGTAGAAGACTTGATCAGCTTGTGCACGGACCCACCTTATGCACGCTTTTCCTTACCAAAAAATACCAATTTATACCTTTTTATACCACCTATAACTTAATTACCTTTATATAAAAAAAAAATTTAAATTTATATATGGCTTATTAAGCACTAAAACTATTAATATTATAAAAATTTTAATTAATAATAATAAAGCTATTATGTGGCTATATTATATGTATTTATATATATATATAATAAATATCTTTTTAATATTTATAAAGATTATTAATTATATATATTTTTACTAGCTTATTTACTTTACAAGGAAAAGAAGGGTAAATAACGACCTAGTATTAACGGTAAGTATTTAGGGCTGCGAAGCAGAACCAGAAACCACTCTTAAGGTCCTAGGAGTCTAGGTAGACGCTAAACTGAACTAGAACGCACATATTCCATAGGCGACTCATAGGGGAGCAGCGGCCTTCGCAGCGGCATTACGAATCGCAGCCTCAACCTAAGGATCCTTATTTAGACGCATACGCCTACTATATACAGCAGTAGTACGACCAGTAATGCTATACGGCGCCTAGATCTAGGGCATAGGACTAAATAGTAAACCACTAGTAAAAAGCTCCCTAGCGCCACTAGAGAAGCTATAAAACTAATACCTATATAGGATTATAGGGGCCTATAAAAGGACACTATATACTATACTAAAACGCGAAGTAGTAGTAGTACTACTAAATATATATATATAGAGTAACTATAGTATATAGTTACCTAGTAGAAAAGGAGATACGCTAAATACTAGAACGTATATAAGGAGCGAGGGCCCTCTAAAGGAGTACTGCGCCTAAGCTAAAAAGCTAAAAAGCCCTTTGCCTATAAGTAATAGAGAGAGAATTTAAAAATATAGGAGCTATTATAATACTAAGTAGAGACCTACGCTACGCTAGTAGAATATTACTACAGCAGTAAAGGCTAGGGGGCTACTAGTATAAGTGGAGATCTACTATATATATTATAAGATAGGTAAATAGTAAATAGAAATAACGCTAAAAGAAGGCGGTGAAAGTATATAGAGTACTCTATAGTTAATACTAACTCTCTCTATATATAAAGGATAGACAAAGATAGAATCTATAGCCGCCTTCCTATTATAAATAGGGGTCCTAAGATTATCTTGCCTATCTCCTCTAAATCTAGAAACTCGTAACTAATACGCCATTAAGTTCAAAGTACTATAATACCCTTAGTATATCCCGCAGAATTCTCGCTAATTCTAGGGTACGCCAACTTTATAATATTTACTTAGTCTATAACCTAGTCTATAACTATATCCTACGGCTCTATTATTGTGGCGCTTTATAGCTATATTACTAGGACCTCTACCTTACTGCGAAATTTAGTAGTTCTAGGGAAAGAGTTTTTTTTTAAAGTAAATTTTACAATATAGGGATTATTTCCCCTATATTATCCTAGATCCTCCTAGTTTTATTATCTAAATGTCTTAATAATTTATTAGCGGGGTTTATCTTTCCTAGCCGATATATAATTTTTAAGTCGTACTATAATAGTACCCTTACCTACCTAGCTTATTGACCGCTTAATACCTTTATAATTATAAAGTATTTTAGGTTATTATAGTCTATAAGGACTTTAATAGAATAATTATTTCCTATATAATAATATTTCCAGTACTTTATTACTGCGACTATTATAAGTAGCTCCTAGTTATATATTATATAACACTATTTTATAGGGGTTATTTTCCTTAACTAAAACGCCACAGGATACTATTTTCCGTCTTTTAACTAAAATATAATTACCCCTAAGGTAAAGCCGGATATATCCGTTTTAAGGTATATATAAAGCCCCTAATAGAAGTATATTAAAATTAGCGCCGATATAAATAAGTTTTTTAATCGGTTTATAGCCTACTTAATAGCTTCCCTAAATATAAAGGGTCCTATCTTTCTACTATTCTTAGATCCCTTTAATAGGTTAATAATTAGGAATACTACTTACGTATAGTAAATAATAAATATTTAATAGAAGTTCGCCATGCCTAAAAAAAACCTATACTTCTCTAAATATTATAGGGTAAGATTATTCCCTAATAGCGTCCACTTAGCTTTTCTCTATTAATACTCTATTAACACCAATAATAAAGCCTAGAAAATTAATACTAGTAGTATAAACCGTATATTATCTTAGGTTTATATAAAGCTTATACTCTCGCAGTCTTTCTAATACTATTCGTATATAGTACATATATACTTTATAGTTATTTAAGTAGACTATAATATTATTAAGGTAGACTATATATATTATGTCTAATAAGCCTAACAATACCTTATTAATATAGGTCTAAAATATTACCAGTGTATTAATAAGCCTAAATAATATTACTAGGTACTTAAAGTGGCCATACTATATTTGGAACGCCGTTTTCTATTTATCGCTAACTTTAATCCGTATTTAATAGTATATATCTTTTTAGATCTAATTATATAAATATTTTTGCGCCTAATAATCTATTAATAAGCTCCTCTATTAAGCGTAGCGGGTAGCAATTCTTTATAGTAATCCTGTTTAGCGCCTAATAGTTAATATAGAGGCGTAGGATTATATTCTTCTTAGGTATTAATAAGATTAGTACCCCTACTAGGCTTATAAAAGGCTAAATCTATCCTTTTTAAAGATTGCCTACTATATATTAATATAATACCGCTAGCTTATTTTCTAACACATTATATAGTAGCCTGAGAAGAGGTTACTTATCCCCTATATCTATCTTATACTTAACCAATATAAGGTTAAGTAAGGTTTATATAGCCTCTTTACTAAAAATCTTCTCTAAGTCTATATATTCCTATAAAATCTCTAGTTTCTTAACTATATATAACCGGACATCTAAAAAGAAGTACTCCGTGTCCCTATTTTTAGAGTTAAGAGTAGTATATATAGTATATGCCTACCCTTCTTCCTATATATAGTTTAAGAAAGTCTTTTAATCTTTAACTATAATACGTAGTTAAACTTCCGGTATTAATATAAGGCTAAAGGCTAATTAATATCTAGATTAACTTATTAAAGCTATAGGTATCCTAAGATAAGGTTATACCCCTTAATTTCTACAGCGCAGAAGCGTATCTCCTACATATTCTATAAACTATTATAGTCCTAGCTAGCCACAGAAAAAGTCTATTCCCTATAGTATAGAATCTAGTAGCCTTTAATACTTTGTATAGTACGCATCTATAAGCCGCTTAGGTCCAAATCTAATTCTTTTACTAGTAATTAAAAAACAAACCCTATAGTTGCGCCGCTATCTATAAGGTAGTCTTATATTACCTATTTATTATTAACTTAAATAAAGATAGAAATAACTATACGGTAGCTTACTCCCTCCTTCTCTTACTAGCCTAATATAAGGGAGTAAAGATCTACTAGGCTCTCTCTTTTCCTGGCTAAGTTAACTCTTACTTCTTCTCTAGGTAGTAATATTTCTTATAGCCTTCCTTATAGCAGTTTAAATAGATAAATAGCTTTTCCTACCTATTTAGATCGGGTTTCTAACTATTATTATTCTATGGTTAACTAGCGTTACTCTAGGGCTATAAAGCCTACTCACGTTATCGTTTTATAGAGTAATTTAGTTAGGATCTACCCCTATTATTAAAGCTAGGTCTAGTTCTACGTTCTTTATTATTAGCATCTCGTTCCTTCTACTTCTCTAGATAGTCTCTTTTAGTATTCTTAATCTAAGTAGCTTTAAATATAAGCTTTTCTTAAAAGGTAGAAATTTCGCCCTTCTCCTATATAGCCAGTTAAATCTTAGGTTATAGCTTAGTAAGTAACTAGTAAAGTTATATAGCGTTATCCTATAGATCTAAGTAGGGTATATTATCTTCTACTTCTTCTAGGTAGTTTATAAACTAGACTATACTCTAGCCTTCTTACTATTTAGTGTTATAGTATTACTAGTTATAATCCATCCCTTAATTAGTAGGGTCTTAGACTTAATTAACTAACTAGAACTTAAATTCGCTAAATTTAAGGGGTATAGTAAGTTTCTTCTTATAGCGTATCTATAAACTCTTAATAGTACTACGTAGAAAGGTAGAAGCAATTAGTATCTAATTATACTTATTAAAGTAACGTTTTGGATTTAGTTAAAATATAGTTTTATATTAATAGATAAGATAATTATAGTTCCGGAGACTATCACCCTTATATCTATTAGGGTCCTTTATACAAAATATAGGTTTTTTTTAATACTATAGCGTAGTATAGTATTACCCCTTTAAGTCCGCTTTATATATAGGGTATCTATACTTCTTCTATTTGTCCTTACAATTATTCTTAGTAGTCTTAATATACTTACCTTAATTACATCTCTAACTCCTTTATTTTTTATAGGGTCTCGTATAGTAACCGCTCTAATAACTCCCTAGTAGTAATCGTTTCTAAGGATCTTATAAGGTTAGATGGACTAGCCATAGCTTCCTAATCTTCTCTTTTATAAGTAGAGGGGATATGCTCCTTTAGGGAGACTCTATTAGATTTTTATAATAAGGGCATTATTTTAGAGGGCAAGGTAGTATAGTCCGTTATTATTAATTAATAGCTATACGTTCCTTCCGTAACAGATTATAAGCGATTAAAATTATAAAAGGCTAGTTTAACTAGAACGTATAATTATCTAATTGGTAGTATAGTATAAGAGTTATAGATAAGTATAAGGTAAGTTAAAGGTAGAATAGGCTTTATATATTAAAGAATAAATACTTTTTAACCTCTTCTATTTAGAGACTAATTACTAGCTCTTCTCTAGAGGAGAACTAGCTCCCTTTATAAACCTCCTAAAATACTAATAAAACTCTTTACCCCTTATCTACCTAACCATATCTTCTAGGACATTAGTAGGATATTAGTAAAACCTTTATCTGTCTTATCTAATATATACCTCTTAGAGGAGCCTGTTATAAAGAAGGAGGTCTTTAATATTAATATATCGCTATTTAAATCCGGTTTAAATCTAATCGCTTCGTAATATAGGCGCCTTTATAAAATAGTCCTAGATTTAAGAACGGCTAAATATTAGTAAAGCGTGTATAAAAGAACTTATAGCTTAACGGAAGGTAATATTTTATAGAATTATTTAATTAATATAGGCCTAAATATAGCTAGCTACCTAGAACGGCTAGCGTTTATAACTACTAGCGAAAGTAAAAGCTTCTACAACTAGTAGTTATATTATACTAGTATAACTTTTACGTTAATAATAAGGCTATACTTTAATTTTAAATAGCGGTTAATATAATTATTGCCGTTAATTATAAGTAAAGCACCTAATATTTAAGCTAGAGCCTTTTTTTATACCTAAAAGACCGTTCTAAAAAAGGTCTACTCTGTACTTCTATACTAGTAACTTAGTATTTGTATTTACTAGTAAGATTAATTAGATCTTAGCGAAAGATCTAAATATCCTTAACTTCTACTAAAAGCTTTAACTTACTAGATCTTACCGCCAAGACAGCGGGCTGTCAGCTAGCTGTAGCCTTATAGCTGACTGACTGTCACAACTCTATAAGCTTGCTGACTCTTGGACACACTGATTTCATATCACGCTTCTACATAGTCTCTACACCTCTATTTATGCCTTTGGATCATACTATGGTACCCGGCCGAAGTTTTGTACATTGTCAATTCGCTTGCAGGGGGCCCTACTAACGCCACTCGATAAAAATACACCAATCAATATACTAGTTCGTATAGTAAACAATATATCTTTAAAGGCAGTAGTCGCTGCGCAAGGCGGGTTTACCAGGTTCTGATTCGTAATTGAATAGATTTCAAGCCTATTTGGCCCCTGAAAGCGCATTGACAATGTACAAAACTTCGGCCGGGTACCATAGTACACTTTGATAGCCTAGAGTTACACATCAAAAAACCGAACCTCCCCTACATCAGCTTCCTGTCCCATATACTTCAATACCCAATAAGCAAACCATCACCACCCAGCCGTCACGACGGGGGGTTCTAGACTCACACCAAGCCTCTTACCCGCCGGTTGAGCCCATCTCTTTTCTGGCACCGCCGTCGGAACGACATTGTCATTCCTCTCCGGCATCATCCCCTTCTTCTCTATCACGGCGGGAATAATCGCTGCAATTTCATCCTCGCTCAACATCCTCTTCTCGTTAGTGCAATCCGCGCTCATGCACTGGATGATCTCTATCTCTCCATCCGCAAGCCTTCGCGAAATATTCGCACTTCGAACACCAAATCCATCATCCAGAATCTCAAACTCACGCTCGCTCAAAAGACCTCCACGTCTGGCTCTCTTGTTTGGCTTAATAGCGCCCGAGACATAGTTGGCTGGCGGGTCCTTTGCGTACAGTACCTTCTGCTGCGCACGAGAGGTTTGCTGTTGCGGAGATCCAGCCGTCGTGTACCAATTATCATCCGTCAGGAGATTGTATCCCGGATCAGAAGTCGCAATAGCTTTCGGCCAACAAGGATTTTCGCTCAAGAACCAATCATTAGTAGCATTAGGCTTAGGCTTCCCATCCCAATCGAAACCCAGCTCAAACACGGCTCTCGTGTACTTCGCTTCGTAGTATGTGATAGTAGTCGTCTTTCCATCGTTGCCTTTCACACTCTTCTCGTTAGGGTTAGGCTGCAAGTCAACAAGGTCCTCATTAATCACATCAACCTTATCGTCCTTCTTCCTTCGTTTGAGTTGGCCATTCCCTTTACCTCCGTCTCTATTAGCGCAAAACTGAGTCCAAATTTTGCCGCCTGCGTTGTTGTCCGCCTCTGGAAGCCAGCGGATGATCTGCGGATTTTTGTTCTGCTTGTTGGCTGTCGTATCAGCAGGCATAAAGTAGGCAGGCGGGTACTCGTCTCGCTGACATTTGACAACGCCATTGGCACTAGTCATCGCCACAGGCAGGTAATCTCTCCACGCGTTCTTAGGATGTTGATTTTCCCATATTTGCGTAGCGTAGCCGTCGTGTCGCTCCTGGCTGTCGCTGCAGGTAAAGTGATCCCAGCCTCTGTCCGAATTGTTATCAATGACCGAGTAGTAGTGGTAGCAGGCCTGTCCTGCTTTAGCCACCGAGCAGGTCTCAGTGAAGGTCTTGAGAACAGGGACGGACTTGGTGATTGAGGTGATGCGTAGTGTGTCTTGAGCTGAATTGCACCTCTTCCGGGTGGTCGCTCGCTTTGCATTCTTGGCCGGCGAGTCCCGCTCTAGTATGCAGGGCTCCTCCTCGTCGCTGGCAGTTGTGGTTGTTGTGAATAAAGTGGAAATTGTTGATGACTCCTTAGTCGTAGTTGGTTCGTTCATTGTTAATGGCTTGGTTGTCGTCTTGGGTTGATCACTGGATCTCGGAGAATCGCTCTCGCCAGAAGAGGATGCAGTGGCGTTGCTCCTAGGCGTGCCAGAAGCAGGTTTGGAAGTTGCGACATGCGTGCTGGATACATTGCTGAAGCGTACACCGCTAGAGGAAACGGAGCCCGAGGAGAGTGGTAGTGAACCAGAAGAGGGTCGTGTTGAGTCTGCGGAAGCCGTATCTGACTTTGAAGGCACAATGGTCGAAGTAGTAATCGTGACCTCGGTAACGGTCGGCTTTGAGGACACCGGCAGGCTGTGGGATCCGGAGTGACTGCTTTCAGCGGCCGAGCTTCCCCCTTTAGATACACTATGCTTCGATGAGGACTTGGATGCGTTGGAAGTATGACTTGACTTATCGGTGGGTCTAGGGGTGTTCGTAGTCTCAGGGGGTTTCGTTGATTTCGTTTTGGTCGGCGTCGTGAGTTTTGGGTTTGTCGGGCGACGCTTTTTACTTGTGGGCGTAACAGGCTTCAGTGTCTCTTCTGGAGCCGAGGTCTTTGGATGAGCACTTGGCTTCTTGCTGGTAGCCTTTTTGGTCTTGCTCTTCGGCTTCTTGGTCTTCCTGGGGGGTGGCTTTCCTTCCCCACCACCGGTAGCAGCATTATCTGGACCGAAGGGATAACATTTGTCAATGAGCGTACCTAATGTCTTGTCAAATAATGTATGGGTCCAGAACGGAGAGTCGTCGTCTAGGGAGGCCGAAGCATATAGCTCGGCGCCAACATCGGCCTGAAGATCCACACCCAAGGTCTTCTTGGTGCCGCAGACTCCCTTGCTGTCGGCCAGAGCGGAAAAGTCAGCGCGAATATAGGGCATCTTCATGTCCAAGCCAACGGAGAAGCCGTTACTCAAGCCTTTCGCGGTCACCTCAATACCTGCCTGTGCGTAGGCTTCCGCAGAGCCTTCAACCTTTGCACTGAGAGATGGAGGGATCTTGGAAAACTCAGGTACCCAGCCGGAAATGTCATTGTCGCCCTTCCCAAAAAGGTTGACTTTCAAGGTAGACGTATTCGGAATAGACATTCTCGCCCCCATAGAAGCCTGCGCTGTCCCTGTCCATTCGTCAATCTCGAATCCGAGATCCTGCAGAGCAAGTCAGCTAAGGTTGCTTCGTTAGCAATATTCTTAGAGTAACTAATACGTACCACAGTCAGAAAGACGCCGAGCTTGAAAAAGCCGCCGACATTGAATCCCGTAAGTGGAACGCTCACAACATTAACATCGCCCGGGCTATAGGCACTTGCCAGTTTTCCATCCAAGTGCAAGGACAGTTCGATAGCCGCTGCAATGTTCCGAGGCGTAATTTTCATGGAAGCGCCGACAGGTACCTTCATAAATGTCTCCAAGTCGAGATCAACATTGACTGAACCTTCGATACCGCACGGGCTACAGGAAACCCCAATATCGAGACCCTTTGTATTCACGTCGAACAGTTGTTGACTGAAATCATGGGCCAAGCTAAGAGTTTTGCCATCTCTTTTAGCCAGAGCAGGACTGCCTGGAGGGAGTGGTTCATTTGTGATCTTGAAGCTGTAGGTCACGGCGATATCTTCCCAGGTCTTCAATACTGCCTTCATGAGAACCTTATTGTTTACTTCATCAAAGTCCAAGTCAGATACGAGAAACGGCTGTCGGCGCGACTCGGGCGCACAAGCCTCAGCACTTGCGATAAGAACAAAAGTGAAGTTATCATCCTATGTGAAGGTTAGAATCTTCGCTCCTTCCGCGTGGCCCGAAGTATACAACGGTATGTATTTGAAGTATTGGAAGTACTAACCGAGTTAACCCAATCCCAGACTTGGTGAGCATATGCGAATGATTTCTCATCCTTGAATTCGAGGTAAAGGTCGGGAGCAGAACAGTCAATCGACTTCACAAGGCCAGCAAAGTCATCCATGTCAACGATTGCCTCGTAATCTTGTGAAAAGTCGAGCGTCAAATTGGCGATCATCATGGTAGAAGTGGCTTCATAGATCATCAGCACGTGTTTGGTAATTTGGACAAGGGGGGTTTATGCTACCTTGCGCTCCCCATAGAAAGATGCCAAAATTTTGTAGATCCAATCCGCCATAGCCATCGCCTGGATCCTCCATTCTCTTTTTGAACGAGGTCGTCTCCCCATGCTTGTTAAGCGGTAGGAGTTCAATTTCGGGGACGTCGATTGCTAGCGAAAAAGTAGAGAAGAAAGACAGAATAAATAGAAAGAACGACAGAGTAAAGATTGACAAGCGTGCCATAGCGAAAGTCATGTCCTCGTGCGGAGGGAGAATCTCTTCAACTGGTCACCAACGAAGGATGGAGCATGACGGAAGAACAACGGCGATACGTGATATGCACGAGGCTATATGTAACATTGATGGACATTAGATTGGTAGCCCCCTCTTGCTCGGTAGATCTATGTAAATATAGAATGCGATATATGCAAAACTTCAGCATCTGAACAATGCATTCGGCATGGATTGCGGGGGCGGAAAGGCGTACCTGCAGCCTGACCAGAGCTTTTCATGTTTGAGTAGCCCGGAAGAGGTCCCGTATTCCGCCGTGCTGTTATACAGAATTTTATTGAAAGGGTCATGCAGTGTTCTAGGGGAGTCGTCTCATTAGGCAAATCCAAGGTAATGTCTCGTAATCTTTCTCTAGAGAATGGAA
The DNA here is from genome assembly GCF_001692895.1 of Cenococcum geophilum 1.58. Classification (NCBI taxonomy): domain Eukaryota; kingdom Fungi; phylum Ascomycota; class Dothideomycetes; order Gloniales; family Gloniaceae; genus Cenococcum; species Cenococcum geophilum. Next base: position 1,629,948 of record NW_027137591.1, on the reverse strand, counting down.
CAAGAGCGGGGCCAATGGCGGTGACAAGGATAAAAACGAAGCACGAAATGATGATGGGGGCTCCGCCGAAATGCCAAGCCTGCCAAGATATACGCCAAGATAAACGAATAAAAATACCCCCGTGTTAATTTCCCTGTCGAAAGTTATTGTGGACGGTGCACTTGACTAGTGATTACCGAAATTGCTGTGTGTTGCGCACGCACACAGGGGGCTGTACCTGCTGCTAACTGCATGTGAATAAGCTTATTACTAGGCAGAGCTAAGCAAAGCAGTGCGAGAACGTGAGATGTGCTGTGTACCATTTTTGAAGTTTTAGCTGTTTCACATTAGATGAAAACTAGGAAATGTACATCTGCATACAAATCGAGGAACACGGCGGAGATGTTCTTGGTTCACACTCTTCGTAGAAGCTTTTGCTACGGCCCGGTCCTTTGACGACGTCTAACTCTATCTCGGTCCGTACTCGCGGCCATTCCGGATTCTAAAACGCTCCCCGCATTTTCGCCGCCAATCTTATCTAATTAATCTTGCGAGTCAACTCGCTATCGAGGAAGTTGGTTATGTCCTGCTTGTGTCCTTCCTGTCCTTCCAGGACCAGACCCAAGCCTTTCCGGATCGTGATGTGCGGGTAGTGCCTGCTTGAAAAGCAGACTTGGAACTAATACCGGCTGATGCAGCGAGTTCGCCAACATGTTCAAAGAATGATATTAAGTCCTAAATCTGACTTTCCTTGTATTTATCCAAGGCGTTAATGAAACATACTACGGAAGCCTCTCTAAGGCGTTTTGTAGCTTGTTCTAACAGTATCTTTAGTGATTTGACACTCCATTGGCGGTATATGCTGATTCTTGACGATGAGAGACCGAGCGAATCGAAGACGTACCGAAACGCTGGAAGTTATTCGAGGAGTTGCAGTAGCAGCGACTGATATGTCCCGATTATAGACTTCTCTAAATCCTCGCCCCGCGCATTAAAGAATGAAATAACTATCCCGTCCTTTATCGTCTCGCGGGCATTAGTCAGAGCAAACTTTATTAATGTTAACTTTCCTGTTCTAGGCTTCCCTTTAATCCACAAGAAGCCGTGGTATTCGCCTAGTTTAGTGCCATCGAACCAGTTGGGGTATTCGGACCCTTTCAACAGCCATTTACATGTCCTGGCGTGGGCGTTCTTGATAGTCATCTGGCGCGCATTGATTTGACTAAATCTTAACGAGTCCAACAGCGTCCACGTTTGGTCTTCATTCAAAGACTCTTTAATCTCCTTCTGAAGCCGAACCAACGCTTTTTTCCGCCCTTCGCCGTATATAAGCGGCATATGGACGTCGAAAAGGCCCAGCTGAGAGAATACCGCGTCTTCTTCGCATTTTGTCTCGCGTTTTGCTACCCAAGACATGCGCTTATTTATACTAAAATAAGATAAAGGACTTCCTCGAAGGGCTTAGATGGCAATTCCAGTTAGCTTATGGAGAGTTTATTCTAGTGATTGCTTATCACCAAGCCGCTTTTTATCCTTAGAGAAGAATTTAACTAGTGTTGGGGCAATAAGCTCTTAAAGTGTCCAGCTACGAGTAAACCATTTGCTTTTCTGAATGCTGGTTTCTATCTCTGAGAGAACTCGTCATCTCTAACCAAACCATTAACTGAAACGTTAGACAAGTACACGTAGCATCTTGCCGCATCCTAATACCAGCGAAATATGGAGTTAATTACCTCTAAAGCTCTGCGCTGCTTAACTTGGTAATGCAGCAAGTGTCAACCTAGAAATATTACAAGCCGTCCTTAGCAGCTCACTTTCCGCAAAAAAGGATTTTGTTATAGCCAGTTGTGCCCTTGCCTATGCCCTTTACTAGGTCTTTGAAGGCAACTTCTTCGTCATCCGCTCCACAGGTATGCAAAAGAATAGCATAGCGGAGGTTTTTATTGCCAACAATCTCGGTTAAGCTGAACTCGTTATCTTCAAGTCGTAAAAGACGCATGACGAGAGGATTGTCGGAGAGCTTCTGGGTAAGGAAATCGTTAAAATAGATATAGGTAAGATGTGCTCGTATCGAGCAATCAAAAAACTACAATTGTCCTAGTTGGTAGACTCAAGGCAGAACACTTAAAGAGATGAGTGGTGATGATGAGGGGCAGAGGGGCAGTGCAAGGTGGCTGAGCTTCAATGATTAATATCGTGTAAGCGAGAGGTATCGGAGGTCCGGGTTAGGCTTAGCATAACCTTAGGTTACGCACACCCCCTAAGGTCCGCGATATATCGTCCAAATATTACCCCCCCTTTTGGTGGTGGCCCCTACTTTTTAGACGCGTTTTTAAGGCCTAGGTTAGTACTGGGTTAGTATAAAGGACCTTATCGCGCGCCTTTAACCTTATCGTCACCTTAATAATCTATTTTTTAACCCTCTTCCTATTCTTACGCCTATACTAGCTCCTAGCTTACGCGGGGCTTCTAATTTTATATAGAACGGCCTACTATAATTCTAATTCTATAATATAGAGCTCTCTTCTTCTCCTCCTCTATTAATATTTACGTATTTAGTGGCTTTATTTACCTATGCCCGCGCTATACTTATACGTCTTCTCCCTAACCTCTTACGGAGATAAAGTCTTTTAAGAATCTTCTTACCCTATAGTCTACTTTGTAGTTAAAGGAAGCCCCCCTAGTCTCTTTCTCTCTCTTCTTTTATAGCCTTTAGAACAAATTTAAGGCCTAGACGGCACGGCTATATAATATTTATAAGGCCTAGCGCTTAAAGAATACTATAAGGGCGTATAAGCTAAAGTAGATATTACGGCGCTGGTGGAAACTAATAGATATTGGTAGAAACTAGTAGATTGTGGCTAATAGATATCGGTGGATTATAGCAGATAGTCGTAAACAGTTATAGATAGTCGTAGATAGTTTTATATAGTTTTAAATAATTGCCGTTACGTAACCAAAGGATTGTTTATAACATTAAGCGGCGCTACCCTTTATCTCCTTTTCTTTCTTTAGCTTTAGATCCTTATTTATAAACTACTAATTATATAGGCTTACACGTCCCTCTTGCTGTGTTTATGCCTTAATTAACTAAGTCGCTAATATGATTTAAAGCTTATCTACTCTTCGTTCTAAAAAGGAATTTAAAAAAATATCTATAGATTATAAATAAAAATAGAACATAGAAGTAGACCTAAAGACTATTACTAAAACTAAAAGAATAGAATAGAACTAGAAGAATAAAAAATAATAATAAGATTTATAAAACACGCATAGACTTAAACCCCTACAAAATCCTACTAGAAGTTGCCCTAATAACTATACCACTATACTAAAAAATACAGCAGCTGGTAAAGTAGGTGTAGGACCCTTAAATACCTCTAATAGTGAAATAGCAACTAACTTAAACTCTTAGGTGGAGCTTATAGCAGCTAATACTAAAATTAAATAACTCTAAGAGCTACTTAAAGCTAGAGAACCCCCTATATCTAGTAAGGAGTTATTAAATACCTAAAGACTTACTATAGTCCTTAAGGCTCTAGCCTAGTATATAGTATTAGTATTATTGCGGTCCGCAAAGGTTATAAACCCCCTATTACTTACTAACGGAACTAATTCTACATTTAATAATTAGAAGCTTTAATTATAAGATAAGCTTAAAGTTAATATAGACTACTTCCCTACTACTTGGGCTAAAATGGCTTATATCTTTAGCCGTACTAGCGGGGACGTATAGACGCACTTACGTCTGTAATACGTATAGGACTTAGCAAATCCCTTCCTCTCTAAAGAAGAGATAATTATTTACCTCTCTTCTATTTATAAGGACCCCTTTAAAGTATAAAACACCTAACTTAATTATAAAAGTCTAAATATAAAAACAATAGAGACCTTTTTAGCCTTTTAGACCCACTTTCTATACCTAGCTAGCTAGGCTTAAATTCCCTAGGAAGATCTAATACTAGACCTATAGAGAGCTATACTGCTAGTTTTTACTATTATATAGACGCTAAAGGAACTTACGGACTAGTGCTTAGTTATTAACTAAGGCCTTCGCCAAATTAAGGTATACGCTAAACAGTATAAAGCCAGAAACCCTTTAAATTAGATTATAAGTAATATAAAAACGGCCTATAATGCTCTAGTACGATTAGCAACCCCTACTATACTACCTATATAGCCCGTCGCTAATTTAGCAGCTAGCTGTACGGCTAGTCCTACTATAGGTCTAGCGAATACTTAGCCTATATATAGCAACCCCCATATATAGGCCCTTAATAATTAAAGAGCTTACTTCTTTTATGGTTAGAAAGGCTACTATATAAAGGATTATTTAATAAATATAAAAGCGGACGAGGTTTTATTAATCTAGGAGGATAGTATAAAGTTAGAAAAAGAGGAACCCTAGAGAAAGACTTCTCTCTAGGGTTAAAAGGGATTAATATATTAGATATTAATCTAGGTTGGCTAGTTAGTAGAAGAAGCTGCACTATCCCTTATAATTTATTTCGTAATAGATACTAAGTTTTAATCTTTACTTTAGCTAACTTTAAAGTAAATACCTTTGCCTTAATAGATACCTAGTGTACTATAAAGCTAGCTAACTTTTTAAATATACCTATTAAAGAACTGCCTAAACTAATTCCTATTTATGGGTATAACGGGCGGATAGGGCTACCTATTACAACTATCTTACGAATTTACCTCTGTGTTAACGGATAAAGGTAGTATAATATCCCCTTCCTTATTACGGACCTAGGTAGCTATAATATAATTTTAGGGCGAAAATAGCTAGCCTATTTAGGCTTATAGCTTAATATATAAAGTAGACGGCTTATCTAGCCCAAAACCCTACCCCTAACCCCTTCCTTTATAAAAGAAATTAGCATTATAATAGAAAACCTTATATAGCCCTAGATTAATACTATTTATTAGGCCGATGCTATTTATAGGGACTAGGCCTTTAAGAAAGATATATAGCTTAATTTATAACGGATTTATATACTACGTCGCCCCTAGACTACTTATATTATGCCACCTGTATTAAAGACCTAGGAAGTTAATAATAACCTAAAAATGCCCCCTATAGAGAGCTTAGGCCCTATATAGCTATAAAGAACAGTAAGGGACGTTAGACGTTATACTAAATTAATAGATTAGAGGATAACCTATAGAAGATAGAATAGGAGCTAAGAAAGATTATAAACCCTAAACCGCAAAATACGGTCCGGAAAACGGCTTTAAGGAAACCAGCAAACCTCCTACTAGTTAATATTTACTATATTAGTGCTATATAATTCTACTAGAACTTAGTTTAGCTTAATACCGTCGCCTTTATAACAAGCTTATATAAAATTAATTAAATAATTAAGGAAAAGGGAAGCGAGCTTAGTGGATAAGAAAACGAGCTTATAGATAAGGAACTAGTAGAACAAAAGCTGCCCTATTAATACTAGAAATTTAAGGACGTATTCTCTAAAGCAGCGTCTAATATACTTTTACTTTATTAACCGTATAACTACAAGATTAAGATTAAGTAGGGTAAGGAAAACACCCTTAGCTTTAGCCCCCTTTATAAATAGTCTATTACCAAATTATAGGCTATAAAGTAGTATCTTATTAATAATCTAAATAAGGGCTTTATTAAGCCTAGCTAAGCCCCTTTTACCTTACTTATTCTCTTTATTAAAAAGCTAAATAGAGGACTCCGCTTTTATATTAACTACTATAAGCTAAATAATATAACCCGCAAGGACCGCTATCCGCTACCCCTACTTAATAAGACTTTAGCCTAAATAAGTAGAGCTAAGGTCTTTATAAAGCTTAATATTTACTAGGCTTTTTACTAAATTAGAATAAACTCCGGGTTTAAAGATCTTACTATATTTTAGACCTATTATAAAACGTATAAATATAAGGTACTTCCTTTTAGACTAACTAACGGATTAGCTATATACTAGCGGTATATAAATAATATACTCTTTAACTACCTTAACGACTTCTATACGGCCTATTTAGATAATATTATAATCTACTTTAAGAATAAGCTAGAATATAAGGAGTACGTCTATAAAGTTCTATAACGGCTCCACGAGGCTAGCCTCTAGGTTAATATTAAGAAGTTAAAGTTTAGTGTTAAATATATAAAGTATTTAGGTTTTATTATTAGTATAGACGGAATTAAAGCTAACTTAGAGAAGATGGCCGTAATTAACTAATAGGCACCCCTATGGACCGTAAAGGGGGTATAATTATTTTTAGGTTTTTGTAACTTCTACTACCGCTTTATTAAGAACTACAGTAGAATTGCCTAGCCTCTTAATCGTCTTACTAGAAAAGATTAGCCCTTTTACTTCGACGCTATATAGAGGCAGGCCTTTAATAAGCTTAAAAAACGGCTAGTATTGGCTCCCCTACTTGCCTATTTTAACTTAGAACGGCCCTTAATACTAGAAACTAATGCCTTAGACGGCGTAATAGCTAGTGTTTTTTCCTAGAAGCAACTAGACAGAGAATAGCACCCTATTATATACTATTTAAAGACTATAATAGATGCTAAGCTAAATTACTATATCTATAATAAAGAAATGCTGGCTATTATCTTTAGCTTTTAGTATTAGCGTATATAGCTAGAGGGGACCCCTAAGCCGATTAAGGTAGTTTTAGATTATAAGGCCCTTACGGCCCAGTAGGCACGTTAGGGAGATACCCTATCTTAGTTTAACTTCTTAATTATATATAGACTAGGTGCTACGAACCGTGCGGACACTCTTATAAGGCGCGAATAAGACCTAGATAACTAGACGGCTATAAAGATCTTATTACGGATTTAAATGCTACTATAACTAAAATACCTTAACCCTTAGATATGGGCAGAACTAAGTACAGACTCCTTAGGCGCCGAGATATATCCTATTAACTCCTCTGAACTTGACCTTATTAATAAACTACTATAGGCTAACTAAACGACCCCCTCTCTATAGGAGTACTGTAAAAAGGCAAAGAATATTACTAGCCTATAGTCCCTTAAAAATAGACTACTTAAGCACTAGGAACGGCTAGTAGTAGCTAAAAAACAGAACTTATGGACCCGGCTTATTGCCGAAGCTTATGCCTAGGTCTTTACGGCTTACCCTAGAAAAAATAAGACTTATAAGATTATTAGTAACTACTACTACTGGCTTAGAATAGTTATAAATATTAACCGTTATATACGGAACTGCGACAGCTGCTATAGATCTATAATCCTATAAAAATAAGACCCTAGGACTATTAAAATTACTTCTAATACTAGAACGCCCCTAGTAGTATATCTTTATAGACTTTTATAAGCTACCTATAGATTGTAACGGATATAATATAGTTATAATTCTAGTTAACCGCTTTAACAAGCGCCTGTTCTTAATCCTATATTATAAGAATATTAATGCTAAAAAAGCGGCCTAACTATATATCTATTACGTCTACTAAATTTACAGACTATTAGATACTATTATATCTAATTATAGGCTGTAATTTATATTGGCTTTCTAGAATAAGTTTACCCGGATCTTAGGTATTAAGCTAAAGCTTTTTATAGCATACCATCCCTAGATAGATAGTTAGACGGAAATTATAAATTAATAGTTAGATTAGAGACTTTAGCCCTTTATTAACTACTTTTAAGATAACTGGGCTAAACTGCTACCCCTAATAAACTATACCTAAGCGACCCTACCCCACGACTCTATAGGGTTTGCCCCTATTTAACTGGAAATAGGTTACTTACCCTATATAAGCTTTAACTGGGAAAGGCTAGAAGAACCCTAGACTATACGCGAAAAACTATTCTATAAGGAAGCATAGTAGTGTAGGAGGGTACGACCTCTCTTAGATGGGAAAGTTACGGTGCTATCAGTCAGTCTGTCTGTCGGTCTGTTGGTCGGTCAGTTAGTTAATCGGTCGGTCAGTTAGTTAATCGGTCGGTCAGTTAGTTAATCGGTCGGTCGGTCGGTCAGTTAGTTAGTTAGTTAGTTAGTTATAATCAGTTAGTCATAATCAGTTAGTAAGAAAGAAAGAAAAGAGTGTATTTCTGGTAACTAGTAAGGTCGTGATATGTATATAAGATAGAGGGAAGAAGGAAGGAAGCCGAAGGCTCTATAAATATAGGGAAATGCTAAGACAGTAGGCGACGTCCAATCTACACCACCACAGTAGTACGCTAAGCGCTTAGAAGAAGCCTAGATAGTAGCCTATACGAATCTAGAAAAGGTTTAGAAATTAATATAATAGTAGGCGAATAAGTATAGGCGAGAGCCTAACTTTACCGTAGGAAATAGGGTCTAGGTTATAATAAAGAACTAAAAGACGGAACAATCTAGCCGTAAGCTAGACTATTAGATAGTAGGACTATATAAGGTTCTTAAGAAGAGAGGCAACTTATATAAAGTAAAGCTCCTAAATTTAATTAAAGTTTACCCTATTTTTTCTCCAGATAAACTACGGAAAGCTATAAATAACCTATTACCTAGATACAAGAATAAACTTCCCCTACCAATTTAAGTTAATGGCAATAATAAATAGGAAATTAAAGAAATACTAGCCTATAAGCTTATAAGGGGAACGTTAAAATATTATATTAGTTGGAAAGGGTATAATCTAAACCCTACTTAGTACCCTATATAGAACTTTATAAGTAGTCCCTATAAGCTTTAAAAGTTTTATAGCCGTTACTCTAACGAACCCGGACCCCTAAAGTACCTTAATAAGTAAATAAAGTGCTAAAATAGCGAAGATAATAAGCTGCCTATTAAGTATAAAGATAAGAATACCTTATAGATATAATATGGATATATAAAGCCTAAGGGTAAGCTTTTTTAGAGGGGTGGGTAATATTATAGCGCTAGTGGAAACTAATAGATATTAGTAAAAACTAGTAGATTATGGCTAATAGATATTAGTAGATTATAGTAAATAGTTATAGATAGTTATAAATAGTTGTAAATAGTTTTATATAGTTTTAGATAATTGCCGTTATATAACTAAAGGATTATTTATAATATTAAGCAGCGCCACCTTCTATTTCCTTTTCTTTCTCTAACTTTAGATCTTTATTTATAGACTACCAATTATATAGGCTTGCGCGTTCCTCTTACTATACTTATACCTTAATTAACTAAGTCGCTAATAGTAGAAAGAGTAGGAAGACTAATATATAAGACTAGAAGGTAATATAGACGGCGCCTAGGTAATAAAAAATAAGCTTTCCCTATTTTTAAAGCAGTAAGTTATTAACTAAAAATTATAGGCTACTAGCTATTAAAAACGGAAGTTAAAATAGAAAGAGATATAAAAAGATAGTAAGTAGGTAAAGAAGAGGTAGAAGATAGTTAAGTAGGTAAGGCAGCTAAGGGGGAAGGTAGCCGTAGGGGTAGCTATAGGGGCAGCTATAGGGGCAGCTATAGGGGCAGCTATAGGGGTAGCTATAGGTATAGGGGAGGAAGCTATAAAGGAGGAAGGGGAGATATAGGATAAGGAGGCCCTAAACACCCTATTTAATAAGATAGTCTAATACTTAGTTATAAATAGCTATATCTTTACTATTACTAAGCTTTACGCGTAGTAGTTAAAAGGTAAGATCTTATAGCCGCTATCGGAGACGAAGCTCTTAGTAGTACTAGATAGCGTCCGCTATAATAAGGACCGGATTTAATGCATTAACTTTATTAATTAAGGCCTATTTATAATTACTAGCGGCTATAATATTAAAGGGCTTAAAAAGGTAATTACTTAGTACTAGAAGACGGGCTCTAAGATACTAGGTTTAGTTAAGTCTTACCTTTAAACTACAGCTAAGCATTTATTAGGTTTATATATACCCTACCTAGTTTATATAGCTACCGTTTTCTAACCCATTCCTTAGGTTATACTACTATTACCTATAATAAAAGTAGATAAGACGTTTAGCTTACTAACTTTATTTTTATTAAATTAGAGAATAAAGGGCCTAAACTAAATAAGTTAGCGCTATATATAATTATATTAATAATATAAGGGAAGTAAAATTAATATAGTAAGGTTAAGTATATAGGCTATATACGGAACGCTAACCCTATCCTTTACCCCCTCTCTATAATAGCCTTTTACTTCTTTAACTACTAGGGTAAAGATAGCGCTAAGAGCTTTCTATCCTTTTAGTAGCTAGAGGACTACTATAATCTATGCGTCTTCCCTAGTAGTATTAAAGTACTATAATAGCCGCTAAGCTATTATACGCAGTTTAAATAGAATAAAAAGATATTTTAGGAGGTAGGAATTTACTTAAAGGAGAAGACCTATAGCGCCTATAAGTAGAGCGTTTAGTATACTAAGCTTAGCGGTATTAAGGAGACCTAAATTAGATAGGCCGGATGCTGGAATATAGACGTAATAATAGGAGCCTACCTTAGCTACCTACCTTATATATTTATACGGTTAATTATTAGCTTCCTAAAAAAAAGAAAAGGGCTACTTTCTTTCCTATATATAGGAGGTGCTAAAGAAGGCCCTTTATTTAAAGATATAGCCTAAAATTAATATTTAGCTAAAACGTATAGAGGCCTACTACCTAGGTAGGGCTAATAATAAGATTATACAGCTTAACCTTATAGGCTTAGGATTTCTACGCCTCCTCTATATGCTTAAGGTAATCCTATTATAGGACTTAGTAATTCTATATAAGCAGTTCCCACTCTACCCTTTATAAAAGGACCTCCCTTTTAGCTATAAGGAGTACTAGAAATTTACTATATAGGTAGAAAGCTCGCTAGCTAATATAGTTATACTAAATAAGCTAATAGTACGAAAATACTAGCTAGCCTATAAGGCTAAGCTAAAATATAAGACCGCGATCCCTAAGATAAAGGGGGTTTAATTATATATATAGACGATTTTAGAACGGCTTAGTAAGATAAAAAGGTTATTAATATTATTTGCACCTATATAGATCTAGTAAGGGAAGATAGGTATTTAGATAGGGCCTATAGAGTCTATATATCCACCTTTAAGCGAGCCTACGCCGTCTACTATAACATCTACTATATTCGCGCCGCCTGTTTAGCCATCTGTAATATCTATACTGCTTACTTAGCTGCCGTCTATAATATCCGCACTACCCGCTTAGCTATCTACTATATTTATATCGCCCTTACTAGCGTAGGTATAAGCTAATATATAACTATCTCTCCTATTTTTCCTTAACTTATAGGCGCTACTAAGGAAATATAAAATGCTTTAAGGCGGTAATTTAGTCTTCTAGCTTTAGACTAAGTAGACTTTAAGGCTAGCAAATAGGCTATTAATTAAAGCTCTTAACCGTTACTAGGAGGTATACTAGCGGGTTAACAACAAGGCTATATTCTATAGCCGTTGCCGTAAGATAATTAAGGATATAAGACGGCGCGTAGAAGACGGTATAGCAAAAGATAAGAGATAGGCTATTAACTAGCTAGAAAGGCTATAAGGCCGGCATTTTTTAGATTAGCTTTATAAGAATATCTAGGGTAGAGAAGGCTCCCTTTTAGGGTACGTTTAATAACTTTTTTTTAGCTAGGTAGACTCTACTAGGTAGGCGCTCTAAAAAAGCTACCTAGGTTTACCTAGGCCGACCTAGTTATAAATAGGCTACTAATATAATATCCACCTAGTAGACGCTGTCCGTTTAACGCCCTAGGTGGATTTTAGGTAGATTGGCCGTCTTAGCAGCTAAAAAGAAGGTCTAACCTGGCTAGGTAGAGGCGTTTGCGTTAACCGCGACTAGGCTCCTAAATATAGTATAGCAGCGAGTTTTGTAGCAATTTAAGCCACTTAGGCAGTTAACTTAGGCGAATTCTACTAGTACCTACCGTTTTAAAGGGGGGGTACTTATAAAACCCTAACATGACTAGGTTAATTAATTCTACCCTCCTTTATAATATTTTTAACCTATTTTTACAATTATATAATCTAATAAACGTTAACTATAAAGCCTTATATATTGGCCATAGTATTAACAGGCGTTTTAGCAATAATATTGCTGCTTTATATACTTATTAAGTATATAAGGAACCTTCTAGTATTAAATAGTAGGCGCTAGCAACTTGTTAACCCTCTACGCGGTAAGGTAAGAATAGTAAAGCTATTATACGGTCCTCTGTAGGCGCTTAAAATAGTAATACGCCTTAATTAATAAATATTTAAATTGCTCTTTAATTAGCTCGTTAGCGACTACAGATTATATATATAGGAAGGTATATTGGCAAAGTAGAAGCTAATAATATTTATGGCTAGATATAGGGGTAGGTTAACTAAAAAGTTTATAGCGTGGGAGTTTTAGCACTTAGCGTCTATAGTAAGCCTATTAGTAGGTAATAAGACGCTATAACTAACCTCTATTAGCTCCTCCTATAAGGTTTTTAATACTCTATATAAGCTATATAAGGATATTATTAAGCCACTACCTAATTAAACGCCTAAATGGGTGGAATCTAATAATAAGATATAGCCCTTTTTTGTAGATTATATTAGAGCGCTTAACGGCTTATATATACTAATATTAGTTCCTAAAGCTTAGTAAGCAGTATAACGTAATAGGAAAGGCTAGATCTTATAGAATGTATTTATGGTATGCGATTTTAATATAAACTGTATATTAATTGTACCTAAATAGAAAGGCTCTATATACGACAGCTACGTATTCGCTTTTATAAAGGATAGTGGCTTTTATATACCTCTAGGTCGCTATTATTTAGTAAACGCTAGCTACGCTATAGGCAATCCTATAGTGCTTATTCTATATTAGAAGGTATAATATTATCTAAAGAAATAGGTAAAGGCGAATAAAAGGCTAAGGAATATAAAAAAAAAAACTATTTAACTTACGCCATGCTTCCTTAAGGAACGTAATTAAATAAGTATTTAGTGTTTTAAAAGCCCGATTTTCTATACTTAATAAGGGCTATAAAAGCTATAGCTTAAAGACTTAGGTTAAAATTATATAGGCGTTAATAGCAATTTATAACTTTATAAATATAAACGGCTAGGACCTAAATAAAAAGGACTCTGACTATATAAGTAAGGAGGATATAGATATTAATAAATTTGTAATTTTATATAGAATAAATAAGCGTAGAATAAGCTAGCGGTAAAAGAATATAGCGGAGGTAATATAGAAGCAGTATCTAGAGATTCTAAATGTAAGAGGCGTTAATATTTAATAAAGAAGCAATATAAATAGAGGTAAAAGCTTTTAAAAGTAGTAAGCAGTGAAAATAATTAATCTATAGACAGAGTATCTAGAGTAGTAAAATAATGTATAACACTACTAATAAAAAAGTCGCGATAGAGGATTTAATTACTGTTACGGCACTAACCTAACGCGTTGTTATGGCTTATATACGCATATGTATAAGCACGGACCTAACCCCTAAGTAATACGTATATATACCGCCTCACCTCCTATATAGCTCCTTACACGATATTGTTTATTAATTATATACAGTTACCTTATATATCGTACCTTAACAGTCCGCACGTACTGTAACAATTACAGCTTAATTATATCGCTAGCTAAGTAAGCTAATTTCCTAACTTAATTAAGCCTCTAATTTACTATTAACCTCTATTACTTTATTAATTAATACTAGCTGCTTAATATATATAGGCTTTAGCTGTATATTAACTATTAGTTAATCTATATACCCATTTTAAACGTCGCTACTAAAAAAATTAAAGATATAGGTCCTATTTTTTACTTTAAACGCTTTTAGAATAAGCTGCTAATTAGCGGTAGTAAGGTACCTAAAGTCCTTAATAAAGCTATATACTGTCGGGAATAAGGCAAGTTACCGTCACGTACGGCAAACTGCCGTCACGTGATGGCAAGTTGCCATCACGTGTCGCCGCGGCACTAGCGTAGCGAGGAGCCTTAAGTTCCTCGCCCTTCCTTATTCTAATTAATAAGCTTTATTAATAAACATTACTATAACCTACTTAAGTAGTCGTTATTAGTAAGTTACCCTATATAACTAACACTAATTAGTGGTTAAATATATAGTTAACTATAAAGCAGCTAGGCTTTTAAATAGAAGAGATAGTCTTATATAGGGGTACTATATACGCTTATATGGAATGGATCCTAGCAATACTATACTACCTTAGACTTACGGAAAACTAGTAATAGAAGTGTTACTAAGTACTAGGAGATACTAAGTTGCGTTTATTATATAGAATAGCCGCGTTTATAAAGATTTAGTTAAGTATTTTAGGTTAAAAGTGTTACTGTTAGTTATATAGGGTGACTCACTAATAACAATTACTTAAGTAGGGTTATAGTAATATTGGTTAATAAGCTTAATTAAATGGAATGAGGAAGGGCGAGGAACTTAAGGCTCCTCGCTACGCTAGTGCCGCGGCGACACGTAATGGCAACTTGCTATTACGTAACGGCAGTTTGCCATACGTGACGGCAACTTACCTTATTCCCAACACTAGCAACTCTTCTTTTATAGTTGCTATCTATATATAAATACTGCTTAACTATTATAATAAATATAAATCCTCCTTACTTACTATTGCTATTATAATATAAGTCTCGCTGTTCTAAAATTTGCCTCTTAGCACGTAGCTCTCTTGCTTAGGAGTTATAGGTAGATATCTTATTTAAAGGGCCGCCAAGGCGCTAGTAATAAGCGAGCTAATAGCGATTTTCTATCCTGGGGATAGAAAATCCTAATTAGCTGGTTAAAGTTAGGGTTTGCAGAATCTGGCTAATTAGATAACTTTAACCAGCGGTTAAAGTTCCTAGACATCTTAAGACCTTACATAACTAAGAAATTTCTAGGGACTCCCTTTTAACCTAACCTTTAACTTATATATATAGAGTATTTATATTAATAAACATCTCTAGTGCCTTATTTAGGTTTGCCTTTGTTATTATATCTACTAGGTTATCTTAGCTATTAATCTATTAAATTTTAAAGAGTTTTTAACGCTTATAGGATTGCTGAAGTGCTATAATATTAATTATAAGGCGCTTCTCCTTTATAGTACTAAGCTTAACTAAATACTTATAGAGGGAATATAAGTTGGTATATATAATTATAGGGATAACGGAAAGTTCGAGTTAATCTATAATTATCTTTAGGGTAGTTCTAATTATAATTACTATATTAACTCTACTAACCATTCTATATATCTCTAACGCTAGAACGCTTTAAATAACGCATTTACTCTTAGTTAAGCTCTAATAGATAAGATTACTATAGATTATAAAGTCATTCTCTCTAGTAGATTTGTTCGCGATAATAATCTTATATCCTAGCTAGGAGCTAAAATCTTTATTATTTATAAATAATCTATTAATAAATACAAAGAGCTTAATAGTGGGAAGATTAATAGGCATATAGAGTAGTCCCTAATTAAAATGGTTTATTTACTAAAAAAGACGCTTATTTAGGGCAAGAACGTTATCTTTAGTTGGTTTTTAGTATTAAATAGTAACAGAGAGATTAAATAAAGCCTTAGGTTAATAGATAGAAGCGATATAAACTCTATAAGCGCGTTGCTCTACGTATCCTTATTTTAGAGAATTAATGTTAATAATATTAATCTTCTTACCTTAACCCTTCTAGTATAAAGTAATAGAATCCTTATTTAGGGAGAGGACACATTTATTAAAAAGTAATAGTGTTGTTAAATTAAGCTTTTCCTTTAGCTTTGCTATAAGATTTGCCTTTACTAGCTTGTCCTCTTTAAGAGCTAAGAATTAGTCGTCTCCTAAGATAATTATATTGTTAGTTTATATGCCGACGATTCCGAATAGAGTTCCTATAGTTATAATAAGGAAGTATAAATTAAATATAGAAGTAGTTATTAAAAGCTTCTTTTTATGGTGCTTACTATAGGTAGCCTACTAGTGAGTTCCTACCTCTGCAATTCTATATAATAGCTTAAGCATAACCATAATTATATCTTTGGAGTATTAGTGGCAAATTTACTCTAGAAGGTATGCTAATATTAAGCGCTAAAGGTGCGTCTCTAATTGGGTATAGGCCTAAGTAATATCTCGTAAATAGACTGCTATTCTATTCTTTATTAGGGAGGGAGCTAGTGTAATAATAACTTACTAACTGGCTTATTGAATCATAGGAGATTATATAAAAATTACCTCCTTACTATTATTATTATAGCCTTAGATAATAAGCCTTAATTTCTTAAATAGGGCGTTAATAGCTTTGCCTTTAATCTCGTTAACTATTCTTAACTTAAAGATACGAACTTTATTAAACTTAGTAGGGTTATACCTCTTAAACTTAAAAACTCCTCTTATAATAAGACTATCGATCTCTTACTTATTAGATGCTTAGAAAGGAGCTCCTAAAGTTATAATATAACCTTTTTTTAGAGCTATTTTGCAAGTTTAAAGTCAGCCTTCTCCTTAACTGTTATAAAGGCCATTAATAGCTTAACTCTATTCTCAATAGCGGCAATAAATTGCTCTTTAAAATTAATAAGATGTTAGCAATTTTGTAATCCCTTTAGGCGACCTCTACCGCGTTATAATTGCGGCGTATCTACTATAATTATATTAGGATTGTGGTCGCCTTCTAGAGCATATTAATTATGGCTCTCCTCTAAGGTATCTTCTATAGTATCCTATAAAGGCTTAGAACTATTATCTTTATAGTAAGGCTTAATAACAGTTAAATAAAATTAAGTAGGTCCGTAAGGCATCTAAATAGTATAAGTTTAACTATTAATTACAATAAGTTGATATAGGCCTAACTATCCTCCCTTTTTACGCTATACGCGTACCTCTAACTAAAGTAGCAGATTAAGCGTAGTTAAGGTATTTAGGCCATTTCTTATTCCTAGTACGTCATTAACCTAGCGTATAGCGTAGAGATGTTATACCTCCTTTATTACCTTATAAATAGCCTTAGCTTATTATATAACGGAGGGAGATAATAAAGAATTGTTAGTTATTTAAGGGTAGGCGCTAAAGACTAGTAATATAGGTACAAGTCTATTCGGGCCAGCGGAATTATTAATAGCTTTAATAGCCATTTATAAGGTAAGTTCTTCGCTAGCGTCCTCTAGTTTTAAAGAGATAATTTTATATACGCGGCGTAATAGCGTGTAGTATTATTCTACTTTTTTAATACTATTATATGCCTTAATAGGGACTTCCTTAACCTTAATTGCTATTACCTTTATCTATTATTAGAACTCTATAGATAAGAAATTCTTTTCTACGTTATAGACGATTTAATTAGGGGGTCCTAGGTAGATACTAATCTAGTATAATTATAGGGTATCCTATACGTTTTTAGCTAATATATTCTTTAAGAAACATACAGCTTAAAAGGAGGTTAAGAAGTTAATAACTTAGAGTACTAGCTTGCCGCTAAGGTATATAACGTTAATAATAATATAAAAATTAAAGTTATAGTTATCTTTAAGGCTAAACTTAAATCGGCTAGGGGACTTCTAGTTTATTTAGTAGTAATAGTAGTACTTTATAAGATACTTAATCGCCTTAACCTTAACTTTATAGCCTACTTACTAAAGGACCCTAAGTAGTTAGTAAATAGATAGGTGGCTAAAGCGACGGTATAGTTAACGTAACTCTAACTTAGTTAAGTAGCTCTAAGCAATACTCTTTTTTGGTTAATAAAGGGGTAACTAGGGGTAACCCTACTTACGTACAACGGGTACCCGATTATCTCCCTAAATAAATATATTCTTAAGGTTATTAAGCTTAACGCCTAATTTATTTATATCTTTAATATAAAATAGAAATAGGGTATTTATAGAAATAACGTGGAAAGTAATGCACCCTAAGGGGGTTTAGACCCTAATTATACTAAAAAAGATTATAGTACCCTTGCTAAAACGAATCGTGTGTTAGCCTGCCGTTAAATAGTTAATTTAAATAGAGCTATTAAGCTGCTAAAGGGCTTAAACTTAAGGTTCTCCTACTATAGATACTCCTACGGCTCCAGTATCCGGCATAATACTATAGAAGATATTCGCCGAGTATTTATTATTAAAGGAAAACGTAAAACTCTCCTATAGCTTATTAAAGATATTTAACTTTATAATAGAGTGGAGCGTAAATTAGTTATTAAGAATAGTAACGGTTTATATACTATCTACCTTACCATACTTAGTAAAGTATTGGTTAGGTAAGTACTCCTTAATTTCTATATCTATAAGGAGCTATTTAGCCTTATTAACCTTACCCTTAAGATCTTCTACGCCTTTATATTAAACTAGAAAGCTTTAAAAGTAAGCTATAGTAGCTTTATAATTTCCAACGTTTTTTATACTCTAGCGAAACTTATTATATACCTCCTTTTACTTATTAAAAGAATGCCTAGTTAACTAGCAATTCGGTTTCTTATAAATATAGCACTTCTTTTAGTAATTACTTTAAAATAAACCTTTATAAGGACCTCTACCTTTACCTTATAGTCATTAATTATACCCTCTACTATATTACCTACCCCGGCTACTATATATTCGATTAGTCTAGTTATAATTATATTAGTTAGGCGGGTTAATTAAAGTAGGTTAGAGTTAGGCGTTAAATTATTATACTTTTTAAAAGCGTAGAGCGGTGCTAATAGAAGATCTTAATTAAGTACATACTCCTTTATAAGTATTTGCAGGATTAAAGAGAGTAAGGTTATATTCTTTAATACCTTGGTATACGCTAATAACTTAATTATATAGGCTAAAGTCCTCTTAATATGATTTGGATAAACCACGCTAAATTATCTAAAGTTAATTAAAGAGCTTTTAAAGATAATTAAGCTGAGGGATACCTAGGTTTATAGTAATAATCCTTAAAAAGGTAGTCTCTCTCTATTCTAATATATACTACTACTTATTCTCTTTTATTTTAAAGTGGTATCTTAACTTATATATTATGCGGTTAAAATTATATTCTTTTTCTACTAAACGATTATAATAGAAAGTACTAGCTTGGCCCTTAAGCATAACGGAATAGGCATTATAGTATTAATTAGACTCTATTCCTACCTTCTAGTAATAGTTATAAAAGATACGTAGTTTTAAATTAAGAATATTATATAATTCCCCGCTAAACTTCTTCTCTTAATCTAAGTAGAGCTTCGCAAGCTCTGTAAGCAATTTTAAACTACCTCCGATTTAAGATTAAGATGGAGGAGGTAGGAGTTACATTATAGGCTGTAGTGGGGACGTAGGTCTGGTTAGTAGAGTCTGAAGATTATTAGATTATAAAGCAATAGGATCCTATACTTGCTCGTATTAAGAGGTAGTAGTTAAAGTTATAGGTTAAATTAGTGGATTCTAGGGAACTAAAGATAGAGGTAAAGGCGATGGATATAGAATAGAAGAACTCGTGCCTAGAGCAATGGAATTAGAACGCGTCTCTTATGGTATATTACTTAGATTCTATTATAAGTTAAGCTTCCTTATAGTGCGTAGTTGGTGCTTAATCTCTTATAGAGTCTATTTATACTCTTCTTTTACATTAATAACCTGCTCCTAAATGTTATCTTTAATAGTACCCCCGTCCTTAGGGACAAATACTTTATTCTCCTAAAGGAAGTTACGGAAGTCCTATACGATATCCTTATTTATAGAGGCCTATATTTCCTTTATCTATTTAATAAAGTCCTCCTTTATACATTCCTATAGCGCGGTATTATTATATTTACTATCCTTATAATATGCTATACGGTATAATAAAAATCTATATAAGTCTTATTTATTAGCGTTTATAAGGTTAATTATAGCTTTATTCTATATCTTTAGGTTAATATCTTCCTTATACTTCTTTAGGTAGGTTAACGCTATAGTAGGTATAGAATTAATAGGGTGTCGTACGTTAAAGGTAGGTAGGATTTTCGGTTTTATAGGATCTCGTAGGTTTGCTATTAAGAGGTAGGCAATTTAAGATATTGTTTAACGTGTTTTAGACGTTATTTAACGCGTTTCGGACATTAACTTAGGACTATAGGTTTAGTAATACTTCTAACCTAAAGTACTTAACCAAATCTTTATAAACGTGGTTGTTTTATATAATAGACGCAACTTAGTATCTCCTAGTACTTAGTAACACTTCTATTATTAGTTTTCCGCAAGTCTAAGGTAGTATAGTATCGCCGGGATCCATTCTATATAAGCGTATATAGCACCCCTATACAAGACTATCTCTTCTATTTAAAAACCTAGCTGCTCTATAGTTGACTATATATTTAACCACTAATCAGTGTTAGTTATATAGAGTAACTTACTAATAACAACTACTCGAGTAGGGTTACAGTAATGTTAGTTAATAAGCTTAATTGAATGGAATAAGGAAGGGCGAGGAACTTAAGGCTCCTCGCCACGCTAGTGCCGCGGCGACACGTAATGGCAACTTGCCATTACGTGACGGCAGTTTGCCGTACGTAACGGCAACTTGCCTCATTCCCAACAGTTACTAAACCTAGGGTCTTAAGTTAATGTCTAAAATATGTTAAATAATATCTAAAACACGTTAAATAATATCTTAAATTATCTACCTCTTAATAGTAAACCTATAAGATCCTATAAAACCAAAAATCCTACCTACCTTTAACATACGACACCCCATTAATTCTATACCTACTATAGCATTAACCTACCTAAAGAAGTATAAGGAAGATATTAATCTAAAGATATAGAATAAAGCTATAATTAACTTTATAAACGCTAATAAATAAGACTTAAATGAATTTTTATTATACTGTATAGCATATTATAAGGATAGTAAATATAATAATACCGCGCTATAGGAATATATAAAGGAGGACTTTATTAGATAAATAAAGGAAATATAGGCCCCCGTAAATAAGAATATTATATAGAACTTCTATAACTTCCTTTAGGAGAATAGAGTATTTGTCCCTAAGGACGGGGGTACTATTAAAGACAATATTTAGGAGTAGGTTATTAACGTAAAAGAAGAGCACGAATAGACTCTATAAGAGATTAAGTACTAACTATATACTATAAGGAAGCTTAACTTATAATAGAACCTAAGTAATATACCTCTAGAGACAAACCTACCTCCGCCTTTAACTCCTCTATATCTAATTTAACCTATAACCTTAATATTAGATACTATACCCTAATAAGAGTAGGCATAGAATCCTATTACTTTGCAATTTAATAACCTTTGGACTCCACTAACTAGACCTACGTCCCTACTATAGCCTATAATATAACCCCTACCTCCTCTATCTTAATCTTAAATTAAAGGTAGTTTAAAATTGCTTATAAAGCTTATAAAGCTCTATTTAGATTAGGAGAAGAAGTTTAGTAGGGAATTATATAATATTCTTAATTTAAAATTATATATCTTCTATAACTATTACTAAAAAGTAAAAATAGAGTCTAATTAATACTATAACGCCTATTCCGTTATACTTAAGGGCTAAATTAGTACCTTTTATTATAATTATTTAATAGGAAAAGGATATAATTTTAACCGTATAATATATAAGTTAAGATACTACTTTAAAATAAAAGAGAATAAGTAGCAGTATATATTAGAATAGAGAGAGACTACCTTTTTAAGGATTATTGCTATAAACCTAGGTGTCCCTTAGCTTAATTATCTTTAAAAGCTCTTTAATTAACTTTAAATAATTTAGCGTGGTTTATCCAAATTATATTAAGAGAATTTTAGCCTATATAATTAAGTTATTAGCGTATGCTAAGACGTTAAAGAATATAACCTTACTCTTTTTAATCCTATAAATACTTATAAAGGTATATATACCTAATTAAGATCTTCTATTAGCACTACTCTACGCTCTTAAGAAGTATAGTAATTTAACGCCTAACTTTAACCTACTTTAATTAACCCGCCCAACTAATATAATTATAACTAAACTAATTAAACATATAGTGGCCGTGGTAGGTAATACGGTAGAGGGTATAATTAATAACTATAAGGTAAAGGTAGAGGTCCTTATAGAGGTTTATTTTAAAGTAATTGCTAAAAGAAGTGCTATATTTATAAGAAACTAAATTACTAGTTAACTAAGCATTCTCTTAATAAGTAAAAGGAGGTATATAATAAGTTTCGCTAGAGTATAAGAAATATTAAAAATTATAAGGTTATTATAGCCTACTTTTAAAGCTTTCTAGTTTAATATAAAGGCGTAGAAGATCTTAAGGGTAAGGTTAATAAGGCTAAATAGCTCCTTATAGATATAGAAATTNAGNANNACTNNCCTAACTAATACTTTACTAAGTATAGTAAGGTAGATAGTATATAAACCGTTACTATTCTTAATAACCAATCTACGCTCTATTTTACTATAAAATTAAATATCTTTAACGAGCTAAGGGAGAGTTCCGCGTTCTCCTTTAATAATAGATACTTAGCGAACGTCTTTTATATTATTATACTAGATACAGAGCCGTAGGAGTATCTATAGTAGGAGAACCTTAAGTTTAAGCCCTTTAGCAGCTTAATAGCTCTATTTAGATTAACTATTTAACAGCAGGCTAACACACAATTTATTTTAGTAAGGGTACTATAATCTCTCTTAGCATAATTAGGGTCTAAACCCCCTTAGGGTATATTACCTTTTATATTATTTTTATAAATACCCCGTTTCTATTTTATATTAAAGATATAGATAAATTAGGCGTTAAGCTTAATAACCTTAAGGATATACTTATTTAGGGAGATAATTAGGTGCCCGTTATACGCAAGTAGGGTTACCTTTAGTTACTCCTTTATTAACTAGAAAAGAGTGTTGCTTAAAGCTATTTAACTAAGTTAGAGTTACGTTAACTACACCATCGTTTTAACTACCTATCCGTTTATTAATTGCTTAGGGTTCTTTAGTAAGTAGGCTATAAAGTTAAGGTTAAGGCAATTAAGTATCTTATAAAGTACTACTATTACTACTAAATAAACNAGAAGTCCNNTAGCCNATTTAAGTTCACCCTTAAANATAACTANNACTTTAACTTNTATATTATTATTAACGTTATATATCTTAGCGGCAAGCCAGTACTCTAAGTTATTAACTTCTTAACCTCCTTCTAAGCCGCACGATTTTTAAAGGATATATTAGCTAAGAACGTATAGGATACCCTTTAATTATATTAGATTAATGTCTACCTAAGACCCCTTAATTAAATCGTCTATAACGTAGGAAAGAACTTCTTATTTATAGAGTTTCGATAATAGATAAAGGTAATAGTAATTAAGGTTAAGGAAGTCCCTATTAAGGTATATAATAGTATTAGAAAAGTAAAGCGATATTATACGCTATTACGCTGCGTATATAAGATTATCTCTTTAAAACTAGAGGATACTAGTAAAGAACTTACCTTATAAATAGCTGTTAAAGCCGTTAACGATTCCGCTAGCCTAGATAGACTTATACCTATATTACTAGTCTTTAGNGCCTACCCTTAAATAACTAATAATTCTTTACTATCTCCCTCTATTATATAATAAGCTAAGGCTATTTATAAGGCAATAAAGGAGGTATAACGTCTTTACGCTATACGCTAGGTTAATAACGTACTAGGAATAAGAAATAGCCTAAATACCTTAACTACGCTTAATCTACTACTCTAGTCTAAGGTACGCGTATAGCGTAAAAAGGGAGGATAGTTAGGCCTATATTAACTTATTATAATTAATAGTTAGACTTATACTATTTAGATACCTTACAGACCTACTTAATTCCGTTTAACTATTATTAAGCCTTACTATAAGGATAGTAGCTCTAAGCCTTTATAGAATGCCATAGAAAATACCCTAGAGGAGAGCCACGATTCTAATATAATTGTAGTAGATACGCCGTAACTATGACAAGGTAGAGGTCGCCTAAAGGGATTATAAAATCACTAATATCTTATTAATTTTAAAGAGCAATTTATTGCCGCTATTAAGAATAGAGTTAAGCTGTTAATGGCCTTTATAACAGCTAAGGAAAAGGCTAACCCTAAACTCGTAAAACAGCTCTAAAAGTGTTGGGAATAGGGCAAATTGCCGCCATGTGAGGCAAATTGCCGTCACGTGGGGCAAGTTGCCGTTACGTGTCGCCGCGGCGCTAGCGTGGCGAGGAGCCTTAAGCTCTTCGCCCTTCCTGATAGAAGAAAAATATACAATAACAATTATTATACTATCTACGAACCGTAGCTACGTGATATCCCCTTATGAGTCTAACACTAATTAGTAGTTAACTTTATAGTTATGCTATAGAACAGCTAGGTATTTACTAAAAAGAGATAAGCCACTATACTAGTGCTACTTATGCTAAGGGAAGCTATTTTTTAAGGTTAGAACTGGTCCTAAACCTTAAATAGAACTCTTCTATAAATCTAAGGATCTAAAGGCNAGAACTNGTCNTAAGCCTTNNNNANATTANNGATTCTTNCGTNTATTACGNAGAATAANANGCTTTANAAGTCTTCGCGATTTAAGGCTAGAACTAGTCCTAAGCCCTATAATCGTAAATATATATTATAAACGCATACCAAATAACAATCCCTATACTACTAATATTCCCTTCCTCTAAAGATATAACTATAGCCACTCCAAACAACTGGAGAGACTCCTTACTACTAGGGGTAGCTATATACGCGAAACTTATTAATAAAGATTAGGACGTATTTACCTTTAATATAATAACCTATACCGTAAAATAAGTTAATAGCTTTCTCCTACACTATATTCTATTCTACTAAGATAGCTATTATACCAATTTATAGTTATAGGAATACTTTAGGGAGGATTTTATAGGATGGACCGCCGACACCTAGGTACTTAGTAATGTTAATATTATTTAGGATTTTTGAGACTCCCTTTAAAGGAATAGGGTGTACGTTGCTAAGGACGGTAACCTAATTGCTAGTAATATTTACGCTGTTTTTACTAGTATAGAAGAACTAGTATAGACGGAAGCTAAGATTATATATTAACTACGGAAACCTAAAACTAACCTATATTCTTTAGAAGGCAACTTTAATTTGGAACGAAACCCCTAGAACATTACTCTCCTACCTAGAGGTGCTCTCTTACCTAAAGGTGCTCTTCCTCTACCTCTACTACCTTTAACTTCTCTATCCTAGCTAACTGATAAGCCTTTATCTTAAGAAGTTACGAATCTAATAAAGGTATATTTAGATGAAGAGAAGAAGTTTAGAGGAGAATTATATAATATACTTAGAGTAAAACTATAGGTCTTTTATAACTGCTGTAATAAGGTTAAAATTTAACGCCACTAGTTCTATTATGCTTTCTCTATTATATTAAAGGGACGGGCAGTAATGTTCTATTATAACTATATTGTAGGTAAAAACTATAGCTTTAATATAATGCTTTAGCTTACTAGAGCCCACTTTAAAACTAATAAGAACCGCTAACTCTATATGTCCAAATAGTGGGAGATTATATTTTAGAGAGTTATCGCTTCTAACCTAATAACGACTTACCTAGAGTGTCTTTAACTACTCTTTAATAAACTCTAGAAAATCTAATGTGGTCTTACCGAAACCTACTAAAATAAGAATAGTCTAAGGGACTAGGTTATCTTAGTATGCTATAGCGTTCCTAAGTGCAACTTGGCGCTATATAAACCTATAGATATATTTAAAGGAGTATATGCCAAACTACGCTCTGCTGTAGGCA
This sequence comes from Cenococcum geophilum 1.58, assembly GCF_001692895.1. Classification (NCBI taxonomy): domain Eukaryota; kingdom Fungi; phylum Ascomycota; class Dothideomycetes; order Gloniales; family Gloniaceae; genus Cenococcum; species Cenococcum geophilum. The sequence continues at coordinate 1,604,294 of NW_027137591.1, read as the reverse complement.
CTGTAATACAAATATAAGAACCCTAACAATTCTATACTAAAAACCCTATTTAAACCGGGATTCTAGACTAATATAATTATAACTAAACTAATTAAATATATGGTGGCCGGAGTAGGGGATATGGTAGAGGGTACGATTAATATTGACTATAAAGTAATTGTGGAGGTCCTTATAGAGGTTTATTTCGGAACGACCGTTAGAAGAAGTGCTATATTTGTAAGAAGCTAAATTGCTAGTTAAATAGATACTCTCTTAACGAGCGAAAGGAGGCATATAATAAGTTCTAACAAAGTGTAAGAAATATTAGAAATTATAAGGTTACTATAGCCTACTTCTAAAGCTTTTTGGTCTAATATAAAGGTATAGAAGACCTTAAGGATAAGGTTAATAAGGCCGAACAGCTCCTTATGGATATAGATATTGAGGACTACTCTCCCAACTAATACTTTACTGAGTATGGTAAGGTAAATGGTATATAAACCGTTGCTATCCTTAATAACTAATCTACGTTCCATTCTGTTATAAAGTTAAATATCTTTAATAAGCTAAAGGAAAGTTCCGCGTTCTTCTTTAACGATAGATACTTAGCGAACGTCTTTTATGGTATTATGCCAGATACTAAAGCCGCAGGAGTATTTATAGTAGGAGAACCTTAAGTTCGAGCTCTTTAGTAGCTTAATAGCTCTGTTTAAATCGACTAATTAACGGCAGGCTAATATACAATTCGCTTCGGTAAGGGTACTATAATCTCTCTCGGCATAATTAAGGTCTAAACCCTATTAGGATGTATTACCTTCCACGTTATTCCCGCGAATACCCTATTCCTATTCTATATCTAAGATATAGATAAATTAGGTGTTAAGCTTGATAACCTTAAGAGTATGCTTATTTAGGGAGATAATTAGGTGCTTATTATACGTAAGTAGGGTTACCCTTAGTTACTCCTTTAATAACTAGAAAGGAGCGTTGCTTAGAGTTACTTAACCGAGTTAGAGCTACGTTAACTATACTATTGTTTTAGCCACCTATCCGTTTACTAACTGCTTAGGGTTCTTTAATAAGTAGGTTATAAAGTCGAGGTTAAGGCAATTAAGTATCTTATAAAGTACTACTATTACTGCTAAATAAACTAGAAGTCCCCTAGCCAATTTAAGTTCACCCTTAAAGATAACTATAACTTTAACTTCTATATTATTATTAATGTTATATATCTTAACGGCAAGCTAGTCCTCTAAGCTGTTGACTTATTAACCTCCTTCTAAGCCGCACATTTCTTAAGGGATATATTAGCTAGAAACGCATAGGATACCCTTTAGTTATATTAGATCGATGTCTACCTAGGACCCCCTAATTAAATTATTTACGATGTAGGAAAGAACTTCTTATCTATGGAGTTTTAATAATAGGTAAAAGCAATAGCAATTAAGGTTAAGGAAGTCCCTATTAAGGCATATAATAGTATTAGAAAAGTAGAATAATACTATACGCCATTGCGCCGAGTATATAAGATTATTTCTTTAGAACTAGAGGATGCTAGCGAAGAAATCATCTTATAGATGGCTGTTAAGGCCGTTAACGATTCCGCTGGCCTAGATGGGCTTATACCTATATTACTAGTCTTTGGCGCCTACCCTTAAATAACTAATAATTTTTTACTATCTCCCTCTATTATATAACGAGCTAAGGCTATTTATAAAGCAATAAAGGAGGTATAACGTCTATACGCTACGTGCTAGGTTAATAACGCACTAGGAATAAGAAATGGCCTAAATACCTTAACTACGCTTAATCTGCCACTCCAATCTAAAGTATAGGTATGGCGTGAAAAGGGAGGACAGTTAGGCCTATATAAACTTATTGCAATTAATAGTTAAACTTATACTCTTTAGATGCCTTATAGACCTACTTAATTCCATTTAACCGTTATTAGGCCCTACTATAAAGATAACAGTTCCGAGCCTTTATAGGATGCCCCAGAAGATACCCTAGAAGATGCCCTAGAGGAGAACCACGATTAACGTGCCCTAGAAGGCGACTGTGATCCTAATATAATTGTAGTAGACGTGCCGCAACTATGACGCGGTAGAGGTCGCCCGAAGGGATCACGAAATTGCTAATATCTTATTAATTTTAAAGAGCAATTTATTACTACTATAGAGAGTAGAGTTAAGTTATTAATGGCCTTTATAACAGCTAAAGAGAAGGCTGACTTTAAGCTCGTAAAACAGCTCTAAAAGGAAGGTTATATTATAACTCTAGAAGCTCCTTTCTAAGCATCTAACAAGTAGGAAATCGACAGTCTTATTATAAAAGGAGTCTTTAAATTTAAGAAGTATAACCCTACTAAGTTTAATGGAATTCGCATCTTTAAGTTAAGAATGGTTAATAAGATTAAGGGTAAGGCTACTAACGCCCTATTTAAGAAATCAAGGCTTATCATTTAAGGCTACAACAATGACGGTAAGGAGACGATCCTTATGTAATTCCCTACGATTTAATAAGCTAGTTAGCGAGTCATTATTACACTAGCTCCCTCCTTAATAAAGAATAGAATAGCAGTTTATTTATAAGATATTACTTAGGCCTACACCTAATTAGAGACGCGCCTTTAGCGCTTAATACTAGCATATCTTCTGGAGTAAATTCGCCACCAATATCCCAAAGATACGATTATGGTTATGCTTAAGCCACTATATAAAATTGCAAAGGCAGGAACTTATTAGTGGGCTACCTATAGCAAGTACTATAAAGAGAAGCTTCTAATAACTACCTCTATATTTAATCCCTACTTCCTTATTATAACCACGGGAACTCTATTCGGAATTATTAGTATATAAACTAATAATATAATTATCTTAGGAGACAATTAATTCTTAGCTCTTAAGGAAGATAAGCTAGTAAAGGTAAATCTTATAGTAAAGCTAAAGGAAAGACTTAATGTAATAACGTTATTACTCTTTAATAGATATATCCTTTCCCTAAACGAGGACTCTATTGCTTTACGCCAGAAGGGTTAAGGCAAGAAGATTAATGTTGTTAATGTTAATTCCCTAAAGTAAGAATATATGGAGTAACGCGCTTGCGGAGCTTATATTGCTTCTATCTATTAGCCTAAGGCTTCCTTTAATCTCTCTATTGCCGCTTAATACTAGGAACTAACTAAGGAGGATATCCTTGCCCTAAATAAGCGCCTTTCCTGGCAAATAACCTATCTTAATTAGGGACTACTCTATATGTTTATTAATTTTTCCGCCGCTAAGCTCTTTGTATTTGTTAATAGGTCGTTTATAAATAATAAAGATTTTAGCTCCTAGCTAGGATATAAGATTATTATTATAAACAAATCTACTAGAGAGAATAACTTTACAATCTACGGTAATCTTATCTATTAGAGCTTAACTAAGAGTAAGCACGTTACTTAAAGCGTTCTAGTGTTAGAGATATATAGAATAGTTAGCGGAGTTAATATAGCAATTGCAATTGGAACTACCCTTAAGATAATTATAAATTGGCTTAAACTTCCCGCTATTCCTATAATCGTATATACTAACTTATATTCCCTCTATAAGTATTTAGTTAAGCTTAGTACTATAAAGGAAAAGCGTCTTATAATTAATATTATAGCCCTTTAGCAATCCTACAAGCGTTAAGAACTTTTTAAGATTTAATAAATTAATAGCTAAAATAACCCGGTAGATGCGATAATAAAGGCAAACCTAAATAAGGCACTAGAGACGTTCGTTAATATAAATACTCTATATATATAAGTTAAAGGTTAGGTTAAAAGGGAGTAGAAGGATTCTGTAGACCCTAATTCTAAACAGCTAATTAGGATTTTCCATCCCCGGGATGGAAAATTGCTATTTGCTCGCTTACGACTAGCGCCTTAACGGCCTACTTGTCTTTACGTTAACCCCTAACGCCCTTCTTCTTCTTCTTCCTTCCCTTAGCTTTATACCTTTATATAGTAGCAATCTATAAGTGTCTATAGATAGTAACTATAAAAAGAAGAGTTGCCAGTGTTGGGAATAGGGCAAATTGCCGCCATGTAAGGCAAATTGCCGTCACGTAGGGCAAGTTGCTGTCACGTGTCGCCGTGGCGCTAGCGTGGCGAGGAGCCTTAAGCTCTTCGCCCTTCCTAATAGAAGAAAAATATATAATAACAATTATTATACTATCTACGAACCGTAGCTACGTAATATCCCCTTGTGAGTCCAATAAAAAGGAAGGTCGTATTATAACTCTAAGAGCTCCTTTTTAAGTATCTAATAAGTAGGAGATCGATGGCCTTATTATAAGAGGAGTCTTTAAATTTAAGAAGTATAACCCTACTAAGTTTAATAAAGTTCGTATCTTTAAGTTAAAGATAGTTAATAAGATTAAGGGCAAAGCTACTAATGCCCTATTTAAGAAATTAAGGCTTATTATCTAAGGTTATAANAATAATAGTAAAGAAATAATTCTTATATAATCTCCTATAATTTAATAAGCTAGTTAGCGAGTTATTATTATATTAGCTCCCTCCTTAATAAAGAATAGAATAGCGGTTTATTTATAAGATATTACTTAAGCCTACACCTAATTAGAGACGCACCTTTAGCGCTTAATATTAGCATACCTTCTGGAGTAAATTCGCCACTAGTATCCTAAAGATATAATTATAGTTATGCTTAAGCCATTATATAGAATTATAGAGGCAAAAACTTACTAGTAGGCTACCTATAGTAAGCACTATAAAGAGAAGCTTTTAATAACTACTTCTATATTTAATCCCTACTTCCTTATTATAACTATAGAAACCCTATTTAGAATTGTTAGTATATAAACTAATAATATAATTATCTTAGGAGATAACTAATTCTTAGCTCTTAAAGAGGATAAGCTAGTAAAGGTAAATCTTATAGTAAAGCCAAAGGAAAAGCTTAATTTAATAACACTATTACTTTTTAATAGATGCATCCTCTCTTTAAATAAGGATTTTATTACTTTGCGCCAGAAGGGTTAAGGTAAGAAGATTAACGTTATTAACGTTAATTCTCTAAAGTAAGGATATATGGAGTAACGCGCTTATAGAGCTTATATTGCTTCTATCTATTAACCTAAGGCTTTATTTAATCTCTTTATTGCCGCCTAATACTAGAAACCAATTAAGGATAACGTTCTTACCCTAAATAAATATCTTTTCTAGTAAATAAACTATCTTAATTGGGGACTACTTTATATACCTATTAATCTTCCTACTATTAAGCTCTTTGTATTTATTAATAGATTATTTATAAATAATAAAGATTTTAGCTCCTAATTAGGATATAAGATTATTATTATAAATAAATTTACGGGAGAGAATAACTTTATAATCTATAGTAATCTTATTTATTAGAGCTTAACTAAGAGTAAGCGCGTTACCTAAAGTATTTTAGCGTTAGAGATATATAGAATGGTTAGCGAAGTTAATATAGCAATTATAATTGGAACTACCCTAAAGATAATTATAGATTAACTTAAACTTCCTATTATCCCTATAATCGTATATACTAACTTATATTCCCTCTATAAGTATTTAGTTAAGCTTAGTACTATAAAGGAAAAGCGCCTTATAATTAATATTATGGTACTTTAGCAATCCTATAAGCGTTAAGAACTCTTTAAGATTTAATAAATTAATAGCTAAGATAACCTAGTAGATATAATAATAAAGGCGAACCTAAATAAGGCACTAAAGACGTTTATTAATATAAATACTCTACATATATAAGTTAAAGGTTAGGTTAAAAGGGAGTCCTTAGAAATTTCTTAGTTATATAAGGTCTTAAGATGTTTAGGAACTTTAACTAGTAGTTAAAGTTATCTAATTAGTTAGATTCTCTTACTAAGACTTTTTAGGAGGGGGGATTTTATAAACCCTAACTTAACCTAGCTAATTAGGATTTTCCATCCCTAGGATAGAAAATCGCTATTAGCTCACTTACTACTAGCGCCTTGGCGGCCCTCTAAATAAAATACCTACCTATAACTTTTAAGTAAGAGAGCTACGTGCTAAGAGGCAAATTTTAGGATAGTAAGACTTATATTATAATAGCAATAGTAAGTAAGAAGAATTTATATTTATTATAATCATTAAGTAGTATTTATATATAGATAGCAACTATAAAAGAAGAGTTGCTAGTGTTAGGAATAAGGTAAGTTGCCGTTACATACGGCAAACTGCCGTTACGTAATGGCAAGTTGCTATCACGTGTTGCCGCGGCACTAGCGTGGCGAGGAGCCTTAAGTTCCTCGCCCTTCCTTATTCCAATTAATAAGCTTTATTAATAAACATTACTGTAACCTACTTAAGTAGTCGTTATTAGTAAGTCACCCTATATGACCAATATATACAGCCCTCTTTATTAATAAGCTTTTTAACACTAATAGCGTCGTCTCTAAAGCACTAAAAGCCGCCGTTACTTCACTAATACTCTCGCTTAAAGCCTCCGACCCTTTTACCGTCCTTAATAAATAGCTTTAATTAGCAGCTTTAGCTACGTTCTTTATTAACCGCCGTATTATATTAAGGTCCTTTACTTTCTAAGTATTTTAAGGCTTCTTTTTTATAGCTAATAATAGTAACTAGCTAACTAGAAATAACGCTATATTAAGTACTAATAGGAAATATAAGGGTATTAAAAGCCTAGATAAGGAAGTAGGTAAGGGAGTAATATTTTAGCCTTCTATTAGTGTACTAGATGGACTCTATTTAATTATTTAAAGCGAAGTATTTAAATACTTAGTATCCTTATTTTCCTTCCTATACTTTATATCTATATTAAATAAGCTAATACTATTATTTTCCTAATTATTTTAAGCCGAATTCTTATTAAGCGTGTTATTAATTAACGCAGCGTATTCGCCGCTAACCATCTTGCCCTTAAGAAGCTCCTTTAGCTATTTAAAATAAGGTAAATACTTCTTTCTAAAAGGCCTCCTCTTAATATACTAACTAAAATAGCCGTCTATTATTTTAAGTTTATTAGTATATAAAAGACTGGTAACCTTATACCTCCCTTAGCTAAAATACGCCTTTATATAAGCCTCCTATTTACGCTAGTATATCTTCTAGTAGTTATACTTATTTATTAGCTACTCTATAGTAAAAACCTAGCCTAATTTTAAGCTAATAAAGCTAATAGCATTGGTATAGTCGGTAGCTTAAAGGTAGCTCCATTTATTTCCTTGCCCTAAGTTATTAATAACTTTAAAAAGTCTAAGAAGGCCTTATTTAAGGCTAGAAGCCATAAAAATTAAGCCTACTTATTAATAACTTCGCCTTTTTATATAGTCTTCTTCCTCTAAGTCCTTTTAGTAGCCGGCTTACTAGTATCCTAATCCTTATCCTACTTATTAGCTATAAGAGTTATTACTACTATAATCCTCCTTAGTCGCTTCCTTAAAGACTTTTTTATAAATATTAATATAGGCGCTTATACGGGTTTAGTAGAGGTAGTAGCCGCCTTAAAGGGCGTTATACTAGGCATAGTATTTAGGAAAGAGGTACTAGCAGAGGTATAGATAGAGGTAGTAGCGTTAGTAGTATTAGTAGGGCTGCTCTCTATAGGCGTATTGTTATTAGCCATTAAAAGTAGTAAGTAGATATTACGAATTAGTTAATATTAATAAGGCTCTAACTAATCGTTTTATATCCTAGGCGGATTATATAACTATAGCCTCCTTACTGCCCTTTCTATCTAGCGACGCTCCTTTTTAATAAATTGCCTACTAAATAAACGCCTTCTACTAGGTGGAAAGCACCCCTATTTTAGTATTTAGAAGAGGCGCTTATACCCTATAGATTGCGCCTAGGTAGGCCTTAAAAGTATTAACCTAGCTACGCCTACCTAGTAAAGTCGACCTAGCCAAAAAAAGTTATTAAATGTACCCTTAGGTAGTAGATAATACCTATTTTACTATAGTAACCAAGACGCCTTAATATAGAACTGCATTATAGTAACCAAAACGCCTTAATATATAACTATACTGCATTAACTACGGAGGTCGCTGCTATAAGTTCTTGCACCTTCCTAATTAGGAAAGTAGCCTTGACCGCCTAATGGCAGAATACTTATTTCATCGTAAATTGACTAAAAGCTGCCCAAAAGGCTTTAAATAAAATGCGATATTGATGCGTTTGGTTTATTAATTAATTAGCTATATATTTTAAACGTTGCGAGCTCTACGCGACCGTATAATCCTGCCCTATACTGGCTTCTTTACCGACTCTACGAGCTTCTCTAGTGGAGACTCTACTTCTCGTCGCTGCCGTCTTCCTGATTGCTTAATATTTGTTTATATAGACTTTTGGTATTGTAGAGGCTCTAGAGGCTCTGTAGAACAATCTATAGGTAGCAACTTCTCTCTATTAATTAAGCTGCTAGTAGAGGCCCCGCCCTTATTTAGAGGCTCCGTAAAGGTAGTAGTAGAGCCTTTTTACCTTACTAGCTTCTTTATAGATTAATTAATTATATACCACCTAATATTTACTACTTCCTATTAATCCTCCTGCGGCTACTACCCTTACTACTGCCTAATTTAAGGCTCTATAAAGCTAACTTTAAATATTACCTTCTTAGTGTTTCTGCCCTTTATATTTAGTCAATTTTAAAGCTCTCGCGGCTAAGGAGCATTAGGAAAAAATTTAGCAGCATTTAGCTAGCATTTTTAGCATTTCGCAGTATTTAAAATAGACTATACGTATTAAGCAGTATCTAGGCAGCTATATATATATTATATATTAAAAAAAAAAATTTAGATAGATAATTGGATATAGTATATTATATAATATATTATATCCAATTGTCTATCTAAAAAAAAAAATTATATATAATATATATATAGCTGCCTAGATGCTGCTTAATGCGTATAGTCTGTTTTAAATGCTACGAAATGCTAAAAATGCTGGCTAAATGCTGCTAAATTTTTTCCTAATGAGGAGGCTTAACGGGCGGTAGAGGCTTAGGAGGAGGCTTTTAGGAGGAAGGCTTTAGCTAAGTAGTAGGCGGCTAATTAAGGGTCCATTGAGCTCGACGTCGGCGGCGCTACTTTAGCTTAAGATCGCTATATAGAGGCTTTAGATCTAGGAGTTTATTTAGAAGCTAAGGCCCTATTTATATACGCTCTAAAAGCTCTAGCTCCTGCGGTTTTCTTAGTAGAGGCTTTATAGGGTTAACTTAATTAAGCCCTAAAAGTACCTACTGTCATATATAAGCAATTATATTACGTTAATATCGCGCTATACGCTTTAAAGCCTTCCAATTATAAGCAGAGTTAGTAGCGCCTTTAATATAGTTATTGCCACCTCTATAGCGAATTACCTCTTAAATATATCGTGGTATTTGCTTAATCTAAGCTTAAATTTGCTACTGCTTAAGCTCCTCCCAAGCCTGCCGCTATACCCGTTTAGCTTCTACTTAAAACTTTAGTACTCCCTTCTTTATAGTAACTCGTTTAAGATATAGCTAAGCTAGCTTAATTATATTTAGATTAGGTAAATTACCTGGCTAAATAAGACGCTAGAGGTATACTGCGTTAAAGTAGATCTATTGGTAATACAATATATAAGATAGAGCCTTATCCTCTTAGATAATAGTATTTAAGCAGTTAATTTAATACTTAACGCTAAAAGGAATAAGGATTGGTAGGAGGATTGTTATTATATAGCGGTACTAATTAATACCGCCTTTCTTGCTAGTTCGTTTAAAGGCGCCGTTTACTTCTATTATATGGAACTAAGGCTTTTAACCTGGCTTATTATAAAGCCCAAGTTATTATATACTAGTGTTAAGTTCCTAAGCCTTATAAAGCTCTAGCTTAATTGCATTATTAATTGCTTTAAGCTTACGCTTTAAGGCCTCCTTTTCTGCTATAGTTTCTGGCTTCTATATATGGTAGGGCGACTTCCGATTATATAAGAAGGTGCCCCAAAATATAAACTCTGTTCCTTTTGTAACGGAACCTTATAGCAGGAACTACGGTAGGCTCGTTATTAGGCTAGGTGTGTAGGAAATGCAANNANANNAGTNANCAACGTNATAANAACTANTNGAGTGGTTGCCNAACAGATTAACTCNAATTATATTCTAAGAATNACTATAAGGAAGGAACTATCTAGGTAGGGACTAAGGGTCCTTAAATACATAACCGTACTCCTATAAAATCCTTCTTATACGTGATATACGTCTTATATATAAGGTACGTAAGTTCCTCTTATTCCTCTTGTTTAATACGTAGTATATTATATAACCTTAGTTACTAATCCTCGTTATATAGTTCTACGGGTTCTATCCTAGACTATGCTTATATTAACCAACTAGCTTCTTCTAACTCCTCTCCTAGTAGTTATAGTATTGTACTTAAAGCGTCCGTAACACTATCTCCCTTCTCTTTATCTTCGTCCTTAAAGATTTAAAATATCTCTAAGTTGTTTACTAGAGGTATAATATCCGTCTAATTAATTTGGTTAATATCGTTACTTATTATACCTAAAGCAATTTCTTCTTTATACGCCCAACGTCGTACCCATACTGTTGCTGCAATATTATCTCTTAGTAAGATTATGCCGTCTCTATGTTCTTATTGTGTGAAAGAGGGGTTAGTTTATATTACGCTAGTAAGTCCTTCTTCGCGATAGCTATCCTTTTACTCAGAGTACACTAAAGCAAATATTTGTTCGTCCTATAACGTTTGCTCTTCTTCTAATACTAAATATACGCAACCTATTACTCTTAATAGTCGTCTAGTTCCCTAATTAATTTATCTTAGGGTCTTATATTTAATCTACTACTACACAGCTAGATGGTGAACTATCTTAAGCCCTTACTAAGTTAAAACGTTCTCGTAATGCGGAATAGAAGGCTCTAAATACTTATATTACGGCATCTACTTAATTACTTCGCCTTAAAAAGGTTCGTAAGAAGGTTTACTTTAAGGAGTAGAAGCTTATAGAATAAGGTCTTTAAGAACTAGGTAATAAGAGAACTGGCTCTCCTTTTATAGTAAAGGGAACAACTCTAAGTAGTTTGGCAGTCGCTCTTCCTAAGTCCCCCTTAGGTAACTTATTCTTTAATACTCCTTCCCTATTAATATTGCCTGACCTATTTTCTTCTAATACTCCTATACCTTTCCTATAGCATTCTTTAAATTTTTTAGTAGCTCCTAGGTAGTCTTAATATAGCCTATCCACTTAACCTTATACTATATTTTATTATCAATGTCCTTATAACTAATAATTCTCAAAACTTACTATTTATCTTCTTTTTATCCTCTATATATATCTGCCTTATAGACTAGTGGCTTAATATTTCTATATGCTGGCTCTAGTATCGCAATATGCTATATAGGGTAGATCTTTATTTTAGCTGGTAGGTTTAACTTAAACGTAACCAGTGAAATCCTTTATATAATTTTAAAAGGTCCTAGTCTAACATAGTCTAACTTCTTGCTTAGTTATTAACTTTTAAAATTTTTGTATAGTAGCCATACTTTATCTCCCTCCTTAAGATCTGGTCCCTTAGATCTCTTAGTATCATAGTACTTCTTTATCCTTTACTGTACTACCTTAGCCGTTTCCATAAGGTTTATATAAAGATTTATTAAAGTCTCTATTCTTTATTTGGCTCTACTACTTATTTTCTTTACTTAACGTAGCAATAATAATGTTCTTAGTTTATACCTATAATTCGCCTTAAATAGTAACGTACCCATTTCTTCTTATAATATTATATTATATATAAACTATATAACTAGTAATAGTAATACCCAATTATTCTATACGTAATTAACATAATGCCTTAGATACTACTCTAGTGTTTAGTTTAATCTTTCCGTTTAGCTATTTATCTATAAATAATATACAGTAGAAGTTGCTACTCGAACTCCTTACTCCGCCAAGAATACCTCTTAGAATGCTGCTATAAATCTTAAATCTCTATCTAATATAATTTTGCTTAGTGCTCCATGTCTTATAAATACTTCTTTAATATAGATTCTAGCAATATCCTCCGCTGAGATTTCTTCTATATATACTATAAAGTATCCCCACTTTATAAGCTTATCTACTATTACTAAGATCGCGTTATAATCTTATCCAGTAATAGGATCTCTTAACTTTAGTAACTTAATAATAAAGTCCCATAATATAACCTCCTATAGTCTCTCTAGTATTTTAATAGGTTATAGCCCTCTATACGGCTTATACCTTATTAGTTTATTCCTTTAGCAATCTAAACACTCCTTAGTGACCTTCCTAGCTATCCTCTAGATTTTATTAATAATATACTCCTCCTAGAGTCTTAACACTAAGCCCATTACTTTATTATGTCCTTAAGTTAGTCCCTTATAGAAGTCCTCCACGAACTATTCTGCTATGCTTTTTAGGATATACTTTACTTCTCGGTTTTCGTATATATCTAACTATAGATCTTTTAGCTGTGTTTTTAGAATTCTTTATACCTAAAAGCTTTTTAGTATCTCATAGACTTTCTCTAACTTATTCTCTTAAGTTACTACAATCTTTAGATAATTATACCTAATTAATCCGTCTTTATCCTTTTGCAATAAAGCCCCTAATAGCTTTTCATTATTTTATAGTTTAGCTTTTCTACTTAAAGCGTCTGCTCATATATTCTCTATACCCTTAGTATACTAAATCTTAAAATAGTATTCTATAAGTATCTCTGCCCATCTAACCTGTTTTTAGTTAAGTTCTTTTATTATTAAAAATCCTATTAGGTTCTTATAATCTATCTTAACTATAAATAGTTTCTCTATGCCTTATAAGAATGCTCTCTATTCCTTTAATACTATAATTATACCTAATAACTTCTTGTTATAGATATTATAGTTTAACTCTAGTAGTATTATCTTTTAACTATAATATACCACTAGATGCTATCCATCTAGATACCTTTATATAAAATATACCCCTAGTATAAAGTCTAATATATCTGTTTCTATAACCATCTCTAGTTTTAGTTAATAGATCTTAAGAACTAGCTCCTAGGTAAACAACTCTTTAATTTTCTTAAAGAGTCCCTACTATTCCTCTCCCTATACCTATAGTTCTTCTTTCTTTATTAATCGCGTAAGTGGTTTAATATCTTTTAACTACTACGCTATAAACCTTCTACAGTAATTATAAAACCCTAGAAACGATTTTAACTACATAACGTTCTCTAGTTCTTACCAATTTACTATAGCCTTAATCTTCTTTAAATCTATACTAAGTTAGCCTAGTTTAATAATAAATTTAATAAAATTAGTCTTTCTTATAAAGAACTCGTATTTCTTAATTACTACTAGTATCTATTCTTCCTATAGTCTCTTTAAAACCCATTTAACATATTCCCCATATTCTTCCTTAGTTATTAAGTAGATAATAATATTATTAAGGTATACCATAACAAATTCATCTAAGTATTCTCTTAATATATTATTAATACGCTTCTAGAACGTTACTAGTGCGTTTATAAGCCCGAATTATATAACTAATAGTTTATATAGTCCTTCCTTTGACCTAAAAGCTGCCTTCTATTTATTACCTTCCTTAATTCTAATCTAATAGTATACCTATCTTAGATCTATCTTCGTGAAGATTTGCGCGTTACCTATCCTATCTTAGATTTTACTAATTAAGGGTAAAGGATACCTATTCTTTCTAGTAATGCTATTTAACTGCCTATAGTTAATATATAGCCTTAGTTTGCTATTCTTCTTTAGTATAAATAGTACTAGATAACCCGCTAATAACTGTGATAGTCTAATATATCCCTTTTATAAGTTTTCTTAAATAAACTCTTTTAATACTCTACCTTCCTCTTTAGTAAGCTTATAGATTAGAAAGAACCTTAGACTTATTCCTAGTTCCAATTCTATTTTATAGTCCCATACTATATACTCTAACAGCTTTTTACTCTCAGGTAACTATAGTTTTTTACTATACTTATAGTATCTCTTTAGTATATAGCTTAGTCCCTTTTCCATTTCTTTATAGGTCGCTCCTACTTAGTACTATACCAACTTAGCTTATTATTATATCTTACGGCGTTAAGTATCCCTAATATTAACCTAACCTATAATCCAATTAATCTTCGGATTATATTCCTATAACTAAGGCATTCCTAATACTGCTTTATTATTCCCTAATAGTAATATATTAAAAGACATCTTAATCTATCTCCCTTTAATAATTAGCTAAATAGGTCCTATTTTAAAATTAATAATGCCTCCTCCGTAGGCTATCAGATCTCCTAAAATTATCACTAATAGGTAAGGATATTCCTTCTATCTATATAGTAATCCTATTCTTTTAACTACTATTAGCAAGATATAGTTCCTTATTACTCCACTATCTATTAGCGCCTTAAACTATTAATCTTGCTATTTAACTCATAAATTTAGGTATTATCCTTAAATTCCTTTAAGGGTCTAAGGCTTTACTACTAGCTCCCTCTAGTCCCATAGGCCTCTACTTTTCCCAACTATTAGCTACTAGATCCTATTTATACTTAGTCCAACTTAGGCTAATACTTAGTTCGCTTTTTATCCTTAATGTGCTATAGACAGGTGTTCTCTAGACATTCCCACTATTATCGTCCGTTTAGGTATTCTTCCATAAGGAATCTTCCTAGTTAAAGTATTAAGTCCCCTTATTCTTAAACTTCTACTAGGTACTAACTATGCATATATTTAGCGTTTTAATACTTCGCCTTATCCGTCATCTAATATATCCTTATTAGATACTTCCGATTTTTATCTTTTAGTGCTCTATATATATTGCACGCATTATCTACGTATACTATCTATAATAATATATAATATACTTAGTGTCTTAGGTTAACTCTTAGCTTATCCTCATCCTTAAGTTTAAACCTCTCTTATATTAATCTAAGCGTTATAACTTTATTTATAGGTACTAAGATACGTCTTTTACTTCTCTAGTCCTCTAATTACTCCTTTAGATCTTTTAATATTATAATTAAGGCTCCCTTAATGTAAGTTATAGCCCTTTCTATGATCAGGTGGTCTTAGACAACTTTTTCGTCTAACTATATATAGAAATCCTCCTACTTATTATTATGTCGTTGCCTATACCACTTTTAATATAGCTACTTAAGTATATACAGCTCATCCGTAAGGAAATATCTCTTTATTACTACGTTGTGACAGCCTTTAGTATATCGTTCCTTAAACCTAGTAGGAATCCCTAAATCCTCTTCTTATTCTAGTTTAGTAAGCTACTTAGCTCTTAGTATGCCTGCTCTAGGCCTATTAGTAATCCTTTATACTAGCGCTCTGTCCCTTATACGTCCTAATATACTAAATCTCTTATTTAGTTTCTATTCTTGCTATAAGGTAATTCTTGCTCTAAATTCCTCTATAGTTTTCTTTATATTACGTCTTATAAGTAAATCCTTAAAGTCTCTTTACTTCTTGATCTTAGTATTAACTTTTTAATCTTTAGGCTAAACGCTATACTCCCCTAGTAAGTCCTCTAGGTTTATATATTTATCTCCTAGCCTAATTACTATTTATACTATAGATTCTCTAATTTATAAAAAAGCTCTTTACCTCTTATTTATAGGTATTCTAATTTATACTCCAAATTCTTAATCCCTTAAATTCTTTAATCCTAAGCTTGCTTCTATCTTAAGCTTAGCTCTAGCCTTAGTTTAACTAGGCTTACTTAGTGTCCTTATCTTATCTTAAGAGTCCTAGATCTTACTTATCTCGTCTTAAAAATCTTATACCGTTAGGAACTCTTATCCCGAGCTTATTTATATATCTTTAAACTAAGCTACTACCCTACTCTATCAGTTTTCGTCTATTATAGGTCTATAGGTATACCTTATCTTATCTTAAGAATCTTAGTTATCTCTTATCTTATCTTAAGAATCTTAAGCCTTTAGCCTTTTGCCTTTATTAAGTGGTGAGCTAGCACTAGCAGTCGTCTACTTGCTTAATTATCTCTAGATATTACTCCTTTCGTCTTATAAAGCAATAGATGCCATATCTAACGGTATTATAATACCCGTTATTAAACCTTACTCTATGGCGGTCTTAGTCTCTACCTCTATTACATTATTAAGGTTTAGATACCCCTAGTTGGTTCCTTTACTGTCCTTATTATTATTAATTAATAAATACTCTAATTCTATTATTATTATTACTGATTATTATCCGCACGTTACTATAACATCTTAATCTAGCTCGTAGAGTCAATCCTATTCTTTATCTAACTCTATAGTTCCTTTAAGTCCTTTTAACTCTAGCTCCTATAGCTAATAGCTTACGCTATATTTAGCGTCTTTATAAATTTAGTATATGTTGTTATAACAGAACGCAAAACTTCTAATTAAACACTTTTTTATTCCTTATAGTACACTATTATCCCTCTGTATATATATGTCTTCTACTATTAGTCTTGTTCCCTTTATTATATAGTAACTCTAACCATCTTTATAATCCCTCACAAAGTAACCCTATTTTCTGCAATTTATATAAGCTCCGTCTTTAAACTATTAACTTTACTATAGAGTTCGCCTAAACATCTTCTACTGCTAAGATCCCTAGTTTAGCCTCTGCTCCTTAGTCCTATAATTACTAGATCCTTAACCTCTAGGTTTCTATAGTTTTTTACTCCATCTCTTATAGGCTTCTTTAGTACCACTTAGGTCTATTAGCTCTACGCCATACCATATTTTCTAACTTAGCTTTAGTCGTTGCGTGCTTTACGTCTTATATAACTATAGAACTCTATCCTAACCTCTCTTAGTCTGTTCCCTTTAGTAGATCCTATTATTAATCTTTATCGCTTAATCTATTAGTTCCCTTAGGGTGTCCGCATCTTCTATTAGAATAATTATGTCCTAGACTTTAGCCTTAAGTCCCTGCTTATACTGTGCTATAAGCGCCCTATTATTCCACTTAACTTATATTACTAATGTTTAAAACTACGTTATATACTTAATTGCTAAGGTCCGTTATATAATATCTTAGAGTTTTCTTTCCGCCGTAGTTACTGCCTCTGGGTCTTTAAATATTTATATAAGTCATTCCATAAATCCGTTCTAGCTTAAAAATATAAACTGTACCTCTTAGTTTATAGTTATTATTCCGTTTACTTATATCTCTATAAGGTAAGGCTTAAACTATTTAAGTGCTCTTCCTGTTAAGAATAACCCTGTATATACTATTTAATCTATAGGTATCACCAGCTTTGCTCCCTCTTATATAACCTTAAAATGCATTTACGTAAGGAATCCTTTAAGCTTTAATCTCTTTCCTAAGAATCTTTTAATTAATAGTAACTTAACCTTCGCTACTCCTATCCCGTTAATCCTTTATTTAAGTGTCGCATTATTTTCTATTAATTAGTTAACTATTTCTTATAATTATCCTACCATTACAGGTTATTACGAGTTAGTATCCGCTATACTAGTATCACCCCCTAACCTTAACGTAGTTGCCGCCGTTAATAGTATTATAGTGGCTGCTTTTGGTGGCATATTATTTAACTTTATATTTAATACCGTAACTGGGTAGTAATTGTGTAACAGAACCTTATAGCAGGAACTACGGTAGGCTCGTTATTAGGCTAGGTGTGTAGGAAATATAAAGATAATAGTTAACAACGTAATAATAACTGGTGGAGTAGTTGCCTAATAGATTAACTCTAATTGTATTCTAAGAATTACTATAAGGAAGGAACTATCTAGGTAGAGACTAAGGGTCCTTAAATACACAACCGTACTCCTATAAAATCCTTCTTATACGTAATATACGTCTTATACATAAGGTATATAAGTTCCTCTCGTTCCTCTTATTTAATATATAGCATGTCATATAACCTTAGTTACCAATCCTCGTTACATAGTTCTATGGGTTCTATCCTAGACCGTACTTATATTAACCAACTAGCTTCTTCCAACTCCTCTCCTAGTAGTTGTAGCATTATACTTAAAGCGTCCGTAACACCTTTAGGAAAGCGTGGTTAAATTACCTTCTTATTTACCTTCTCACTAGCTAGGCGCTAAAGCCTATAGCCACCTCTTTAATGGCCTAAAACTACTCCCGTTTTATTAGTCCAAATAATATTTTTCTAGTTCTTAATTGTCTAGTATTAATACCGTAAGGCGAATTATAGGTAAGCTTCTCTTATTTCTAGTAAAAGGCAGGGCTTTCTTATTAGCTTTGTCTTGCGATATCTATGGCGGCGAAGAACTCGCTAGATGGTTTTTGGGGAGCAGCCGCACTCAGCAGCAATATACGCGGAAGACTTCTCTCTACCATATCAATTGGAGGTAACTTTCTTAATTATTCGCAATTCAAACTCGCGGTTAATCTTAATCTTTCTTCCGGTATAAGGAGCGTCAACAATATAGCCGTCGAGAAGGAGAGGACGAGACACTAGGTCCTAGCTACGGCTGCGGGCTTTTAAGAAGATATATTGTAGAGTACGGCGCTTAATTTGAGTAATATTTTCAATATAATTGAGAGTTGCTCCCATAGCCTTTATAGCCAGGGCCTGCGCCCTGGTCGCGAGCTGATGAAAGCCTATTAAGTTATTGTTAGTGTGACTGACGGAGGTAATTGACCTGTAAAAGTATTCTGCCATTAGGCGGTCAAGGCTACTTTCCTAATTAGGAAGGTGCAAGAACTTATAGAGCGACCTCCGTAAGACGTCCTAATATAGGACTATATTATAGTAACCGAGACGTCTTAATATAGGACTGCACTACAGCCTTAATATAGGAATAGAGCCTGTTTAGGTGTTGTAAATTTAGAGTAACATTACGCGACCGTCCAGAAGTACCAATCTAACACAAATTATGTACCTTTTCGCCCAAAATCGCGTGCGAAAGTACTCGGGGGCGGTCGCTGCGCGACCTCGTGCGGGGTTCGGGCGCGTTATCAGGGATGGCCCTAACCTCGTATTAACCCGGGTCGTAACCGCGCCAAATCAGCCCCCCCAATATGTGATAGGTAGCTCTAGCGCCAGCACCTGACTGGCCCTGTCCATGTTAGCTTGCTGTGGTGATGGTGACGGGAAGGAAGCCCAAAAATAGGCCTTGTCCATTTTCAGCCGCCCGCAATTCTCGAGCTCTTGAGGCCGCGCTGGGCGGCAATCGAAGACAAGCTCCAGGACAACTGTAGGAATTTCAATTTACACGGCGAGAGGTGAGATTCGAAATTTGAGATTCATTATGCTCGAACGCCCGAGCGGGACCGATCGGGAGCCGACAGATCTGCTGTTGTTAGTTTCTGCAACTCAACGATCAAGAATTATGCAGCTTCCATGATTTCAAAAAGCGATCTTCAAAATCTCTCGTCGTAATCCTCGAATGACTAATTATTGGACGGTTGTGAACTGGTGGCGCCAGGCGGGGCTTTGTGGGGAAGGGATGAAGACAGCGTCCACGCTAGACTGCTAGTGTCGCTGCAAACACTCAAATTCACAATCAACCTTGACATACAACGGCTCATACACTATGTATTGAAGTGGGTTCCAGTTAGCGTGTATTGCTTCTTGTCGGGTGGAACCTCTAACACTCTTCTATATAATTATCGCTTCCCCACCCTCTTAGATATATATGCTCAATAAAAATAATCATTAAACTATACCTATTTTAACAGGTTATAAGCCCAGAGACGCTTCTATCGCGCAGCGACCTATATACTACGTCTCAAGATACACCTTAGACATACGCACTCTAGACATTTTAGACATGCGTACTCTAAATACTTTACACTCTAGACACTTCGGACATACGTACTCTAGACTTTTTAGACATACGTACTTTAGATACTTTACACTCTAGACACTTTAGATATACGCACTCTAGATATTTTAGATATACGCACTCTAGACACTTTACACTTTAGATATTTTAGACATACGTACTCTAGACACCTTAGATATATACACTCTAGATATTTTAGACATTCGAATATATATACTCTAACTTAGATATACGCACTCCAGAAATTTTAGACATCCTATTAATTAAGATCGGCTTTTCTTACTATATCTTAGTTGCCTATTACTGTCTGTTAACCTTAAATTAGGTTTTCTATTAATGTCTTAGTTGCCTATTACTATTACTATTCCTAGTGCCATTATTATTATTATTATTATCGTCATTAGTCGTTAAATCCTTAGCACTATACTAAATACTAAAAAGGTAATAGTACATAAGCCAAAAAACATTATTTCCCACCTTTTTACTAAAACACTTGCTTCTTTCTTATAAGTTATTATAGTAATTAAATACTCTAGGTCTAATATTAATCTCTCTAATATTTAGACACTTAAAAGCCCTATAGACTATAAGAAGTGGAAGAAAGGTACTAGGTAGTAGCTAATTAAGAATAACTTTAATTTAGACGCTCTAGTTAACCTAGAAGCCGAACCAGCTATAAACTAACCTTAGGTTAAGAGAGACGCTTACAATAAACTTATTAAAACTTATTAGGCGGATCTTAAAGCTTAAAAGAGAAAGCAACTTAAAGAAGTAAACTACATCTCTATAACCTATAGCACTTGCGAATAAAACCTTATTAAAGACTATATTAAAATTAAGGATGTAATAAAAATCTTACACGCGGAATTTAAGCCAAAAGGAGACGCAATATACGCTAAAATATGCGCCAAATGGCGAAACCTTACTCTTGTAAACTGTAAGAACGTTAAAGAATACGTTATTAAATTTAAGGAGATATACTTAGACCTTAAGACCCAAAACTATACTATAGACCAAATAGACCTACTCTCTAAGTTTATTAATGGTCTTAGTCCTACTTTTAACGGCTAGCAAAAATCGTTTTACCTTATATACTCCCTTACTAATAAAACCCTTACTCTCTTAAAAGTTTAGGGCCTTGCCCATATATAAGAGCAACTTATACTCTAAAGTTAATTAGTAGCTTTCTAAGCACACATAAATTAAGCCTCTTACCGCTAGCAGTATTATAATTAGTAAGGCCAACAACAATATAATAGACTGTATTATAGGCTATATAAACGCGCTAGCTACTAGGAAAATAGATACTAGATCCTTTAACCCCACTTAAAGGAGATCTGGCGAAAGGAAAACCCTAAAAAAGCTATAGAGATAGATACGCGCTCTACTTATAGAAGGGACTTTAGAAAATAATAAAGAGCCTATTAGAGTAACTCCTTATTAGGATCTATATTATTACCTATAGCACTATTAGCGATAATAATAAATAGCAAGCCTTTTACTAAGTTAAGGCAATATGCAGGAATAGCTATTTAATTAACTACAGTCTAGTAATAAATAAGGTGGCTATAAAAGCTTTAACTCTATAGTAAGCTAACTAGGCCACAATTGCACCTTAATAATCGTGGCCGAAACTCCCGTATTTCCAATTATATTAGACGTTCTTTACTATAGATCTATCTACTCTTATATTATCTTTTATTTATTCCCTTCGGACTCTTTATAGCCGGCATACTATTCTTCTTTTATAGTCTTTTACTGCTTATATAGATCGCCCTTCAACCTTTACTATTAGCATAGAAACTATTAGCCTACATATATAACCTATAGAAGAACTTACGCTACTTTATACGCAACCTACTTTGCTAACTATGCCTTATTGCCTATCGGTAGCGGGTTCCCTATATTATTCGCATTCCTTCTCACTCCTATACCTCTAAGCTTACTAGACAACTTTATTTTATAGCTAAACTAAATATTAACCTCTTCTCTGCAATCATTATTAATACTAAGTATACTTAGCATATATTTCGGTTAAGAGAGCTATTTATTACCTATTAAAATCTTTAAGCTAATGAGAAAATTATTATCTCCGGAATTAGAGAAACGTATCTCCAGTTAATAAGAAAGGGAGATATATGCCTAAGACTTACAGTTCTAGGAGTTGAGAGAGAGCTTATTCTCACTAACGTCCTTTATATCCCTAATTTATAAGCTAACCTAGTATCTAGTTTACAGCTTATTAATAATCGAGTTTATCTTTATCTATCTAACCTTAGATGCAATTTTCTCTATAACTTAGAGCTTATAGCTTACACATTTCGCAAGTCCGGCCTCTTCTTTCTCCACACTTAAGCTAACCATTAAGAAGGGCTTATAGCCTTTATAGTTGGCTATTAAACCAGCCATATATCATACAGCAGCTCATAAAACCCAGCCGAGAGGTTATAGCACGAAAGGCTCGGTTATATTAGCCCCTAAAACTTACAAAAGCTCTAAAGAATATTAAAAGGGATAGACCTTACTTACTTACTAAACCTTTACGACTATACCTGCGAAGCCTACCTACGTGGCAAAATGCACGATATTATATATTAGGATTCTCTTATTAACTACGATACCAAGCCTTACAAAGTCATATTCTCTAATATTAAAGGACCTATAAAAGTAGCTAGCTATAATGGATTGAGATATTTCGTTACTTTTTAAAATAGAGTTAATAAAATAAGCAAAGTCTACCTAATAAAGTATAAGGCTGAAGTCCTATTCTATTTTTAACAATATTAAGCGAAGGTTAAACAATAAGGAAGTCTTATCTTACGGCTATATAGTAATAGCGGAGGAGAATATCTTGGATATGCTTTTTAGCTAGAACTTACAAATAAGGGAATTTAGTTCTTATACTTAACCCTAGAGAGTTAACAATAAAATAGAGCCTTAGAATAACTTAATCGCACGATATATAACCGAGCCTTTACCTTTATAAATAATTGCTTACTTCCTAAGAACTTCTAGCCAGAAGTAGTTAAGCACGCTAACTTTATATAAAATATCCTCCCTATTAAATCGTCGGAAATATAAACCCCTTATAAAATAGAGTAAGGCGAAGTCTTTAATTACTCCTAAATTCGCACCTTTAGGTGCGATATCTAGTATAGGGCCAGTAGTTAGAAGAAGTTTAGCTCTTATATAGATAAGAAGGCAAGATTAGGGAACCTTATCGGCTTTAAGGGTAAACATGTTATTTAAATTTAAGATAAAGAGACAGGACGGCTTATACGTGCCTTAGCTATCCACTTCTAAGAGACTATTTTAATAGTTCCCGGTAGCAATAAGTATTAAATTTAAGAATAATATATTAAATATGACTCCGATACTCCAGATATTGACACTTAGTTTAAGGGAGAAGAAGCTCTACCTAATTACGCTACCCAACGCAAATAGCATTAAGAAGAGAAATAGCTCCTTAAGAAAGCTCAAAAATTAAAGCGCCTTACCACTAATAAGACACCCCTACGGAAGTTAAAACGTCTAGTAGCTACTAATGGGCCTTAACTACCTCTTAAGTATCGCAATTCTGTCGACATTAGAGAAAACCCGCCTATTATAGTATTCTCAGCGCTTACCCACTTCTTAACCCCTTCCTTTAAATACCTCTACGCTATACTTAGCAACTTCCCTATAGCTAAACCTTATAAGCCAAGGTTATGGAAACAATCTACCCTTAACGTTAATAATAATAAATAGTACTCCGCTAGTAAAGACGAAATTAGCTTTTATAAAGCAAATAATACCTAGACACTTATTAACCGACCTCTTAATTATAAAGTTCTTAACGCCTAATAGGTTTTTAAGCATAAGCGGGATAGTAAAGGAAGGATTATATAATATAAGGTAAGGTAGGTAGTAAAGGGTTATAAATAATAAGCTAGGGTTAACTTTAATAAAACCTTTACGTTTGTTATAAAACCCATAAGCTATAAAGCGCTCTTTACTATTACAGCTGTATAAGACCTTAAGATCAAATAAATAGATGTTAAGACCGCCTTCCTTTACGGAAGCGTTAAGGAGGAGATCTATATTAATTAACCTAAAGGTTTTAATAATAGAACTAAACGGGTTTATTATCTAAACAAAGCACTTTATGGTCTTAAATAGTCGCCTTAAGTTTAGCATTAAACGCTCTCGGAGTTCCTTATAGATACTAGTTTTAAACCCCTTAACTTTAACTCTTTAGTCTTTGCTAAAGGTTCTATGTATATTACAGTTTACGTTAATAACCTCCTACTTATTAGACCAGATATTATTAATATTAAGATCATTAAAGCTTAACTTAGCGGACGCTTTAGTATAACTGATCTAGGCCCTATTACTTATTACCTTAGTATAAAAGTAACTTAAGATTAACAACTCCGTAAACTACGGCTTAGCCAATTCTCTTACCTTAAAGAGGCTATTTATAGCGCTGGTCTTTAGAACTGTTCCCCTTACCTTACGCTAATAGAAACCACTCGTCTTTAATTGGCGGCGGCAGATTATTAGGCTAACTCTACGTTTAAGACTTAATACTAATTGCTAGTTGGCACCCTAATATACGCTATACTCAGTACTTAACCTAATATCGCCTTCGCCGTTTCCCTTATTAGTTACTTTGCTTCTAATCCCAATAAGTCTTATATACAAGCTGTTCTTTAAATACTTTCCTACTTACGCGGCATACTTAACCTCTAACTTGTCCTCTAAGGAGAGATATAAGCGCTTCGGGGGTTTATAGACTCTAGCTAGGCAGATAACTTAGAAACTTAAAGATTAACGTTAGGATTTGTGTTTAATATTAAAAGCGGTATAATTAGCTAGTCCTTAAAGCGCTAACCTATAGTAGCACTCTTAACCTATAAAGCAGAGTATATGGCATAGACAGTTGCAGTAAAAGAAGCCATTTGGTTACGATAACTCCTTTAAGAACTATCTCTAACTAACAAATCCCCTTACGCAACAATTATTTACGCCAATAATTAAGGTGCTATTGCTCTTACAAAAGACCCTAAGTTTTACGCTTAAACTAAGCATATTACTCTCCAACATTACTTTATTTAGGAGAAGGTTATGGACGGAGATATTAAGCTAGAATATATATAAACAAGTCAACAAATAGCTAATAGTTTCACTAAGGCGCTGCCAAAAGATGCATTCTATACATTTAGAGATGCTTTAAGTTTAGAGAGATATTAACGTCTCTTGTAACCTTTATATTATTACCTATATTTAGCTTAAAGGGGGCTATTAAAGTGGGTTCCAGTTAGCGTGTATTGCTTCTTATCAGGTAGAACCTCTGACACTCTTCTATATAATTGTCACTTCCCCACCCTCTTAGATATGTATGCTTAATAAAAATAATCATCAAACTATACCTATTTTAACACTATGTTAATGTCCTAATGGGGTGAGTACACTAAGTCAATCACTGCTGTTGTTATTGTTTCGCTGATAAAGCAAACAGCAAGGCGTATTATTCTCGGTGCGGACGAACGTTCCCCTCGCAGCAGGCATTACAACAGCACTACGATGATTCTGCTAGCCATAATCCGTGCGAGGTCTGTGGGTTTGATGGATCCACATGGGAGAAGTTACTACGACACCACCGCAAGACACAACATCGAATCGTATGCCAGGGCTGCGATGATGGAGAAGGAATGACCTGGGTTTCTGGCTCGCAGGAATATATCGATCATTTGAAGGAGCAAAATGTTTGCAAAACTTGCGAACGGCATTTTGAAAGCCCCAGTAACCTTGAGCATGTGGGGAGATCGCCTTATCCTGTCGAATTCAATGCTAACAGACTCCTGAAGCATCGAATGGTCCATTTGAGACGGTCACTGGAATGCTACAGTTGCTACCAAACATTCAGTACCTATCTAGCGATGGTAATACATTTAGAGTCCGGCGCATGCGAGTCCGAAATCGATATAATCGATCTAAATGAATCCGCCGCTATGTGTTTCCAGTGGAAGGCATATCTTGATGAAGAGTTTCGTGATGATTTGCTTGATCGTCATGATTTACGGTCAGCGTACAGTGACTCGGTCTATCCGTTCAAGTGTCCTGAATGTGACACAGTCTTCACGAAGCTATCAGGTCTATTTCAACATGTGTATAGCAAAGCGTGCGATCAGGATTTATACGAAGGCAAAATAGGTAAACTGGTCAGATGGCTGGAGGTACGGCATAGTGCTGCCGAGAGTGAATGAGCAAATATACGCAAACGATGATAGGGAGTGAAACAATTGAATTCATATAAGTTCACTGGCTTGGCCATCTTAACGTAGTGCGCATCGCAATGAGTTCTCGCAAGCGTTGATAGCAATGTGGGTAGAATGAACTAAGAAGGAACTGGTGAATTCCCTATGTTACTTCTACTGTAAGGTTGATAAAAATACAGACATAGGCATACGACTCTGAGCTCCGCTCCTTCTAAATCCCTTACTTACTGATGGATCGCACGCTCGTATCGTGATCGCAATCTTAAACCCGCCTCGAATCCCTTTTATGTGCAATCAGTCCATTCTAATGTCCCCCCCCAGCTAAGCGAAAAACCCTGTGTCCGAAGGGTCCGCGTGCAACTTGCAACAGAATAAAGCTAACAACAAGATAGAAGCAATGGTATCTTTGGAATAAAGACATTAAGACACATACTTCAGTTTTACAAAGTATCATCTACAAAGAGTCCCTACTTACAATAGAATATTACTTTTCAATTTGAGCGGGGCATAGGGGCATCATCTCACATGGCTTCGGTTCAATTATGCTACGAGAGAGTATGTAAAGACCTTATTTCGAGGGACTTGACTGTATATTGGTGACAATGGTGTTTCAATGTTGATTTAATGGTGCGTTGACCGGAGCTGAAAAATGAAGCCCGCACATGCTGACAGTAAGAGTAGCCGAAAGCAGCTTAGCTGTATTTTAACCTTTTGCTGACATTTGCACAACCGGAATTCTGACGCCACACAACCACTTAGATCCAAGCAGACAGCCTCAGCCACAACTTGCCTAACTTAGTATTTGTTCTACCCTATTCAGGCCCTCCTTACAAAGACACCCCGAAACAGCCTCACCACCATACCGTCGACCTCCTATACCTCCTCTCGATGATACAGATGTGTTCAGAAGCTGCGATTTCAAGGTTCATGATGGCGTGAATTCCGTGTTTACGTTCGCTGAAGACTCTGTCCATCGGTACTCTCGTGCGCAGATTCAGCGGGCCAAGGACGCTCGACAACGGATTGGTCAGAAGAAAGAGAAACAAGAGGCAGTGGAGAACAAGGAGAATATGGAAATAACCATCTCGGAAGATCTTGGAGACAGCCAATTCGCAAAGCTAGACGCATCCCTCAAGCCTCTCAGCGGAGACGAACTTGAGCTCCTTATACCTAGCGATGAGTTGGAAGACGACGAAATCCATATTATCGAGACAACTACAGGAACCCAACAACTGGGCGGTGGGAACCACACACTAGAACACTACCAGAAGCAACTGATGCTCCTCGAGCAACAGAATAAGAAGCGGCTGTTGATGGCAAGACAAGAACAAGATACTATTCAAGGTTCTCAACCCCTACGTTCTAGCGGATACGCAAGGGTATTTGAGGAGAAACCAACAACGAAAGATAAGATTCAGGTATCATCGGCACAAAACTCCTCCGGAGATCTTAGTCTTAGCGCAACTCCACTCACACTTGAAACGCCTGCGACGCGCGCTGATCAGGGTACTACCCCTGCCGCAAAGAGGCAGAAGCGTCGCCATGGAGCATGAGATGAGTCGCACAAAGCAGCCGACAGTGGTATTTCCAATGGCGATGATTCGAATGCGCAACAAGCAGGGCCAGTTGAGGTGGGCGATCACTGCCATTAACTCTGACATAGCGGTCAAGTTCAGATACTAACTCGACCAGCGCCTGCCCCTCACTTCGACCTTCTTTACAAGATTTCATGCAACGAGAATCACTTAGGTTCCCATCCCGTGCCAGCCTTCCGCGATGTTCCCGTTCTCGACGCTTTCAACCCCGAAACTCCGCTTGCATAGTCTCGTTCGCACCTCAACGGAACGGTTGCTGTATTTGATTTAGCAGCCTTTATGGACAATGACAAGGATGACATTGCCTTCGTTATCATTAGAAACGTCGAATGCTCAGAAGCCTCGGTCATGATGGCTCGTGCTAATGGTGCTCTTCGTTGGACTGAAGCCATCTACATGAAGTCGAAGATCTCAAAAATTGCATTCCAGCAAACTGCAACATGTTACTTCCAAACTCCTCCCGAGGAGAAAAAGGATAACTATCCCTTTTCACACCCCCAGACTTCATCCGACCTTAACAAACCATTATATGAGCAGAATCAACTCAATCCCGCAGACTTATTCCTCTTCCACCATTATCGTTCGCTGGCAGCCTATGCCGTACAACACCCGGAGTCAAAAAGTCATGTCGACGCTCTCCTTGATTACATGCGTAATCAACGTAGCAAAGAATTTACGGATGCAGAGAATCACTTTGCGCGATGTCAAGTAACCGGTGCGTGTATTCTGTACCTGATCAAACCCAATGATCTCATCTTGAGTGGAACATACGGGCGGCCCGCCGCGTTTGTGCTGCAAGAGTGGCCCAAGTTGAGCAGTGATGGCTGGGTCACCCTCAATTGCTGGTCCTTTCAGACTGACGGTTCTGGCTTCGCTCGCAAACAAAGTGTGCTGAAAATTCCACCCATAGAGTTGGCAGACACGGACATACAGAAGCTGGTTGCATATCCTCTTTGTTTTGCATCTCCAAAACTACGGGAGATGATTGGAACTCGTGGAGAGAAGCAATGGAAACTTCGCAACGCAACGCAAATCACGTATAAAGGTTGGAACGTTAAAAGGGACCAATTTTTTGTAAGTCAAAAAATATCGTGTGCTCATACGTTTCACTAATGCTCCTAGCCCGATGCCAGATTTATAATCGATCGCACCATTTATCGCAAAATGCATGAATTCGCTCAAGCATTTCGATTCGATTGGCCAACCACAACCCATCCATTTGATCGCATGCCGGCATATCTCAGTGCTGATCAAGAGCCTTCAGAAATATCTTTTCTCCTGATGCCGCCGGATATTCATAGATTTTATCTCGATGAGAAGAAGTGGATCAAGCTCTTTGTTGACTGTGTCCATGATGTATCATGGAACAAGAAGGCCTATGAGAGATTGGTGCTCCCGCCTCAGACCAAAGACCTTATCCGAGCTCTGGTCACTGTCCGCACGTCCCAAAGGGGCGTCAGACAAGGTCTTGGTGTTGCGGGCAAACGAACAGACATTACTGGTGGCAAGGGCAATGGTCTGATCATGCTCCTACACGGTGGTCCTGGAACCGGCAAGACGTTAACCGCCGAGAGTATCGCAGAGGTAGCAGAAATGCCCCTTTATCGCGTCACGTGTGGAGACGGGAACAAGCGCAGAAGCAGTCGAGAAATACCTCAATACGGTGCTGCACCTGGGAAAAACATGGAACTGCGTGCTCTTATTGAACGAGGCAGACGTCTTTCTGGAGGATCGCTCAATGGCCGATCTCAAGAGGAATAGTCTTGTGTCTGTGTTCTTACGCATTCTCGAGTATTACGACGGAATCTTGATCTTGACGAGCAACCGCGTAGGAATGTTTGACGAGGCTTTCAAGTCTCGAATCCAAGTGGCACTGCACTACGAATCTAAACCGATCTGCACGGAAAAAGATACGGCAGAATTTCCTCGACATGCTCGAAGAAGACGAGGAGGACGTCAACTTTGACGAGATCAAGTATCACCTCGATGACCTTGCTGGAAAAGAGTTGAATGGACGGCAGATCCGCAATGTGCTTACAACGGCGAGACAGCTGGCCCTTTTCAAGAACGAACGTCTGGACTGGAAGCACCTGGAGCAGGCGCTTTCGGTCTCGTCCGACTTTAGCGAGTATTTGAAGCGCATGCAGGGTCACACTGATGACCAGAGAGCCAGAGATATTGGCTTGAGGTGATGCAAACGAACATTATCCCATGCACGTCCCTTTTTAGTGGACCAATCAGATCGGCTAGATTTTGTATCCTCATCGTCAGATTAAAGCCATAGATTTAATCGATTAATTGAAGTTTAAGAGCTGCAATAAAGTCCAAATTTAATATATACTGATACTATAAAGACTTAATTCGATCAAGGTGTTCTTGCCAGCAGGGTCCTTCCTTACAATTGGTAAAGACTATTGTTAATATTATTTTGATGTTCGCGCACGGGCCACGCGGGCTTCACTTTCCAGCTACGGCCAACCCGACATAAAATCATCATAAACACACACGAGCAACCACCAATATACAGTCGCTTTGCTCGGCATAGGATCTTGCATGCTTACTTGTATCTTGGTAGAGTTTTTATAGAGAAATACTGGCTTTTGAGTTAAGGGAGCCTGTTTGAAGTGACGACTCATGCTGCGCTCAAAATGAAAAGTGGTATTCTACTGTGACTGGGAATTCTTAGCAGGAGATACTATATGCAAATGAACTTTATGTCTTAAAATCCTTATTCCGAGATTATCTATGTTTCTACCTTCTTGTTAGCTTTGTTCTATTGGCAGATGCGCGTATAGTTTTCGGACCCAGGGATTTTCGCTTTGGTGGGGGGACGTTACTTGACCAGCACACGTGGTTCGTAGCTTGCAAATGTGGCGAAGCGCATTGGCGAAATGTGGCTGAAGAATCGCGAGTAACTTACAATGCGCCACAGTTATTCTGAGACTGGTTCAAGTATCAGAGTATGATACAGTTTCGATACAGTATGATATAGACACGCTAATGCACGCCAACACACGCTAAATCTGTCGCGGACCCCCACGGCAAGACTCTTGGAATGCATGTTCCAGAGGACAGAGTGTCTGCTAAGCTTAGAGCCATATTCTTTCTCACTGGGACTATCATACTATGGCTCCGAAATTCGAAATATGTGGATAATTGCGATTAAGCAGGGGGGCTACGGTTGAAGCGGCTCTCGATCTGTAAACGAATCAATTGACAGCATCACCGAGGCCGCGGTAATTTTCTTGTTGCAGACTAGTTGCCTAAGGAGAAATGCCTAAGGAACAGTGACACAGTGATTATAACTTCATAGACTCGCAAGGGAGAGACTTAAGATACCTAAACAGTGATTAGAGAGGAAGTAAACTAAAGAGTCACATCTTAACCATATCTAGATCGTTCACCCTCACCTGATTGAATTCTTTCCTGTCTAGAAATATATAAATGATCACACAGCGCGACTTCCTATCACTTCACTAAATCAATCATACCTCCCACCAAAAAGAGCCGCTAAGCTTTCTTATCAGGATCCCCAGGCAGCTCTGCCGGTTTTTCCGTATCACTATCATTCGGGGGAGCAAGTCCTTCAATTTCCATGCCTTCCGCCCGGAGTGCAGCTTCCTGAGTCTCAGTAAGCTCGTCCGTGTTGAGCGTGATCTTTGGTCCCGTGAACCTGTCCAACATGTGTCAGCAACTCACATCCATTCTAGATTGTCGGCGAGCGGAGATACTCACCATTTCCGCGCATCAACGAAGTAGTAGAGCAGTGATCCTCCCCATACAGCGCAGTTGATAACTACAGTGTAGTTCATGCTCTGCGGCGTCGGATTTGGACCACCCACGGGCATCATACTTAGAACGATGCCGAAAATGAGGAATATAATGGCGGTCCAGCCAAGCGGCTTGCTCATCCTTCCAGTGTAGAAAGGTCCAGGCTTAAATTTAGCCTCTCCCCAGACGAGGCGGCAGAAGATGGGAATACCCCAAGCAAGATTGTTCCCTGCAACGGCGAGAGAGAAGAGAGCCGCTGCGGCGGCTGGAGCAATGAGGCAAAGAAGGCCTAGCACGAGCGCAAGGAAAACGCAACCCCAGATTGTGCGGAAGGGGATGTAGCCGAGGTTTCTGGAGATTGGGCGGAAGAAGGAGCTAAAAGGTAGGGCACCGTCACGGGAGAAGGCTGTAGTGATATCAATATTGAAGTCTGCATACTCTGCTAGGAAACACTCACCCCACGATTGCCGTGAAGCAGCAACCAAGATTGACAACCCCATGAGGAACTGCACAATGAAGAGAAGAGACATTAATGCCAGCGCGCCTTTCTTGCCAATAGCATCGTAATAAATTTGAGCCATTGGCTGTCCGAAACTGGAACCCAGCACAGCCTCGAGGTCGGGATTTACGCAAGCAGCAATGACAATGCAGATGATGAAACCGAAGAGCCAGCAGCTTCCGATGGACATTAAAATGCCGTAGGGGACGGCTCTGGTAGCATTGGCGGCTTCTTCACTCATGTGAACCTGAGAACTTGTTAGTTACTACATAATTAAATCTGGAAATTGTAAGAAGACGCACGCAGCTGTCGAATGCTCCAATGGTCCAGATTGGGCTTAGCCAAGAAAGAAACCATGCTACACCATATTAGCTTTACTTTTCTATTACAATTCCTGGCGGTGGTGGTTCAAACTTACCCCATCCGGTAGGCCATGTTGTCAGATTGCCGGTTGTGGCAAAGATATATTTTCCGTCATTTCGTTCAGAAGCGCGGCCGATTGGGAGTGCAATAATCGTTGCAGCGATGATAACAAAGTTGGCGATGGAAAAGACTGTCTGCAGCTTGCCCATGACCTTCGATAAACTGGAAGCCAGCACTCCATGCAGCAAGACGCAGCATAGGAAGACGGCGTAGGTAACGCCATTTGAAGGCGTCCAATTGCCATCCCTAGCAATCACAATGACCGACAGGAACATTAGGGAGAATCCGTAGTCGATGGAGCAGAGTCCGCCAACCAATCCTAGATGCCACGTTAATTGAATAGAAAATCCGACTCTCGCTAGCAAGTTGCACATACCAAGCGTATTACTATACCCCACCAAAAAGCTAAGAGCATTCCGTGTTTTTGGTGAAGCAAAGAAATGGGTCCACCAGTATAGACCTCCGGAGGTGGGCATCGCGGAGCCTAGATCAGCCATTGCGAGGCCCACAATGAAGATGAAACCACTGGCAACGAACCAGCCCTACGTATATAATCAGTTTTCCGTATTATGGGGCTCCATCTAGCGGCACGTACCCAAACGAGACCGACAGGTCCTGCTGGTAAACTATAGGCTAATGTACTGGCAATTGATGGAAGCAATCCCATGATAGAGAAAGCAATGCCTGCATGACGTTGCTACGTTAGTCTCAAGCTTCGATAGAGTGTTTATTCGCGTGAATCCTACCGAATACTTCGATCATGGTGAAGTTGCGGCGCAACTCTTGCTTGTAACCAAGCTTGGCTGGGCGTATTCATTAGTTAAAGCTCTATACACTTTGATATAGTCTTTTCCTCACCGAGTACCGCAGCGTCATCCTCACTAGCAAGGCCTTCAGCTGCTGCAGCGGCCACACTTGAGCGCCGTCCCTCTGGTTGTTTTTCATCTGACATGGCTATGGTAGACGATTCAGTACACAGTGAAGAGACTAGTAGACAGCAGAGAGCAGATCACAAAGTGAAATATCGATCGGTTGATTGGAGAACTCCACCTTTTGTACCACGCACCTTCCTCTTGGGATTTTAGCAGGGATCGCATGGTGGATTGCGTGCAATTTGACACTCAAATGAAGCTCATTCATTGGACAAGTGGTGTCTTGAAAACCTCGGATTGATAAGGCCGATAGGCTCATACATGGTAAACCCTGGACCAAGCTAAAGAGGGAAAAGAGATGCAGGTGCACCGCATCTACTCCCGAAACAAGTATTCCTTCCAATGGTGAAATGTATCCTACGGTTATCGATAAGAGCCAGCCAGTAGAATCAATATGATCAAGGCTCCGTGATCATACGCGTACTTTGATTCTGGTGTTCGCGCATGGTCCAACCATTGGAAGGCATCACCATTTCCTGGCCCCGCGTTAAGCGGAATCACTCCGCCGGGAGGCTATTACATCGTACCGTTCCCGGTTGCATGGGCGGGGGGCCCTTTATAATGCTCGGGGCGAATAAACACCTACAAAATTGGGCGCCCTCATCGAACCGCTAGGATGGTTTGGGTCTTCTTGACAATGACGCCGTTCCTGTCAACGTTAAGGACAAGGCTTGGTTCCGCACATGTATCTTGGCTCGGCGAGATGGCCACGCTCTCGGTCCAAGCTTCTTTCCCTCCTCGGGATCGCTCCCCGATCTTTCGCGGGGCTGGCGGCTTACTGCAGCTTTGGGATGCAGCTTTTACTGCGAAGGTAAGAGGTGCGCTAGGGAAGGCCGAACAACCTCTACTGTAAGAGGGTCTGTGTTGGAGCCCACGCCGGCCCACAGCCCAGTAGCATCCAAGCAGCATCTGAAGAGGTCAATGCTCCGCTTGAGAGTCGGAAAGAGGGCGCCTCTGAAGCCCTTATCAGTCGTGCCACATGTGGGTTTTTCTTCGAGCCTCTGACTCGCCGATTGCTAGCTCTTTCAATCGAACATCAGGAGATCGGCTATTATGCTTTGCTGGATTGTTGTAAAATCTGTGAGACTCCAAACACCTAAGAGGCTGCAGATGCCAATAAGCGACTGTTCTTGAAGAAGTTGACGTGATACAAATGCTACATTTTTTTGACAGCAGACTGCCGGTATGATAACTTCAACTAATGGTCTGACCACTCTGTGGTCTTGTTGGAATTCATACTCATGATCAGGTATTTGATGCATTGCGCAAGCTCTCAAGGCGGAGAAAGGGTCGATTAGATTTCCAAATGGTGTTGGATGGCGGTCAGCTGCGGTGGAGAAAAGCAAATAATGCTTAGATTGAATGTTGTTTGGAAGAGGAAATGGCCGTCACCATCGAAATTGCAATGAGGATGCCATTTAAGAACCAAAAAACTCGGTCGGAAAAATATTAGAAAACGGCGAAAGAGACGAATAATGCTTTCTACGTAATTGTACTTGAATTTAGTCCTCATCGTATTTTTCGGGTTAGAAAAGGAACCTTGAGAATTAACGTTAAACGTGTGCGGAATGGGAATTGGCGGAGGCGATTGTGTGACCTTGTTCGCGCAACATCTCCAACATCGCAACTCGTTTGCATTTCACTCACTTGCCTACGTCACATTTATCCGAGCCGGCCGAACGCTCAAGGCCAAGTGTCCCAGTCGAAGAGCACGAAACATGCAGCGTCGAATGGTATTTCATCTCCGCAGAGCTTCTCTTGGGTGCGTCTCTAATGAAGGGCAGCTCACGAAAGAGGACGAGGCCTCGACAGGCGGCGAAGAAATCGAGGTCCGCCGTGAGGACCAGGAGAAGATCAACAAATTCAGCACCCTTCACCAGAAGGAGACAGGACTTGAGCAAGAACTAAAGAACAAGCAAGTAAGGCGCCCAATTTTCACTAGTGATGCTCCGGCTGACTGCGTCTCTATAGAAAGAAAAGGAGGACTTGGAAGAGATCTCCACCGAACTGGAGCTCGTCGATGAGGACGAGAAAGTTCCGTACGTTTATTTCATCTTTGGTCAAGAGGTCTATCTATCTCATGGTTTGCAATCATCTTACGCCCGTGATATAGATACAAAATTGGAGATTGCTTCGTATCATTGCCACAACCAGAGGTGCTCGAGCTGTTATCAGCATCAACCGAGAACATTGACAAAGATGTTAACGGTCTTGAGGAGAAGCTTGGAGAAATTAGGGAAGAGATGCAGGGGCTCAAGGTAGCATTGTATGCACGATTTGGCAGAAGCATCAACTTGGAAACCTAATTCCCGGTCCTATGCAAAATTCTTTTCCGATGCTACAGCGAAGCTTCCACCAGTGTCTCATCACCATAATATGCTATCCGAGGTCCACACGAAGCCCAATGGTTTCACTTCGTCCAGAATGTCTACATGCCACCTTAGCCGTCATTTTGCTTCCCTTTCTTTAGAATGTGCATTAATCAGGGACCCTGTTCACCAGCCATTGAGGCTTTCTTTACTCTCCCCCTAGTATCTCTGCGATGCCGGCGATGACCACTGGCTGCCGTCATAACCAAGCGAATTCCTTAACCCCATACTCCACTGATGAAGAGAGAAAGCCATCATGCATCTGTAATTCCTAGTGGAGACCTGCGGGCATATCGCCCTGAGTCATATGATCATGGCGGTGACTCCTTTCATTATTCTTCTTAACACACTCTCCAGATTTCAATTTGTCTCTCATTTTATTTGCCCATCCACCAACCATGTCTGATTTTGAGAAATCGGCTCCGTGTGAAGACCAGGTAAGAGATTCAATTCGATTTGGCGGGGAAGGCAGCTAGTCTAATGGTACGTATCGAAAATATAGGTGGTCTGGGATTTGAACTGACCACTTGGAATGCAGTCAAACGGAGTCAAACACCAACACGAATACGGCTGAACGAGAAAGATGTAGACGCTCAATTTAGGCTAGGAAAGGAGGGTGGGTTCAGAGGAGCTTCCTCATCTGGCCGCTCAGTTCAGTCTACTCAAAGCACGTCACGGGGGATCATCTCATTCGGGGGGGATGACCCCGGACAGCCAAACAATTGGACGAACCCACTATTATTCCACATACAGTCCAGAAGCTTACAAAGCTTTTGAATAGAAAAAGAAAGTATTTGTGGTCTTTGTGTCCAGCGCAACGGTTATTAATAGTACGATGTCCTCGTCCCTCGCCGCTGGTGCAACTCACCCTCTGTCAAACTATTTCCATATGACAGATCAGGAGCAGCTTGTCCTTCCCACATCCATATTCCTTGCCGGGCACACTTTCGGGCCGCTGTTATTTGGGCCATTGAGCGAATCGTTTGGAAGAAAATGGACAATGATATATGCCTTCATGCTCTTCCTGTGTTCCAATAGGCAGCGCCCTCGCACCAAATTAGCCTGCTCTAATTGTATTCCGATTATTTGTCGGTATATCTGGAGCCTGTCCTATAGCAGTGGTTGGCGGGTATGTATAATCGTCCCCAAGTTTTACGCTTCAGAGCTTACTCTCATAGGATATGTGCAGACGTATGCCACAATCCCGAAAGCCGCGGACGAGCTATGGCACTATTCATGGCCGCTACTACTTTTGGCCCTGTATTGGGTCCAGGAATTTCAGGCTTCATATCTACTGTAACTTAGGGCTGGTCCTTCTGGATCGGCGTAATCGTCGCAGGCCTAGCATAGCCATTCCTCAGAAACCTACGCACCCGTAATCCTCAAACGGCGTGCACAAAAGCTACGCAAAGAGACCGGCGACGCCTCCATCGTGGCTTCAATCGAGCTAGAGAAAATCGACATTGGCCACATCGTCACCGTTGTGCGAACTCATCCAATCCGCATGATCTGCTTCGAGCTGCTCGTCCTTTGTTCCTGCATCCACACCTCTTACGCTTACAGCATCTTCTATATCTTCTTCCAAGCCTACCCAATCATCTACACCGGCATCTACGACTTCAACGCCGGCGAAGAAGGCCTCACCTTCCTCCCGATCGGCATTGGCGCCGCCATCGGCGCAGGCATCTACCTATGCTGGGACCCGTTCCTCCGCCGGGCCCAAGCGCGCAACACGCCGTGGGCGCGCAACGAAGAGATGCAGCGGCTGCCGCTCGCCTACCTCGCGGGGCCATTCTTCGTGCTCTCGCTCTTCTGCGCGGGCTGGACGGCGCGCAAGTCTGTCCCCTGGATCGTGCCCACCCTCGCCGGCATCCCGTTCGGCATCGGCTAGCTGTGCCTGTTCATGGAGCTGCCGAACTACCTCGTCAACGCGTACGAGATCTTTGCAGCCAGTGCCATGGCTGCGTCTAGCACCTCCCGCAGCACCTTCGGCACGGTCCTACCGTTCGCTGCTCGCCCTATGTATGAGAAGCTTGGCGTGCCGCGGGCGTGCAGCTTGCCCGGCTTTCTGAGCTTGATTATGTGCGCGATTCCGTTTGTGTTCATCAAGTATGGTACGAGTCTGAGGGCCAAGAGTAAGTTCTGCCAGTACCTGGCGCAGAAGAAGAGAGGAGGCGGCGAAGCGGGAGAGGGAGCCCGATGGGGGGATGCCGGAGGATGCGGAGACAGGAGGGAAAGATCATTTCGAGGGGCTTCATAGTAGAATATGGGTGGTGAGGGAGTCGGTCGACTTGTTAAGGGTATGGTGATATGTTCTTTTGAGCGAAGAGTGATGAAGACCATAATGATCGAACCTTGTGATAACGACAGAATAGCGAGCAGCTTACAAAGGGATGGAAGCAGCTCCAATTTATAGTGAGCCCAAAGCCTTGGCTTTCCTCTGAACGTGCCTATTCCAGTCAGCATCTTCACTTCCACATCAATTATTTGCAGCCCCAAATTCCGACGCTGCATGAAGCCATCCAGGGGTACGCAGAATTCTGTTCGTGGAGATGAGAGGCCCACAGGCGCTTTTGTCTCTACAGGGAGCCGAGAACATCTGTTCTGTATTTTGAAAGTTCCATCTCTGCCAATAACCTATCCGCTCTCTCAAAGCCACTTCAAGCACTTCTTCATAACAAACACTGCTTCATCTAATCCATTCCATATGATTTATGACTGGGAGAAACTCGCCATCCGAATCTTTCACCCTGTTGGGTCCAGCCTTTCAGGTAATGGCATACACGCTTCTTAAACCGAAAATCGTAATGTCCCAGCCGCCCCAATCTCGTACTTGGACATACAACATACCCTATATCCATTACTGTTACATGTGATCCAAACGCTCAGCGCTGTCTCCGCAAAATCGTATCCAGCGGTTCCTACAGTTAATCCCCGCTCATAGCCCGTATGGAAGAATACATTTAGAGATGTACACTAAGTTTGAACCTACTTATTAGACTCTGTCAATAGTCGGTCCGACTTCATCTGCTCTTCCAATGAGCTCAGCGCTGGTCTTTAAGTTCTGTGCGCCGCTGAGAGCTTTATTGATAGTAGTTTCACTTCGCTCTCTCACGAGCCTTCGCAGTGCGTTGATCAGGAAACCGGAGAAGATCTCAATGGACCATGAGTCAGGGATCATGCTCAAAACCTACCCCTTTGTCAGCTAAAGGTGGCAACAGAACGCCCGCTGTACTTACGGTAGCCACATCGAACCATCCACCAAACCTTTCAAGTAACTCCCCGGTTCGTTCGATCCTATCGCTTAGGTCTTCGATGTGCAAGAACTCATGCAGTAGGTAGCCAAATAGCTTTGCCTGTTCGTCCCGCGAAGGAATCGATTCCTGGGGAACAAAGCCGGATGCTGGGCGAAACATGCTTGACCCTCCCAGCAAACAGTAGCTGATGGCAGTGTCGAAGTCACCAAGTCCATGCGTAAGCAAGCGAATGGCTTCTTCATGTCGGCCTTGACGGCCGTTGAGAATGATCATCTCTGGCACAAGTTCTTTTTCGTAAGGTGTCAGGCGCGATAGGATCGATGGAACGTCGTAGGATGATGTTGCGCCTTGATTAGTACCGAGCAGTTGTAGTAGCCGGAGGCGGCTATTCCACCACTCGGAATTGATGGCGTTATCGGTGATGAATTGACGATAAGTAGGTTTTGGGGGATGTAAGGCTCGGTATGTCTCGTAGGTCTGTAGCAACCCTTCTCTTGATTCTAGAGAGCCTTCCAATTCCGTGATAACAATGTCGAGATAGAATGAAATAAGGTCATTAACATATTGTGTATGCTTTAGACAAAGATTAGCAAATGGATCTCGATATATTAAAATAGTTCGGGCTGAAGACGGACCTTCTTGCCAAAGACGAGATGCTCGAGATAGTCTTTGACTGCACCGGGAGCTCGTTCCTTCAACAGAGCTACAGCGTGAGTTGGCTCGAACTTTACCCTGCCATGGTCATCTGCGAAGACCTGAACACCTAACTTAGGGTTCCTGTTGGCTAACCAAGCCCCGTATTCTTCCACTAACTTCTGGTCCCTTATTCTGCTAAGATATTTTCGTAATTCTAGTTCGCCATCAGTAAACTCTCCTCCTTCGTCGGTCTCGCCATCTAGAATACGTCTCCACGTGGCAAGAACTTTGGATGCTTTCGCATGCATTTTGCTGCCCTGATAAAGTCGGCTCAAGACATACAGCCGCTTGAAATGCTCCAACAACGCGATAGCTCGATCATAACAATCCAGTTCCCGGTCGACCACATCGTACAGCTCCGCTCGGATGGAGCCTGCCGTGGCCTGCCCTTTTGGACTGTCGCGGTCAAGAAGAAGTAGGATATGCAGTAAGGCGGCATCGATAGTTTGGAAAACGCTCGGGTCATTGGTGACGCTTGCCATTCCCTTTCTGCGTTTCCAGAAGAACAGATATCTTTTAACCAGCTGCAAAAGGTTATCACCGAAGGGTCCGTTTACCATAGCAGGCATACTGGAAAGGTCATTCTGTTGCAGGAATTCTTCGACTAGCGACGTAAGCCCGCCAGAAATTCGGATGCCCTGAGGGCCTTGTACGACCTCTTTTTCAAGAATAGGAAGGAGAGCTAGGATGACGCGAGGGTCGACTTCTCCTTTCATCAAGGCCTCCTCTGTCGATCGTTTTTCGTTCTCAAAGATGATTATGTTTGTTGTACTGCGAAGGATGAGCTCTATGAATAAAAGTACTGAGGCCTTCTGGCGAATGTAAATCAAACCCAGATACTCCGCTTCGCTACGGGGTTCTTGACCGCGGATATCATTAAGCAAGCGCTCTACTAGTTCACGGTTTGGCTGGATACGCACACCGTCGCCTGTGTGAATTGATTTTGCGAGCTCTAGACGAGAATCGAGACGGACAACCAACGGGTTACGAACAACCCACCAGATTTGATCACCAGCCCAAAGAACAATGCGAGTCTGTAGCTGCGAAAGGCGGTAGGTAAATTCGGCGTCTGCTTTCTCCTGTTTCGTTTTCCGCTTTTCCGCTTGAGGTTCCTGTTCAAGTGATGAATTGCCAGAAGATGTCGCTGAGAGTTTCAGGCGCTTTTGAGTTAGCATCTCACTGATCTCAGAGAGAACGATTTCATTTGGAGCTACGATGGTCCGGATCCCTAGTGGCATGGTTGCGTCCTCACCAGAGCCGCTACTTTCGGCTACACTGGGAATGGAGGTCAGATCTAGCCACTCCTTTGTTGTCTGGCCCTCCCCAGCCTCCATATCCCACCGCTGAATCTCCACCCCGCATTCTTTTCCGTTTTCTCCTTCGTGCTGCATCACAGCTAAGATGTAGCCTTCTTCTGGAACCTGTCCGGGGGCGAGAGATGCCGAAATATCGATACCGCTGCCATCCACGACGAGCGCATCAGGGTAGTTGCTAAACTCAAGAGTGCCACGAACAACATCACCATCTAAGTTCACAAACATCCCGACGCCTGGATCAGATGGCGTAGTACCAGTCGTAAGGAGAAACTCAGATGGTGTAGGGGATGCAATGTGTGGCTTGAGCGGAATAAATGCCTTCTTTTCTGGCGGTGGTATTTGCTGAGCTGTGCTTGTTTCTGATGGAGCGGGCGGTAATGGTTTATCAGGTGTAAGTGTACCCGCTCTAGGAAGGCTAGAAGTCCTCTCTGGATGTCTCTCCGGCGATTGTGCAGGTCCCGGAGAGTGTATCCTCTGAAACGATTCTGGAGTATCAAATCCATATCTCTGGCCACTGGGCGGCCGTGGGCTCTCTGTACGTGCTTGCCTGGCCCCGCTACTGAAAATACCAAGACTTGTGCTCCGTCCATGACCACGCTGCTCCTCATGAGGCGGAGACCTTGGGTACGCGCTTGTAGATGATACACTCCTTGAGACTGTGTGCGACGACATAGCAGATGGCATATTCTCTGATACGCCCCTAAGATTACCGGCTTCCTCATCAAGAGAAGATATTGGGAAAAGGCCAATCTTTTGCTGATGTTCTACATCTAGCAGAGCATACGAACGAGCGTCTGCTGCGCACGAAAAATTGTCCCGACGGACAGAGGCCAAGCACCCCCCATATTCAATACTTCTAATACTCCGGGGGCCATCCTCTCCTACCCTAACTAGCCTGATCCTACTTCTTTGACATATCATCACGACGATACCGTCATTGGCACTCGGGTCGTCATCCTCTGCATTGAGGTCTACACCCCCAACCCATGTGCACGCAAGTGGCTTTGTACTTGGAAATGCTGGGCTAAGCTCTGGCAAAGAGTAGAATGTAAGGGTATTGTTGCACAGAATGCATGCCTTGTTAACTTTAGGCAAGAGTAGGATCTGCTGCACCCCGGCACCAGTGGATTGTGTGTAAGCTGGTTGGAGTCTCGAGGCAATGATAGCAGTTGGCTCCCCCGAAGGGTCACTGGGTTCAGGTGGTATAAGGACGAAATGGAGAATTTCAGCGGCAGATGTGCCTATGTACAAATTGCTATCTAAGATCGCAAAATATTAGCTTCGCACATGAAAGGCTACATGACCCTTGAGAAGCCAAAGCCTAGTGGCCGAATGATACTATAGTTACTCACTCCATAATTCAACACAAGTGATCTTGATATCTGTAGACTGGCCATCCGCGGAGAGTGGGATGTCGGACACCAGCCTGCGGAGAATGTAAGACCCAGCCTGCGCGTGAGGTAACTCTGTCAATTGCTCCGGCGTGGATGAAGTTTCCATATTCCGTGCCGGCTGTATTCCCCATTGCTTGTTACATGGAAGGACCAAAGGCCGGTGGTGCCTAGAACTGTCAGATGTTTGGCGTTGAAGCTGTTTGACGAATCGGCTGCGCTTGCGACGCCACATCTTCACAGGGGGGTGTTTGTAAAGTGCAGAATTACATAAGCGCGCAAAGTGCTCGCTCCCGAATGCGTCGGTGACTTCGCAGGCACCGATTCCCGATGTTTACTGTTGGCGCATCTAGCAATCAACGGGGAACGCGGCTTCCTCGCTCATATCCATTAGGTTCACCAAGCATCATCAAAATATAAGGTTATTCAAATGTATAAGGAATCAATTGTACATAGATTTTCTGGTGTACTACACGCTACGTCTCATTAAGATTCTACGCCAAGCTTAGCTCCAAGCAGTACAGGATCACATCTTCCACTTCTTACCAGCGTTGTGGACCTCAAAAATGTTAAAAAACTGACCACCAGCAGCCTGAAGTTCAGCGCTGGCAGCAGGATCGTTGTTCGATTTGATCGCGGGCTTAATATCACGCGCTCTATACCTTTTCTTCACCTCCTAGCCAGCAAACTTCCGTAGCTTTAAATTATGCTTAAACCTGTCTAATTCTTCAAGCGTGTGGTTATGTTCCTCGCAGTCGCCGTACCGTATAATTTTGACGCGATCAGGAATAGCACAATCTTGTAAGTAGTACATCGATATCTTCATCTTCATACTACACTCCTTCGCGACCGTTATAGGCTTATTCTTCTTACCTGCGCCCTTACTTTTTTGCTCTGCGGGCGCCATAGTCGACAGAGGTAATAGTCGTCACCGCGTCCGTTCTTAACCTCTCCTTTCTTTTAACGAGACCAAATATTATCTATGTACGGCCAGAGAGTTTGAAACTGCTCCCAATCAAGCTCTATATCTTGAAAGAGAAGGAAGAAGGCTTCGCGCCACTGTTTAATAAGGGGGGGTTGCTGAGAAGAATATGGGCAGCGGCAGCAGCGTCGGCAGGAAGGTCGGCAGGAAGGCTCTGTTTGAGCAATGAGGACGACATGGTGGTAGAGGAGCTATTACAACAGGATATTGTTAAGATAGGCGATTTGTATGGATTTAAAAAGCTTCAAACTTAATGCGGACGATAAGATGCTAGAGGTGTTGAGAACGATGGCAAGGGAAGCCGCGTTCCCCGTTAATTACTATGGCGCGTCCATAGTAAACAACGGGATCGGTGCCTGCGAAGTCACCGACGCATTTGGGAGCGAGGGACGTAACTCAACTGCCCATACCGCACGGGCCCGCCACTAAAGTAGTCGTATCACTGAGCACCGGTAAAATACTCGTTACATAGTAATTTAATATAACCGGAGCATCCTTGGTATACCACACGTGACTTATTTATTTACTTACTAGCGCGCCTAAACATAAAGTTATTTAGAATGCAGGTTCCTTATATATTTACTATATCACGAGTTTTAGCATGGTATTAAGCTTTAAGCAATATATTTAATTAGCAATCTACCTATCCCTCTACTTTCTCTAAGTCGTATATCTCCTCCGGCGACTTATAGCCCTCATTATTAGAAGGTAGATCCCTATTACTGCCACTATTGTTAATATCCTTCTAAAACTGGCCTAGTATATAGGACTTCCCTGCCTTATATTATAAGGCAGTTCCATAAGGCTCGTAATAATAGTCCTCTTCCTACTAAGTCTCCCCTTCTAGTAATGCCTTATTAACTTTAACGAGGCCTTTTAAATCGGCTATAAGGAACCTCCGAGATAACGTTTTTATTAGTGGGCTAGTAGCTAAAGTAAGGTTATTAATCTAGGTAATAAGGATATCGCCAGCTTTTTTACTTAGTAGATTTGCCACCTTATTATAAAGGTTATAGTAAGCGGTTTTAAGTCGCTTAATAACCTCTCTAGCTTATAGATCTTGTTATTCTAGTGCTCTAATTTCCCTTATTATTGCCTGATTGATGTACTGCTTTATATAAACTTAATAAGCGTTATAGCCGCACTTATTAAAGAGAAAGGCCTATTTATCCCAATCCTTATCTATAAAGACCTTATATAGCAACTGTTGGTGCTATAGGTAATAGTAGGGGATCTACCACTTGTAATAGAAGAGGTAGTAGTAAGCTCGCTTATCCTTAAAGTTCTAGATATCTGCAAGCTTATTAGCAAGCTTTTAAGCTTTACGGATCTTGCCGTATATTAGTTACTAGATTAGATAGGGGAAGCGCTTTAACTAAGGGTATTTAATAGAGATGCTGAGGTGTTTCATACAGAATTCTTGCTATTATTGCTCCGCTATAGCATCCTATTAATTAGCCCGTTTATCTATCGTAAGAAGGAAACTAAGAATACTAAATTTGCCTTATAATTTCTTTAAGCCGGTAGATAGCTTCTTAAGGGAGTTATACTATAATTTGTTTAGGTTAGTAGTTAGAATTTAGAGTAGTAAAGGACTATAAGTACGTAGATAGTTAGCCTAGAGCTTACGTGTATTAACTT
Source organism: Cenococcum geophilum 1.58 (assembly GCF_001692895.1). Classification (NCBI taxonomy): domain Eukaryota; kingdom Fungi; phylum Ascomycota; class Dothideomycetes; order Gloniales; family Gloniaceae; genus Cenococcum; species Cenococcum geophilum. The sequence goes on along the minus strand of NW_027137591.1, from coordinate 1,559,390 downwards.
AGTGGCAAATAATATACTTAACTAAGTTAAAGTTTAATTTATCCCGCTTACGTTTCTTAGAATGCTCCTTAATATCCTTAGCTATAACTATAGCTTAGTATAACAGAACCTTGTAGCAAGAACTACGATAGGCTCGTTATTGGGCTAGGTGTGTAGGAAATGCAAGTACAAAAGTCAACAACGTAATAACAACTGGTGGAGTGGTTGCCCAATAGATTAACTCCAATTATATTCTAAGAATTACTACAAGGAAGGAACTATCTAGGTAGGGACTAAGGGTTCTTAAATACACAACCGTACTCCTAAGAAAGTTATTGCTCTGTCTACTCTATCTGCTTTACTCGCTCTGCGATAGATTTTATAGATTATATAGATTATACAGATTACATTACGTAACTCTACTTATCATTCCTCGTTATATGGTTTTACGGGTTCTATTCTAGACCGTGCTTATACTAACTAACTAGCTTCCTCCGACTCTTCTCTAAGTAGTCGTAATATTATACTTAAAGCATTCGTAACACCATCTTCCTCCTCTTTATCTTCGTCCTTAAAGATACCTAGTATCTCTAGGTCGTTTACTAGAGGTGTAATATCCATCTAATTAATTTAGTTAACATCATTACTTATAATGCCTAAAGCACCTTCTTCTTCTTCTACAGCCCGTCGGTCTTGTACTATTACTGCGATATTATCTCTTAGTAAGATAATACTATCTCCGTATTCTCGTTGTGCAAAAAAGGGGCTAGTTTATATTGCGTTAGCGAGTCCTTTATCCTAGTAACCTTTCTCTTATTTAGAGTGCACTAAAGCGAACATTTGGTTATTTTGTAACGTTCGCTCTATCTCTAATATTAAATATGCGCAACCTATTACTCTTAATAGTCGTCTAGTTCCCTAATTAATTTATCTTAGGGTCTTATATTTAGTTTAAGGCAGAAAAACTTAAGGGCAATCTTGCCGCAGCGCTAGCGGAAGCCCATCGTCGATCCGAAGAATCTGCTCGTGCCCTTAAGGCTTAGTAGTCTGCCTTTGCGAAAGTTTAGCGTCTTTAACGTGTTCGTAAGAAGGTTCGCTCTAAGGAGTAGAAACTTATAAAATAAGGTCTTTAGGAACTGGGTAATAAAAGAACGGATTCTCCTTTAATAAAGAAGGAAATAGGTCCGAGTAGTTTAGCAACTGCTTTTCTTAGGTCCCCCTTAGGTAACTTATTCTTTAGCGATCCTTCTTTATTAATACTGCCTAACCTAATCTCTTCTAATACTCCTATACCTTTCCTATAGCGTTCTTTAAATTCTCTAGTGGCTCTTAGGTAGTCTTAATATAGCCTATCTACTTAACCTTATACTATGTTTTATTGTTAACGTCCTTATAACTAATAATCCTCAAAACTTACTATTCGTCTTCCTCTTATCCTCTATATATGTCTGCTTTATAGACCGGTGGCTTAATATTTCTATATACTAGTTCTAGCATTACAATATACTGTATAGGGTAGATCTTCATTTTAGCTAGTAGGTTTAACTTAAATATAACCGGTAAAATCCTCTATATAATTTTAAAGGGTCCTAGTCTAATATAGTCTAATTTCTTACTTAGTCGTTAACTCTTAAAATTTTTATATAGTAGCTATACTTTATCTCCCTCCTTAAGATCTAGTCCCTTAGATCTCTTAGCATTATAATACTTTTTTATTCTCTCTTATACTTTTTTTGCTAATTCTATAAGGTCCGTATAAAGATTTATTAATGTCTTTATTCTTTCTTTAGCTGTACTACTTGTTTTCTTTACTTGCTATGGTAATAACGATATTCTTAGCTTATATCCGTAATTTGCCTTAAATGGTAATGTGCCTATTCCTTTTTAAGGTGTTGTATTATATGCAAACTATATAATTAGTAATAGCGATACCTAATTGTTTTGTATATAATTAATATAATGCCTTAGATACTGTTCTAGCGTCTAATTTAACCTTTCCGTTTAACCGTCTGTCTACGGATAATATGCGGTAGAAGTTGCTGCTTAAACTCCTTACTCCGCTAAGAACACTTCCTAGAATACTATTATAAATCTTAGATCTCTATCTAATATAATCTTGCTTAGTGCTCTATATCTTATAAATACTTCTTTTATATAAATTCTAGCAATATCTTCTGCTGAGATTTCTTCTGTATATGCTATAAAGTATCCCTACTTTATAAGCTTATCCACTATTACTAAGATTGCGTTATGATCTTGTCCGGTAATAGGATCTTTTAACTTTAGCAACTTAATAATAAAGTCCTATAATATGACCTCCTATAGTCTCTCTAGTATTTTAACAGGTTGTAGTCCTCTATATGGCTTATGCCTTATTAGTTTGTTCCTCTAGCAATCTAGATATTCCTTTATAACCTTTCTGGCTATCCCCTAGATTCCGTTAATAATATACTCCTCCTAGAGTCTTAACACTAAGCCCGTAGCTCCGTTATGTCCCTAAGTTAGTCCCTTATAAAAGTCTTCCATAAATTACTCCGCTATGCTTCTTGGGATGTACTTTACTTCTTGGTTTTTGTATATTTCCGTCTGTGGATCTTCTAATTATGCTTCTAGAATTTTTTATGCCCAAAAGCTTTCTAGTGTCTTGTAGACTTTCCCTAGTTTATTATCTTCTTAAGTTGCTGTAATTTTTAGATAATTATACCTAATTAATCTGTCTGTATCCTTTCGTAATAAAGCCCCTAATAGTTTTTCCTTATTTTATAGTTTAGCTTTACGGCTTAGAGCATCTGCCCGCGTATTGTCTGTACCTTTAGTATACTAAATCTCGAAATAGTATTCTATAAGCATCTCTGCCTATTTAACCTGTCTTTAGTTAAGTTCCTTTATCGTTAGGAATCCTGTTAGGTTCTTATAATCCGTTTTAACTATAAATAGTTTTTCTATACCTTGTAAGAATGCTCTTTATTCCTTTAATACTGCAACTATACCTAATAACTCCTTATTGTAGATGTCATAGTTTAACTCTAGTAGTGTTATTTTTTGACTATAGTATGCTATTAGGTGCTATCTATCTAGATACTTTTACATAAAGCACGCCCCTAGTGTATAGTCTAATGCATCTGTTTCTATAACCGTCTTTAGTCCTAGTTAATAGATCTTAAGAACTAGCTCCTAGGTAAATAGCTCTTTAACTTTTTTAAAGAGTTCTTTCTGCTCTTTTCCTCATACCTATAGTTCTTCTTTCTTTATTAACCGCGTAAATGGCTTAATATCCTTTAACTACTGCGCTATAAACCTTCTATAGTAATTATAAAATCCTAGAAACGATCTTAACTATATAACGTTCTCTAGTTCCTACCAATTTACTATAGCCTCGATCTTCTTTAGATCTATACTAAGTTAGCCTAGTTCGATAATAAATCTAACGAAATTGGTTTTCCTAGTAAAGAACTCGCATTTCTTAATTACTACTAGTATCTATTCTTCTTATAGTCTCTTTAAAACCTATTTAACATGTTCCCTGTGTTCTTCCTTAGTTATTAAGTAGATAATAATATCGTTAAAATATGCCATAATAAATTTATCTAAGTGTTCTCCTAATATATTGTTAATACGCTTCTAAAATGTTGCTGGTACATTTATAAGTCCGAATTGCATAACTAATAGTTTATATAGTCCTTCCTTTAACCTAAAGGCTGCCTTTTATTTATTGCCTTTCTTAATCCTAATCTAATGGTATGCCTATCTTAGATCTATCTTTATAAAGATTTGCGTATTACCTATCCTGTCTTAGATTTCGCTAATTAAGGGTAAAGGATACCTATCCTTTTTAGTAATGCTGTTTAACTATCTATAGTTGATATACAGCCTTAGTTTGCTATTTTTCTTTGGTACGAATAGTACTAGATAACCCGCTAATAACTGCGATGGTCTAATATATCCCTTTTATAGATTTTTTTGGATAAACTCTTTTAACGCTTTACCTTCTTTTTCGGTAAGCTTGTAGATTGGAAAGAACCTTAGACTTATTCCTGGTTTTAATTCTATTTTATAGTCCTATGCTGTATATTTTAATAGCTTTTTACTTTTTGGTAACTATAGTTTCTTGCCGTACTTGTGGTATCTCTTTAGTATATAGCTTAGTCCTTTTTCTATTTCTTTGTAGGTTGCTCCTACTTAGTACTATACCAACTTAGCTTATTATTGCATCTTACGGCGTTAAGTATTTCTAATATCAACCTAACCTATAATCTAATTAATTCTTGGATTGTATTTCTATAACTAAGGCATGCCTAATACTGCCTTATCCTGTCCTAATGGTAGAATATTAAAAGATATCTCGATTTATCTTCCTTTAATAGTTATCTAAATAGGTCCTATTTTAAGATTAATGATCCCTCCTCTATAGGTTATTAGATCTCCTAAAATCGTAACTAATAGGTAAGATTGCTCCTTTTATCTGTAAGGTAGTCCTATTCTTTTAATTACTGCTAGTAAGATATGGTTTCGCGTTACTCTACTATCTATTAGCGCTTTAAACTGCTGATCTTGCCAATTAATTTATAAATTTAGGTGTTGTCCTTGAATTCCTTTAAGGGTCTAAGGCTCTACTACTAGCTCCCTCTGGTCCCGTGGGCCTCTACTTTTCCTAACTATTAGCTGCTTAATCCTAGTATACTTAGCTTACTCTTTAGCTAATACCTAGTTCGCTTTTTATCTTTAATATACTATAGACACGTATTCTCTAGGCATTTCTACCACTATTGTCCGTTTAAGTATTCTTCCGTAAGGAATCTTCCTGGTTAAAGTACTAAACTTCCTTCCTCTTAGCCCTTTATTGGATGCCATCTATATATATACTTGGCATTTCTGTACTACTGCTCGTCTATTATCTAGTATATCCTTATAGGGTACTTCTAATTCTTTTCTTTCGGATTCTTATACATTTCGTATATATTATCTATATATGCAATCCATAATAACGTATAGTGTGCTAGGTGCTTTAGGTCAACTCTTGGCTCGTCTTTATCCCTAAGTTTAAACCTTTATTATGCTAATCTGAACGTTGTGACTTTATTCGCAGGTATTAAAATACGTCTCTCACTTCTCTAGTCCTCTAAATATTCCTTTAGATCCTTTAACGTTATAATTAAGGCTCCTTTAATATGCGTTATGGCCTTCTCTATAATTAGGTGGTTTTGGATAACTTTTTCATCTAACTACATATAGAAATCCTCCCACTCGTTATTATGTCTTTGCCTATACTACTTTTAGTACAGCTACTAGAGTATATACGGTCTGTCCGTAAGGAAATATCTCTTTATTACTACATTATAATAGCCTTTAGTGTATCGTTCTTTAAACCTAGTAAGAATCCCTAGATCCTCTTCTTATTCTAGTTTGGTAAGCCACTTAGCTCTTAGTATACCTGCTCTTAGCCTATTAGTAATTCTTTGTATTGGTGCTTTATCCTTTATACGTCCTAATATGCTAGATCTCTTATCTAGTTTCTATTCTTGCTATAAGGTAATTCTTGCTCTAAATTCCTCTATAGTTTCCTTTACGTTGTGTCTTACAAGTAGATCCTTAAAGTCTTTGTGCTTCCTAATCTTAATATTAACTTTTTAATCTTTAGGCTGAACGCTATATTCCCCTAGTAAGTCTTCTAGGTTTATATATCTGTCTCCCAGTTTAATTGCTGTTTATACTGTAGATTCTCTAATCTATAAAGAAACCCCTAACCTCTTATCTGTGGGTGTTCTAATTTATACTCCGAATTCTTAACCCCTTAAATTCTTTAATCCTAAGCTTGCTTTTGATTTAAGTTTAGCCCCTACCTTAGTCTAACTAGGCTTAACTAGTGTTCTTATCTCGTTTTAAGAGTCCTAGATCTCACTCATCTCGTCTTAAGAATCTTATGTCGTTGGGAATTCTTATCCCGAGCTCATTCGTATATTTTTAAACTAAGCCACTACTCTGCTCCATTAGTTTCTGTCCATTATAGGTTCTTAAGCTTACCTTATCTCGTTTTAAGAATCTTAGTTATCTCTTATCTCTTCTTAAGAATCTTAAGCCTTTGGCCTTTTGCCTTTATTAAGTACCGAAGTAGTTTGCTATCCTACTTCTTTTACGTTTTATAAAGCGATAGACATTGTATCTAGTAGGGTTTCGATCCCTACTAATGTTCCTTATTTCATAGTAGAATTATCCTCTACCTTTAGTATAATATCTCTAAGGTCTACTCGCTTCTAGTAAGCGGCCCTTATTACCTTATCGTTACAGAATGTTTCGCCTAGGTCGAATTCATCGTCCTTAATATCCGATCTGCGAACTAGTTCGTTGGTTCCTCTACATCCTATAAGTGCTAGCTCCTATAGCCAATAGCTTACGCCGTACTTAGCGTCCTTATAAATTTGGTATACGTTATTGTAATAAAACGCAAAACTTTTGATTAAACACTCCTTTGTTCCTCGTAGCATATTATTATCCCTCTATACGCGTATATCGTCTGCTGGTCTCGTACCCTTTACTATATAGTAACTCTACCTACTTCTATAGTCTTTGGCGTAATAACCCTATTTTCCGCAATTTATATAAGCTCCTTCTTTAAACCATTTCTCTTGCTATAGAGTCCGCCTAAATATCTTCTACTATTAAGATCCCTGATTTAGCCTCTGCTTTTTAGACCTCTAATTATCTAATTCTTATCCTCTAGGTTTCTATAGTTTGCTCCATCTCTTATAGGCTTCTTTAGTACTACTTAGGTCTATTAGCTTTGCGCCATACCATAGTTTCTAATTTAGCTTTTATTGTTGCGTACTCTACGCCTTATACAACTATAGAACTCTATCCTAGCCTTTCTTAGCCTGTTCCCTTTAGTAGATCTAATTATTAATCTTAATTACCTAATCTATTAGTTTCCTTAGGGTTTCCGCATCTTCTATTAGAATAATTGCGTCCTAGACTTTAGCCTTAAGTCCTTATTTATACTATGCTATAAGCGCCCTATTATTCCACTTTACTTATATTGCTAGTGTCTGGAACTACGTTGTATACTTAATTACTAAAGTTTATTATATAAGGTTTTGGAGTTTTCTTTTCACTATAGTTGTTCCTTCTAGGTCTCTAAATATCTGCGTTAGTTGTTCTATAAATCCTTCCTAACTTAAGAATATAAATCGCATGTCTTAGTTAGTGGTCGTCATTCCGTTTACCTATATCTCCGTAAGGTAAGGTTTAAACTACTTAAGTGCTTTTCCTAATAAGAATAGTCCTATATAGGCTATCCAATCCACGGGTATAGGTAACTTTGCCCCCTTCTATAAGACCTTAAAGTGCATCTATATAAGGAATCCTTTAAGCTTTAACCTCTCTCCTATAAATCTCTTAATTAATAGTAGCTTAATCTTTACTACTTCTATCCCGTTAAGTCTTTCTTCTAATACTATATTATTAGCTGTTAACTAATTAACTATTTCCTATAGCTATCCAACCGTTACAGGTTACTATAAGTTAGTATCTGCTATACTAGTGTTACCTCCTATTCTTAAAGTAGTTGCTGCCGTCAATGGCGTTATAGTAGCTGCTTTTGGTGGCATATTGTTTAACTTCTTATATTAATACCATAACTAGGTAGTGATTGTGTAACGGAACCTTATAGCAAGAACTACAATAGGCTCGTTATTAGGCTAGGTATATAGGAAATATAAGTATAAAAGTTAACAACGTAATAACAACTAGTGGAGTGGTTGCCCAATAAATTAACTCTAATTGTATTCTAAGAATTACTATAAGGAAGGAACTATCTAGGTAGGGACTAAGGGTTCTTAAATACACAACCGTACTCCTAAGAAAGTTATTACTCTGTCTACTCTATCTGCTCTACTCGCTCTATAATAGATCTTATAGATTATATAAATCATACAGATTATATCACGTGACTCTGCTTACTATTCCTCGTCATATAGTTCTACGGGTTCCATCCTGGACCGTACTTATACCAACTAACTAGCTTCCTCCGACTCTTCTCCAAGTAGTCGTAACATCGTACTTAAAGCGTCCGTAACACTTAGTTAAGGCTATTAAGGCAGCCTTACTTAGTGAACCTTATCTTTAATATAACACGAATATAGTATTAGATATCCTTATTCTTAATACACCGTTCTAATATTCGCTCTAAGTACACCCAATAGTGGAGGTATGTTACTTCTTGCTCGCCTTCCTTAAGGCCTTAGAAGGCAAGCTTAATAGCAAGCTACTTAGCAGGCAAGTCATCGGTTATATAATATCGTGGGTTCTAAGCCTTCCTATACCAGCGTTTAATATAATAAAAACACTTAGCAATTATAAGGCTATCCTTATTACTAGTAAGGAAGTGCGCGTACGGGCAGAAGCTTCCTATATTGTTCCGTACTATAATAGTAAACAAATACCACCCTAGGTAGTTAGTTTTGTGCGTTAAGTCTATAAAGGAAAGCCTATATAATAAGGAGGTTAGAATATACGTTTTAAAAGAAGATTTGCGTATAGTATAGGCTAAAAAGGGGGTAAATAATATATAATCCGCACTTAGCTAAAACCTTAAGTCGGTGTTTTTTAGCAAATATAAGGCCTATTATATTAACTAAGCTGCCGTCTTTTACTTTATATTAAGCCTTAACCTTCTCCTATATCTAATTGCTGCCTTTTAACCACTTTATACCCTTATCTAACTGCTTCTTTTATGGATTAGTATTACCCTAGAGTTATATATCCGGATTAGCGCCATAGTAGCCTTAGGCGTAGTTATTAACATCCTTCTAGTTTAAAAAGCGCCTACTAGCTTCCTTTAGTGGGATTCTACCTTTTAGTTAAACTGTGCTATGGAAGGTATATAGAACTACTACTAGTTTGTATCCACTTTTAGTTTCACTAATAACGTGCTTACGTAAACCTAAGTTCTTTTTAATTAAGTCTGATGCGTTAATATTATAGCTATGCGTTCAATTGTTGTGCTATTTAAGGATTCATATGCCGTTAATATAGATAGTAATATTTATACGGCAATCGCATTAAGTACCTTCGCGGATTATCTTCTGCACAAGGCGCTCGCCAGAAGGTTCCTTTAGGTCCTATATTTTACAATAGAAACGGCAGAAGTAGTAGATTAAGTAACTACCATCTTTTCGCGGCCTATTTTTACTCTTATATAACCAAATATTATTAATATATAGCTAATAAGTATTAAATTCTTCGGTAGTAAGGGTAATGGGTTTATTAAGATAAAATAAAATCTTCTGCCAGGCGGTAAGGCGCTTAGGATTAGCTAGAAGCTTACTTATATTAAGTAGTTAACGATTAATTAAGGTTAGGAAGGTGGTATTAAGGAAGGAATAATATTAAGGATATTAACGCGCTGGTGAGTAAACAAATAAGTCGCGTATGGTATACCGAGGATGCTCCGGTTATGTTAAATTACTATGTAACGAGTATTTTACCGGTGCTCAGTGATACAACTACTTTAGTGGCGGGCCCGTGCGGGCCCGTGCGGTATGGGCAGTTGAGTTACGTCCGGGAGCGAGCATTTTGCGCGCTTATGTAATTCTGCACTTTACAAACTCCCTTCACAGGGCTGTGTCCACTTCGATGCGGCTTTAAACACTTAACACCAATGCGAAAACTATACGGAAGTCAACAATCTTGAACATTTTGATCGAATGAGCACCTTCGGCCTGCAACCCGGCACTCTGGACCTTGCACACGGCTCTCTCGCTCGCCAAATTCTGGGGATATGGACGTAGCCGCAGCCGGGGAGAGCAGGAGCTCTCAGGATGCGGCCAGCTTAAATGTCAAGAAAGAGGATGGCTCTAGTAACACAGAAGATATCGAATCATCCGGTGGCAATAAGTTCCAGACTGCGATAGCCGCATGGAGGAGTAAGGGCCCCTGGGCAGATTTATCTACATCAATGCGCTAACGGACTCTACTAGACATTGACCTGACATCCCTCATCCCTCTCCTCGACACCGCAGCTTCGGATATTATAGCACATCAAAGAGATGCTCTTACACAAAGGAAGGACCTTGCGCAGAAGACGAAAGACTTCAGGAGACTTGATGATGCCAGCAAGCTCAGTGACATCAAGGGGTTGTTGAAAGGTAAGACGAATTATGCACTATAGAAATACAGTTCAACTAACACATTGCAGCATACCAGACTTTTATTGATCTAATCTCGAACCAATCGAAAACCGTACAGGCGGCGTTCTTTCAAGTTTACAGTCCGTTGTCAGAAGCGCCTGACCCATATCCCCTCCTCGAAGCCTCCGTCGATTCCCTTGTAACTGCGGAAGAGACTCTGCCAAAACTTATAGCCGAAAACCAGCAACTCCAGAAAACTGTTTCTAGACTCACAACTCAATTAGAAGGCACTGAGAAGAAGCTGGAACACGAGCGGAGTGCCCGTCAGGCGCTTGAAGAGTCGAGAGATGCTAAGATCAAAGAGGTAGAATCTTCATGGTCAGCGGTATTAAGTGAGAAGCAAGATAATTGGGAAGCCAAAGAAAAGAGTCTGGAAGAGAAGGTGGAGAATCAAGATCGTCTCTTAAAAGAATTGAAGGCTAGCTATGAAGTATCCCAGCGCTTGGGCAGAGGGGAAGAAGAAGAAAGCGAGGCTAGCAGAGGAGGCGCCACCGCTGCGGAGTTGGAGATTGTCAGTTCAGAGTTGGAAAGGGCCAGCATTCGCCTGGCAGAAGTCGAGGCAAGAAACGAGCAACTCCGATTGGAATTAGCGCAATCCGCATCGAATACCCAAAGCTCACAACAGCATGTTGTCGTGGAAGATGACCCTGCTTTCCTCCGACTACAGTCCGAGAACTCATCTCTACTCCGCAAGCTAGAATCCACACGATTCGAGAAAGACTCTGAGAAGAGGCGGCTTGAAACCGAGACTCGTAGCCTAGAACGCGAGCTGTCTTCCCTCAAGAGCGAGAGGGAAACTCTTCGAGAAAAGGTCCAGAAATGGAGTGATTACGAGAATGTCAAACAAGAACTTGAAGTTCTCAAGGTGGGATCAGTAGCTCCCTATCCCGTATACTAAACTTACGAACTTTGGTTAGTCTATCGAATTTGCGACCGGCGAAGAGGAAGACGATGACAGTGTATCACCCGACTTATCTGCTGCACAGCAAAACGGCTCGGCCGGTAGAGGCAAGGGTGAGACTTTAGAGCAGTTACTGTTGGCACGGAATAAGAAGCTCAGCAACGAGCTCACCGTCCTGCGAGTGTCTCACCAAGACCTCCAAAGCCGGCTCGAGACCCTGCAAGAGGATCTATCGAACACCAACATGGAACTGGAGAAGTCCAGGAACTTGACAGCAACGCTAGAAAACGATCTGGAGAAAGTCCAGCAGGAGGTGTCAAATGCCTTCCCTTCCTCTGCCATGTCCGTTGCGGGGACATACACATCACGGTACCCGCAGTCGTCATTCGCCGGAGGCCGGCGCGGAAGGTCATCGCCCACATCCTCCATTATATCCGGATTTGATCCCCACCAAGCGTCTCAGAATACGATGGAAGCCATCAGAGCGGGTGAGCCTGTGGGCGGTGGGTCTGGGATTCTACCGATGGTGACTGCTCAGAGGGACCGCTTCAAGAAGCGCAACTCGGAGCTAGATGCCGAGCTCTCCAAAGCCTACCAGACGGTATCGTCGCTTCGGTCAGAGATTGCGTCTCTGCAGAAGGATAATTTAGATCTGTACGAGAAGACCAGATATGTCTCAACCTATAATAGGGCACATCCTACGGCATCTTCGGCTTCGGCATATTCAGCCAGCCCCAACCCTACCACGATACATGTATCTTCAGAAACTTCGTCGGGTTTGGCCATGGATAGATATCGCTCTGCATACGAGCAGAATATCTCACCGTTTGCAGCATTCCGGGGTAGAGAATCAGCCAGAGCGCTCAAACGAATGAGCTTCTTCGAACGAACAGTTTTTCGAATTACCCGGCTGGTTCTGGCCACACGAACAAGCAGAAACTTATTTGCAGCATATTGCTTGGGACTGCATTTATTAGTACTTTTCATGCTTTACTGGATGGGCACGACAGATATCGAGAAACACTCGAGCAACCTGGGTGAGAGTGCAATTGCGGCGGTTGGGGCGGCGGCTGCGGGAGGGCCTATGGGAGGCAGCGGAGATTCTAATCCAGGAGACTGGCATCAGGAAGGTTTCCAAGAAGGCAGTTGATAATTTCATGATTTTTGGGCGGGGCCCGTCCGGCAGAGTTTTGTGTGCCGTTGTATTATTAGCCACACCACCACAAGGGACAGCCGTAGACTCAGCGAGCATGGGTGGATGTCTAAATTTACTGGGATGTTTTGTGCGTTATCTCTTTCTCTAACGGCAAGTGTTGATTATTCCTGGCAGAAGGACTCTTTGAAAAAAGGGCTTTTGTGCATGGCGGCGGCAAAGGCTGGGCCAATGTCTCGGCGACAACAAACACTTTGCAGTCTTGATCCCCACAAGACGTTGTACAGGACACAAGACGTCCAGCTTTTGCTGCTAAGCTGTGCTGCCCAGAAGATGTGGACAGAATCCACGTAATCCTGGTGGAGCAGTTTCTTTGCGGATGTGAAGATGCCCGTTAATAAATGTCATCACACCTCTCAAGTGTCTCAAGTGTGCTCAGGTGTGCTCAAGGGCTTGTGGCTTGCTTGCCCAGTTGTGAAAAATGGGTGTGAGAAAAGTCAAATGCTCACAGCAGCAGTACGAGAACAGCTGATAGAGGGTATTCGGCAGTTGCTCTTCCGAGACTCTCACGCAATGCTTCTCTACCGTTGTTCATGGAATGTGATCCATGAGGGTCTCAAGGCGGAGAAGCGCTCGCCCAGCGTTCTCGAAATGAGACACCAAAATAATCCCGGGTCGGCGGGGGTACCCCCAATAATCCCCACCGTCGCGCTTCCGCCGTTCGGGAATCCGGCCGTGCATTGCTTCTCGCTGGATTCCACGGGCGTGTCAACCAGTCGCTGGCCTCGCTGGCCTTGGTCCTGAAACGGCCAGCAAGAAACGCAATGCGGAGCACAGCCAACCAGACGACCCGTTTCTCTTGCCTCTTCGAAGCGCCCGCGATCCACTATTGGCTGCAGCTTGGCCAGCTTGGCCAGCTTTGGCCTGAATTGTCCACAAACGTCCAATTTGCCCTTAATTTGCACATCAATGCCGCAAAGAGGATATTTGGAAAGCCGGGCTTGTCCCCATTAGGACAATTAAGAGTATTTTTGACCTCATCATCCGAGAGGTTCTGCAGCACAGACGCCACCGGTAACGTGGGCCGCCCATAACGCAACGGCTTGCTGAGGAAACCTCTCGTAAGAACTCCTCCGCAGTTGCATCCTTCCGCCATCTTTCTCTTTAGAGTAGCATAAACTACAAGTGCTGATCTTACAGCCGGTGATATTCTCACCTCCAGGCCTCTCTGAGCCCTCGACTTCTAATCTAGGGCAAATTACTAACGTCTCACCCACCAAACAATTTGATCCCAGAAATAGCCTCGCACAAGACACGGGAGCTAAAGTGCTTGGCTCGATCTTGGTCGGGGGGTTGCAACCAGTCGAGCGGCTCCAAAGGCCAGCCCGGCCAATCAACACCACAACCCCCATGTAAGTTATTTTTGCATCGTCGGAGAGTTCTTACGCGCTATCGGTGAAACGTGCACGTCGTGCGACCTCAGCAGCGAACATATAAAGAAATTACCCTCTGGACGGTTCCGACCTACATTAACATTCTACCATCGAATTTTCGCCAACCGTGTCTGTGCCTGGTGCAGTTGGACTCATTTTCCTTTGCCGTCTCGCCGAACTGTTTTTCTGGAACGCCTTTTTTCGTACTTCCGTATTTGTTTGCTTGGGGTTTAATATATATCGTCTTGCGATTTTTTTCTTCGGTCTATCGTCAACACTTCTCTTAGAGCAAACACCTATCAACAGTCAAGATGCAACTATCATCCGCACTCACCATCCTCCTGGCGCTCGCACCGCTCTCTATCCGTGCTCTACCAACAACGGAAACAAGATCTTCGCCTACTATCAACGACCTCTTGGAGAGCCGCGACCTGTCTGCTAGCGCCGTTCAGCTACTCACAGATGGCGACTGTAATCTAAACGGAGTGCAAATGCCAGCTGGTAAGGATATCTTCATCTCATGAAACCCTGCGAAACTGACTTCCCCTCTCTCCAGCACCAACACCTCTCCCACCACCCACTCCTGGCCTCGTACTCTACCACGTCGCCCTGGGCCGAGGAACGCAAAACTACAGCTGCACAACAGGCCAAGAAACCGAAACGCCCACCGCGCTCGGCGCGAAAGCCGTCCTCTTCAATGTCACCTGCGCCGCCGCCCGCTCCCCAGCCGTGCTATCCCAGACCCCAGCCCTAGCGCTCGCCTACCCGATCCCGACAAGCGACACGGCCGACCTCCTGCTCTCGGGCCACCACTTCTTCACCGACGCCACCACGGCCTTCTTCAACCTCGACACCGCACAGCACACCTGGGGCACCGTGGCCGCCAGGAAGATCTCCAACTCCACCGCGCCCGCCAACGCGCCCAAGGGCGATAACGGCATGGGCACCGTCGCGTGGTTGAAGCTCAGCGGCCTCGCGGGCGACTTCAAGGAGGTATACCGCTTGGACACTGCCGGCGGTGTGCCGCCCAAGACCTGCAGCGGGATAACAGGGACGTTCGAAGTGGCTTATGCCGCTGTGTACTACCTGTGGAAGTAAAGGTGTGAATAAAAAGAATGGTCACGAGTTTTTACGTTATCTTCTTCTGTTCGGTATGGCATTGAGCGATATACCACTTTTTTTCATTCTTTCGCATTGCATGTCCGGCGTTCCTGATGGATGTCCCGGCGTTTTCCGCTTATTACTTTGGCATTGGCCACTTGGGATTGTAGGTGGCATGGGTGCATTAGATAGCATATATTTCTCCACAGTCCTTGAGCATGCCATGGTTGCGGAGCGGACGACCGCTGTGGCAGCAATAGGGATTAGTCGTAATTCATAAATATTTAAAACCCATCCATTACGCCTGGGGTCCAGCGCGCCTGATCTTGCTGTGAACGTGGGCCTCGATTGGTCTCTTGAGGAAACCGTGTGCGGTGGCTCATCGCGGCGTCGCGTTTACGCTTCCCGCCTCTTCTCACGGTGGTGTCTTGCGCCCCTCTTCCTCCCGACCCCTCCCGCGTCCTTCATGGCCAGGTCTCCGTCCCTCTCATTCTCCTTTCCTGCGTCCGAGCTCTTCTTCGGCCAATTCCTGGCCAGATCGATCCGCGCTCTCGGCGCGAAGATCTCCAGGAACACAAATAGCAAGTAATCCACAATGACGCAAAGACAGAACAGCTTCCCCGCCCAAATCCCACACCCATAGTACCTCTTCAGCCTCTCGATAAGCGCAAAGCTCTGCACGCCCGCCCGGCCCCTCGTAGCACTCCACCCACCACCCGCACCAACACCGGTCCCGGGGTAGAACTCGTCGTGCGGCAGCACACCGCTGATACCGTCGTAGACACGCTCGGTCCGCTGCGCGACGTCGGTCCACGAGTACATCTGCTTGACCTGGTTGTGAAAGAACTCGGTGCGGACCTTGCCCTGGCGCAGCCTGGCGATGGCGCGGCCGGTCGCGGCGACGAGATCGTCTTCCTCCGGCTTCGCGAACTCGGTCATGTAGCCCGGAAGCACTTCGGGGATGCCGCCGACGCGGGTGCAGACGACGTAGAGGCCGCATGAGGCCGCTTCCACGATCACGGTGCCGAACGCTTCCGTCAGCGACGGGTGCAGGTAGATGTGCCCGCGCACCATGACGCCGCGCACTTCTTCGTGCCGCACGGGGCCCAGCAGCGATACGCGGTCCTGGAGGACGTTGCGTTCTAGCATCTGTTCGAGGTCGATGGCTTTGGGGCCTGACCCCGCGATTATAAAGCGCACATTCGGATGGGAGGCGAGGATGCGTGGAATGGCAGCTATGAGGAGATCGGTGCCTTTATTGTAGAACAAGCGGGATATCACAACGATAGTTATGGTATCATGTGGTCCGAAGCGATGTGCCAGTGGAGGGCCACCGCGATGGTTGGATTCGGTTGGGGAGACGACGGAGTTTGAGTGTTCGTTAGAAGTGTAGGAAAGAGGGCGGAAGTTCTCTGCGACCACAGCGTTGGGGATCACGGAGACCATGAGGGGATCGAGGGAGGCGCGGAGGACCGTGTTTTCCTTACTAGACGGCCTCGTTAGCCCAAGTTTTCACTTTGCAAAGGCGACATACCATGTATGGCTGACGCATATAACATGGTCCACGTCGCTCAAGGTAAATTTCAATAACTTATTTGTCAGGATACTGGCCGCATCTGCAAATCCGAAGAGGGAGTGGTCGGTGAACACCGTGCGCAGGCCCATAGTCCGCGCATGTAGGATAGCCTCATGGCACAAACTGCTGAGACTCGCATGTCCATGTACAATCTCTATTTGCTCTCTAATTATAATGTTCCGAAATATAGGGAAGAACGAGAAGACCGTAGGAAATGTTGTTTCGCGGTATATGACGAAGAAGGGAACATGGTAAACTTTCAAGCCATTCGTGAGGTATCGAACTCCAGTGCGGC
Organism: Cenococcum geophilum 1.58; assembly: GCF_001692895.1. NCBI lineage: Eukaryota > Fungi > Ascomycota > Dothideomycetes > Gloniales > Gloniaceae > Cenococcum > Cenococcum geophilum. The sequence goes on along the minus strand of NW_027137591.1, from coordinate 1,542,771 downwards.
CAGCATAGGCATGCGTAATTATGATCACCTTGTGACCGCGGTCTATGAGTTTCTGCGCAAATAATAAGCTTGGTGACCAGAGATCAAAGGGATGTCCGCATTTACTGACCGTGGAGAGCTGGTATATGTGACTTTCGATTCCTCCTACCAATAATTAGAAAACATCCTAAGATCAGGAACGTTCAAATGACCTGGCTGTGGGAAGAAGAAGTCACTGATCATCCTGAGAATATTGTTAGTGCAAACTTGGAACATTGAACAGACTGTGAAGCATACGCAATGTTGTAAGGCATATTGAATTACCACAGCCGTCACCTCCTCGCTTGGTCGATAAGCGGTAATACATTGCGCTGTCGCATTATAATAGAAGAGGAAGTTCGAACAAAGCGACAATGTCCATGGTGTTGATGGGTGTTGCGATGGTCTCGATGAGATCAGGGCGGGCCCGTGTGGCAGAATATTTTGGGTATTTTCGAAATCCTGGCGCGTAGCCCAGAAACTTGGGCAAACCATCTCCACTGTGGAATAATTCGGCCAATTCAAAACAGCCCGCAATGGCTACCCCATTCTACACGCGGTACATCCCTCCCAAACCCGCAGCCCCAAAGCCTGCGATTGTTCCAGCTTCACCTGCTCCTACGCCAAAATCCTCAATAGCGGAAGACCTACCCAAGGACAAGGTAAAACGGACTAAGGACCGGCCCACGAAACGGAAACGAGAGAATGAGAACATAGTGGAAGAGCAGGATAATGGGGAAGTCTCAAAAAAACACAAGTCCGTCTTTTCGAAATTCGAAAAGTCGTCTAAGCTAGCAGATGTTGCCCGGAAGAGCTTAAAAGGAACAATAGTGGAGGAGCTTCATGAGAGCCCAGCTCTTAAGCTTCACGGCAAGAACTATTAACTCAACCTTAAACACTTATAAAGTCTAACCAGTACATAGATTTGACCCCTCTTCCTCAGCCAGCACCGGTCCCTGAACCTCAGTATGAACCAACTTTTTCTGCACTCCCACCTTGGCTTGCAAAGCCTATCGCTGTTTCATCATCAACCAAAACACCGTTTAAAGATCTAGAGCTAGATCCAAAGCTAGTCGAACAGCTTGAAAAGAAGGGGTATAAAGACGCTTTGGCTGTCCAATCTGCAGTGTTACCATTGCTGCGTCCAGGTCTCCAACGACACACTGGCGATGTTTGTGTATCAGCGGCTACGGGCTCAGGGAAAACACTAGCTTATATTCTACCCATGATAGAGGGCTTGCAGGGTAGAGCCGTCACAAAATTATCTGGGCTAATTATCGTTCCTACAAGGGAGTTGGTAGCCCAGGCACGCACAGTCGCCGAGCAACTTTGCGTAGGGACAAAATTGAAGGTTGGGACAGCTGTTGGAAATGTCCCATTTCTGTCTGAACAGGAGCTCATTGTCAAGAAAGGCAGCAGGTACGACCCGGACGCTGCCAGAGGGTTGCATGAGATCGCAAACGAGCAACTGCGTAGTGGTTTCATGGAGAAGAGCGGGACCTTAGATGACCTGATGGACATGCTACCTGGCCATGTTCCACATTACGAATCCAAAGTGAACATCTTGATCTGCACCCCTGGACGATTGGTGGAGCATATTCAATCAACCACGGGGTTTCATTTACGAAATGTCCGATGGTTAGTCATTGACGAGGCAGATCGCTTACTTGATCAGAGTTTTCAGGAGTGGGTAGACGTGTTGATGAACTCCCTAAAGTCTGAAAGTTCTTCAGATCAGCTCAGTGTCCGAGAAAGGATATTTTCGAAAAAAAATTGGCCAAAAGAAGCTCCAGAGCTCACTAAAGTGGTTTTAAGCGCGACTATGACAAGAGATCTAGCAAAGTTGGGTTCACTAAAACTCCGAAGGCCAAAATTGGTTGTAGTCAAAAGCGATGAGAACATGCCCAGTTCTCTCACTCCGAATGCTGCCGCAAATGGAGACGGAGAGACATTTGAGTTACCATCAACTCTCAAAGAGTGGGCAATACCCGTGGGTGAAGGCCTAGACAAGCCTCTCTACTTGTTAGGCCTCTTGCAAAATACAATTTTGCAGAAGCAAAAACACGCGAAGCTACGCAGTACTTCGAGAGGAATCAGCTCATCACAGGGCAAAGAGGAATTCGAGCCGGACCCGGACGAATCAATTTCGTCAGATTCGCCCTCCTCCGAGTCGACCTCATCTAGTTCAGAGGATTCCCAAGCGTCGACGTCAGCAGAATCGGAGTCATCATGCTCCGAAGACAACGACTCTGATAGCAGTTCCTCGCCCAGACTACGTGAACAAAAGATTCTGCCAAATAAGATAAAGAAAACAGAAGTGAAAGTGTCTGCAGGACTACCGCGTGTCCTCATTTTCACAAACAACAATGAGAACGCCTCGCGATTGTCTCACCTATTGGGCATACTTCATCCGCCACTAAAAGAAACAATGGCAGCCCTCACTAAATCTTCTACAACTAAATCAGGCCAGAAGATACTTACCGCCTTCACAAGAGGCAAATTCAGAATTCTCATAGCCTCGGACCGAGCATCAAGGGGTCTTGATGTCCCTAACCTTACACAGGTTGTCAACTACGACCTTCCACGAAGCGTTACTAACTATGTGCACCGAGTTGGACGAACGGCTCGAGCCGGAAAAGAGGGGCAAGCTTGGACTCTCTTTACAAAGAGAGAAGGTAGGTGGTTCTGGAACGAGATAGCAAGATCACCAAGTATTAGGAGGGGTGGCAGGAAAGTGGAACGAGCAAAGGTCGATGCAGAAGCAGTGGGTGACGAGAGGCGAACTACGTATGAGGCTGCTTTGAGAATGCTCCAGCTCGCTGTGGAAGGTAGCACGGAACGGGCCGTGTGAGGGTAGCCGACATTAGCTGTGGTAGACGGACCGAATCTTAGCTCCGGAAGGGGCACCACTCCGGAGAAGCCGTTATCTAATGAGGGGCGATGGGGGCGATGTGGAGGCTTTGGTCGGTGCGTGCCGGAAGATTTCAATCGTTGCTCTTCAAACCCCACTCTAAGGCACCAAACTCCTAGAATATCGAGTTACTCTCCTAATTCAGCTCCACCACGACATTTTGACACCGTCAGCAGACAAGTCCGGGCATTACACACTGCGATCAATAATGGGCATTCACAAATTTGAGTCGCCTAAGTCTTCCTCAAAGCGCAGGTGAGCACTGCGAGTAAATGTGCCTTGGAAGTTGAACCTACATATCTCGTACCTACGCTGCACCCACACCTTTTAGGTTCAGTACCAAGCATTTTACGATGTCGATCTCTACATCGGGGCTGATCCAAGAACGGAATGTGCTTTCGAGTCTCACCCCGGACCAGATCACGCCGGTCTTAAATTGAAAGCCGGCTCCTCTGGCTTCCAGAACAGTGATTCTAATCCAACTGTGCAAACATCCACATCATCCTTTTAGCATATCAATTCCGAGGTTGGCAATCCAGGTTTTAGCTCCCATCAATCCTCTTTCTTCAAAGGGATCAGTTCAGCTAGCCTAGAGCGCCTATCATCTATGTTCGGACCTCTTGGAAGCACTTACTGATCTAATCGCCGAATAATCGTCAGGAGGGAATGTAGCATGGCTTCGGGAGGTCGGGAGGATTTGTACCAGGTATCGTTCCTGCACATCAGACCTTCCACTTAGCCATACAGAGTTCCGTATAGCACTACTCACAATTTTAGCACTGTAGGAGACTTAGGAAGTGTCCCCCAGATTACCTGAGGTCTGGAATTGCCGATTCAGAGGCACTGGTGAACCAAATTGGTAGCCAATTTTCTTGATGTCAGTCCTCTAGGCTAGTTCGCTTGTACACTCGTAAAATCAATGCCAATTATATCGCCATGTTGTTTGTACTATAGGCCACAGGTAAGGTGGATCAAGGATGCCTTGTAGGACAAAGACGATCCCTCTAGCATTCATTCCTCTTGTCCGCCTCGTATCCGGACAAACAGGGAAGTGACCTAGAGGTAACAGTAAGCACATCCCAGATCATGAGAGCCAGTTGTATTGCGCCAACGCTGCAAAGCTTCTCGAAAAAGGAGCGGCCAAAGGGGAGGTTGTTGCTTCGATTGCCTATTCTCTGGAGATCCACGGGTGAAGGGCTGATGTCTACTCGCTTAAGTGTCCCCAAAACGGCAGGTCAAGACTTTAAGTTGACAAACAACTCCATGCCCATTTCCCATCACTGAGTGTTTGAGGTTTCTGGTTGGCTACACGTCCGCTTCCAGCACTCTCCCTTCACAGCGGGTGATCTCTTATTTGGATCTATTATCGAATCGAAATGCTCCGCCGTTGCTGACGACCTTGTTGGCGGAGCTGTTCAAACACAGGTACGCTTCTTGGCGGTCCAGCGCTGCACCACCAAGAACGGCAGCGTTATCGAGACCCCAGCGCTTTGTCCCTATGATAGGCCGACTTAATGCTTAAGCGTTAATATCGGATCGGCACAGGACAGGTTCTCGTCGGCTCATTTAATCAAAACACTTGAGGTCATTGGAGCGCCTTCTGCGCCGCAGCCCACCACCTGCCTTATTCCAACGGCTTCGAGGATTCGTTTCAACAATCGCGTGCTCGTCATCGACCTACGTGCTTTCCCATTGACACGGCTACGGCCCAGGCATCCAGCCAGCCAGCCAGGTAGAACAGGGTTTGAATGTTTGTCAGAGGCAAACACGCTCCCATATCCAAGTCTCACGACCCTCCGGCCGTGCACATCAGCTGGCAAGGCCGTGACACCAGGCTCAACCTTATCATCTTGGCGCACAGATGGCGGTGGATGACCCCAGAGTTTCTTATGGCTGTGGCTATCCACTCAAGAGATCGCTGTTGCCAAGCTGGAGGGGAGAGGCTTGATAGTGTACCCTTTCGCTAAGTGACTGGCGGAGCTTTTCGGCAAGAGCGCGCCCATGTGTTAATCGGTCATGTACAGAGTGTTAGTGATGTGCACTAGTAACCTATCGTCGAACCTGTCCTTTCATTTCACTATTTCTCCAATCGTGTTCAGTCCTTTGGGCTTGGCTAGGCAAGATGTTTCTTCCCACGTCAGGCAGATTTGACAAGGACGGCCGCTCAAAACATCAGTCACAGAGCCTCGAGTTCATCAAGACGAAAGGCCAATACCAAGAAAGGCGTAGTCTGGGATGGGTGGACAGTGGTGGTGAGATAAGGCGGCGGCCCGGCGCAATCCCATGGATAGGCTCTTAGCAAAGGCTTCATCATGCTGCATTCCGCCCCCAATGTGGCGTGCATGCGCCTCAAAGTCGGAGACAGCGCCCGAATCAGAAGGTATCCGGAGAGTTTCACACTCAAGAACATGTCCCTCGACACTTTGGCTCTAAATCTAGCTGTAGCTGCCCAAGATACAGGAACGTACCGTCGAGTGGTTACCGCATTTGATTACCTTCTAGATCTGCCTGCTAAGTCCCGTTGGGGCAGTCCTGGATATCCCATTGTGGGGGACGGAATGCTCGTCATGCCTTCCCTCTCAGACTATAAAGATGGGCTCAACATCCTCCGTTTGGTCCAGCACCCTCTTATCTTCACTCAAGCAGTCCCGAGGACCTCCACAGCTAGTCATTCGCTCCATTCGTCCTTGATCAGGCCTGTTCTTCATCATGCCTTATTTACTCTCTATAACAGCCTTGTTGGCCTTCCTCGGTACTGTCCAAGCCTCTCCGGTTGACCTACTTGGGAAGCGGAAGACATTCAGCGTTGTCCAAGTTGTGAAAGGCAAATACTACAAGAATGGCGCAATTACCATAGCCAAGACTTTTCAGAAATACAACAAAGAGGTGCCGGCAGTTGTTGCGGCCGCAGCAGCAGCCGCCGCAACGGGAGAGGTCTCTGCCACTCCAGACGATGCTTACGATTCTGAGTATCTCTGCCCTGTCAGCGTTGGCGGTACAACGATGGAACTAAACTTCGACACTGGAAGTGCTGATCTGTGAGTAATCTATTTTATTCAATTATAATCGCAGGGCGTGCCCAGATTTCCTCAAAGCGGCATCAAATCCCAGCATGCATGTTCAATGTTCAGATCTTCTCTTAGCTTAACGTAACCTTGACCGGCAATAGTTTTGGAACATCGCAGGGGCAGATTCATGCAGTTGGCGGATTTGTTTCTTAATCGCATAATCCTCGCAGACACGCCCTGGCGGCTTGACTGTTTGGGCTCTATCGCTGTTATTCTCTCTCGGGATATGTTATTAAATGTCTTGGAATTTACTCATAATGAATCCTGCTAACTCTTCTCAAGCTGGGTTTTCTCCTCTCTCATGCCCAGTTCGCAGACTTCTGGACACGCAGTCTACCGAGCCCAATCCAGTAAGAAGCTCCCTGGCGAGACTTGGTCAATCACATACGGTGACGGTTCCGGCGCGTCTGGTACCGTCTATGCCGACACTGTTGTCGTTGGCGGCGTGACTGCAACCTCTCAGGCTGTCGAGGCCGCTACCTCCGTTTCCAGTGCGTTCCAGCAAAACACCAATGACGATGGTCTACTCGGCCTTGCCTTCAGTAGCATCAACACCGTCTCGCCTACTCCAGCTGAGACTTTCTTCGACAACGTCAAGTCCTCGCTCGCCTCACCCCTCTTTGCTGTCACCCTCAAGTACCACGCTGCAGGCACTTACGACTTCGGCTACATTGATTCAAGCAAATATACGGGTTCGATCACGTATGTGAACGTTGATACTAGCAACGGCTTCTGGGAATTCACCGCCTCGGGCTATGCTGTCGGCTCCGGCTCCACAAAGACTCTCTCCATCGATGCCATTGCTGATACCGGCACTACTCTTCTCTACGTCCCCACCAGTGTTGTCAAAGCCTATTACGCCCAGGTTTCCGGCTCCTCGAATTCTACGACCTACGGTGGCTATGTCTTCCCATGCACCGCTACTCTTCCCGACTTCACGGCCATCATCGGCGGCACTGAGCACACCATTCCCGGCAAGTACATAAACTATGCTCCAGCTGAAAATGCGGGCACAACTTGCTTTGGCGGCATTCAGGATAATGCTGGTATTGGTTTCTCCATTTTCGGTGATATCTTCTTGAAGAGCCAGTACGTCGTTTTTAGCGGGGCCAGCACACCACAATTAGGTTTCGCGCAGCAAGCATAAGGGATATGGCGGAGTGATTTTACGGAGGTGCATATTTACGATATGGGGAAATGTTAGAGTTGATGCAGAGATGTCTTTCTTTCACTTCTTCATTTCTCATATTTTCTTACTTTTGTTCAACATTTGCACGCATGCCAAAAGGCAGCGCCTAGACGCACAATGTCTACCTCAGACTATGACGATAATGTCAGCAAATAATTTTTCCAAACAGCGAGCATGATAGGAAATGCTGTAATGAAGCATGTCAACGTGACCTGAATGTGTCTAGGAGCATATTGTTGCCCATGAGCAGCATGAGCAAAAGCCGCATTGGCAAGATCCAATTTCGTTTGAAAGCACCAAATACCATGTTGTAAACCGAGATTCGGAAGTTTGCGCAGTTTGCGATGCCATTGCGGTTGCATTTGGGCACTCTTCGGATGGCTGCGGTCGTACTGGAAGTGTTGATTGCTTAATGAGCACTCGTACTCTACTTTAATTGAAGCAAAATACCCAGCAAAGTGTCTCATTTCCATGGCGAACGTTCTCACGTGTGATATTTTCTGTCATCCCATACAGAAATGCTCCGGGCACCGATGCCTCGCCACAAACGCCTCTCAATGCATATGCACCGTTTTCCCGCCCAATTTCCGCTTCGCCAATTTTCGAATCACATTCATCCCTTTACTCTCTTCTTCTCTTTCTTTTTCTTCCCTTCCCCCCCGCTGCCTCCACCAGCTCCGCCCGCAGCTTCTCCCTGCATCTCAGCCATCATTTCTTGGAAGAAATTCTCGCTTACACCACCACCAGTAAGCGCAGGTGAGTGTAGAGGCAGGATAGTGTTCATTTTCCATCCCCGCGGAATTGCTGGCTCCGGGAGAGGCTCCTTTGGTGGAGGAAGGCCGGCGATGCGAAGGCGGAGCGGCGATGAGGTAGTTGTGGGGTGAGATTTTAGGTATTCTGAAATAAGACGGTATAGTTGGTGCTCTGGAGAAAATTGCGAGGTCAACAAAGTTATCCAAAGGTTGAACGTCCAAAACTGAAACTAATAACTCTCGATGCACGGATAAACAGACTCTGAAGCTTCGAAAGTCAAGATGTGCTTTAGAACTTGTGCTATACAAAGGCTACTTTAAGTGTAGTCTTTATGACGCCAGAACTGGAGCTACTCACTGTTCTTAACGTTGCGTGCTACCTGCCGTCCGTTCTCTTTTAACAGTATACGAACCCGACCCGGGTTACTCCAATCCTTCGGATGAGTCTTGTCCGGCTCAAAGACAACGTTCAAGCCCAACGATGCTGCTGCGTCTACGATTTCACGGGCCAGCGGATTCGGCACCGCTTGCTCCTGTCCAACACGACGTCCTTCAGCGCGTGTCCGGCTACTATCGAAATATATTGGGTAAAGGCACTGCCAATGCTTTGACTTCTCGCGATCTGTAGTTTGCTGAGCAGCAGAAGGTCGAAGCTGGGGTTGTAGCATAGGGCCTGAAGAGGGAATGTTGACTGGCGACATAATACTGGCGGGGNCGAAATCAGAGATATCCATCCCAGCAGGGTCGCTGTCGCTATCACTGATTTCTTCCATGCGAGCGTGGCGAGACATCGTGAATTGGTAACAAAGTTACCAATATCTGTATATATCCCTGGGATGTATTTCTGGCGCCCTGAAGTACGCTCTAACCGGGTGTATAAGAGTAGGATATCATCGGTGGAGCTTTGCTTGGTGTTGAGCTAATTCCCTTCAGGACTCGCTTCTGCACATCGGGATTTCCTTGACTCCGGCCGATAACGTTGCAATGGCGACTCGTGCCCACAGAAAATCATTCCGAAACCTTCCAACGGCTTCGGTCATTTCGCTTTAGAGTATCGTGTCCTATTTCGCAATGTAGGACTAGTAAGCTGAAAAGTCTTCTTCGTCAGAACAGCCGTCCAATCTTTGACCTTCGTCGAGTGACAACTGCACGCCGTAAACCCTGATGGACTTTCCCCTCCAAGACGCCGGCCTCGCCAAGTTGTGGAGTCCAGACCTCTATGCTCCAACCCTTCAGAACACCATGCACCCTTGTTGCGTAAAAGCGACGATCTTCAAAGGCCTCAGCAATCTGCTTCGGTCTTATTCGGCTCCCGTGGGGCATTAACCATCGTTCTGGACGTGATCATCTCAGTGATCGTCGTGCCTGGCTATGTCAGGGCGAAAAGTTCCGGAAGAGCAAGGGACTAGAGTCTGTACTGTATTACACTTGAAGCAAGAAAACGACCATCAAAGCCTTTGAGGTTATTCTGAATAGCCAGAACTTAGATGCGTCCCAGATACATATACTTAAGACTACTTTGCGTAAAGTACTAAACTCGTAAACTCCCGAAGTCGAATGTAGCTTTGGCAAGATTGTTCACAATCCGATACCCCATCCTGGAATAGTGGATGACCGGAAGACACGGGCTAAATCGAGAGCTAAGACTGACCTTTTTCCTCAAGCTCATTCCCGTCGTGCCTGGTCCCGCTCTCGGACATTAGGAGCCTATCAAAAATCTTCATGCTTTCAATGGTCTCGTGGTACTTGCCGCTGCATCTGCAGTCTCTTATTCTTGGGGTAGTGTGGACGTCCGCCACATTTTTGAAGCAAATGCATTTAAGGCTAGAATGGCGCCACTCATGCACTTTTTAGAAGCCAAATGACCAGCCATGGATGGATAATAGACAAAAGGCTATGCCCATTAAAGCAACGCTTTCGGCCTGCCCGATGATTCGGTGGATACCATCTCTAGGTTTCGCAGGAGTCATGCTATTGCGTAGTAGTTTCTGTATTTCACGGCTTAAAGGGTTTCACATACTCTCCTGTTCCTTTCAGCCCTCTGTTGAATATGCAACCTTGGAATCCAGGGCCAAGCCAGAGCCAAGCCAAAGCTTTTGGACTACCTAAATCTAGAGTCCGCAATGACAAAATAAAGCCCTACCCTGACCAAACTGTCTTTCTACCCTCTCGGCAGCGCATCCTACTGGTCGCAAAGTTTTTCATAGCCACGAAATACACAGCAGAGGTATGACAGCCCAATGCACTTTCAATTAGATGGACCCACAATTTTGTCCGTTTGCTTGATAGCAAACAGCTCATCTTTCACCTCTCCAACATTAGCTGGTATCATTATAACCAAGACAAATGGCAAGCTGCATCTAATGTCCCTCGTTAAAAATTTGTCGACTGAGGCCCAACTTTAAGCTTGATACTTTACACGCCATGACAGCGCTTCAGTGGCTTTTCATCCCTTTAGGGGACAAGTTTCCCGGTCACCAGCACACTGCAGGTCGCACCCGGGCTAGAAGAACCTGCTTAACACGACTCGACAAACAAAACAGCAGTCGCCTGACCCTTGCAAGAACTTCAAGATAACATTCTAATCATTACTTCAATGTCCATGCTCTTCACGCTTGTTTGTCTAAACACTTTCACTGGGACCTCCCCCTGCCTTTAGGTCCCACCACCACTCCCAAAGTTCCAATCATGATTCATCCACAACTAGCCGCAGGCAGCAATATCTCTAACAAGCAGATCTAAGCGAAAATATATGCAATGTCAACCCGGGAGTCGGAAAGGGCGGCAATCGGCACGGTCCGAATGGACGGGATGCTCTCGGCATGCCGAGAGACCTTGTCATGGTAGCATCCCGTTTCTCGGACCTCACTGTTCCTAATTATTTATAGAAGCAAAGCCGACGCCAAGGGCAGAATGTTTCTGGGTTTTCTGAAGCATATATGGCTTGGTTTTGCTCGAATCGTGAGTTCCCCGTCTGTGAGAGTGCATTGGCAAAAGTGTACGTCTAAAGCTAAAGTTTACCCATTTTAGTCGGCTTAACTCACGTCACTTCAAGTTTGCCCGGTGACACCAAAGTACAATTCGGAGTTGTATTGTTTCCATCTCTTCGAAACGTCCCCGTGCTCTGTTAGAGAGGACCAACAATGACAGCTTCAATTATACTAAACGACGGCGACGTGGTGTACGAACCCAAAGCAAACGATCAAACGTCTTCGGAAGGTGCAATCCTGCATCGTAATGTACATCATAACCCCATAACAGTTGTTGGAGCTTTAGGAAATTACATTGAGTTGAGTAACGGACAGAAAATACTTGACGCCACAGGGGGTGCGGCTGTCTCTTGTCTCGGCCATGGACACCCTAGAGTGAAGGAAGCTATCATTCAACAGATGGACAATGTTTCTTACTGTCATTCTCTTTTCTTTGGGACATCGGCAGGAGAAAATCTGGGCAGGGAGCTGATTGACTCAACTGGTGGCCAGATGTCGAGGGCATTCATTGTGAGCTCAGGTAACGTTATCCTTCGTTGCAGATGGCCAGAATATTAATTTTAGCAGGTTCTGAGGCCATGGAAGCAGCAATGAAGTTGGCTAGACAGTTTTTCTTAGAGTCCACCCCTGCTCAGCCAAGTCGAACAAAATTCATCGCTAGGAAAGAGTCTTATCACGGAACTACATTAGGTTCACTTTCAATGAGCGGTCATGTGGCACGAAGAGCACTATTTGAGCCAATGCTATTGGATAACGTCAGCAGAGTATCAGCTTGCAATGCGTATCGCGGGGTACAGGAGGGAGAAAATATCGAGCATTACGTTGCAAGGCTGGCGCAGGAACTGGACGATGAATTCGTTTGCGTCGGGCCTGACACAGTCTGTGCGTTTGTTGCTGAACCAGTTGTAGGAGCAGTAAGTTGCTTTCACTTAAAGACCGACCATTCCCTCTTTCTATTCAATAATCTCTCCTTTAGACGAGTCTCCAGATTTCCCAGCCTGGAACAGCTATCCCATAATCTGCATCTATTGCAGCTAGCCCGATCCAAGCAGTTATAACATAAGCATTAGGACTTTGGCTATTCTAATCATTTGATAGGCTCTTGGTTGTGTGCCATCTGTGCCAGGCTATTTTCGGGCCATGAAAGAAGTATGTGACAAATACGGTGCACTCTTGATATTTGATGAAGTAATGAGTGGGATGGGCCGTACAGGAACATTACACGCCTGGGAGCAAGAAGGAGTGATACCAGACATCCAGACCATTGGCAAAGGGCTTGGGGGTGGCTATGCTCCAGTTGCTGGATTATTGATCGGACATCGGGTGGTCACGGCTTTGGACAATGGAACTGGTGCTTTTGCACATGGTCAGACCTATCAAGGCCACCCTGTTGCCTGTGCGGCTGCGCTGGAGGTTCAGCGTATTATTCGGGAACAAGGTCTTGTTGAGAATGTCCGACGAATGGGCAAGATACTATCATCGCAGTTGAAACAAAGGCTCGGCGGACACCCCCATGTGGGCGATATTCGAGGTCGAGGGTTGTTCTGGGGCGTAAGTTGCCCCTTCTTATTTTAAGTGGAAATATCCCCTACATTTCTGACCAGGCTAGATTGAATTTGTGCGCGACAAAGCCACCAAGGAGCCTTTCGACCCCAAAGACGTAGTTGCCGTGAGCATCCATGAAAAAGGTATGGTAGACCCCTTTGAACGATTCTTATGCATTCACTCAAAACCCACGTCTAGGTCTTCAGCCAGAGTATAGTGTATCGATCTACCCAGGCACTGGGACAGTGGATGGAAGGACTGGTGACCACGTGCTTCTGGCACCCGCGTACAATACCACGGAATCGGACATTAAACTGATTGCGGATACCACGGTGAAGGTCATTGAGGATTTTTTTGCTGAATTCCACGTGTGAATCTGAGGGAGTCTTTTTCCAAAGCGCCCAGAGACGAAGTCAAACCTCAATGATGCTGCTTTCATGCCTAGATGACTATATGACATTCATTAAATACACACTGTCATTTAATTAAATCAGGGGTGTAATTTTGGTGACTTTTTCTGTAACGTACGCGTGTCACACCCCGCCAAGACCGTCATCCGACAAGAGATGCTAAGTGACCGGAGCGGACGAATCCGGCAAATCCCGACGCGTCCAAGATTTCTAAGCATTTTAAGAATGCAATCCGAATAGAAAGACGACATGAACTGGGGGTTGGCGGCCAAGACCAATGACCAAATTCAGCCCTGCCAGACCGGGCGCCAATTTCACATGTTTCACGTGATAATAGAAAACACGTGACCTGGACATTATTCCAAGGAGCTGCTACTCGCACTGCTGCAAAGATGAGAAGCAGCTTGTTTTGTAGAGTTGTAATACTAATTTAGTCCTTAATTATTACCGGCCATGCCGTGGAGGTTTCACACTCTAGATCCTGTGACATGGGCTTGAAAAGAAGGACGCTGCGGAAAGGGATGTGGGCAACAAAGGGTGGGCTAGCCTGGGAACTTGACAACGACGTTGCCTCGGGCTGACTCCTGTTCTTATACTGTGTGGCACATTCCTTCAGCAAGGCTTAGCAATCGGACAGCGAGCATCCTTCCAAGGTTTGCATTTCGCTGGAAGGGTGTCTCTAGGGCTGTCAGCTGGAGGGCAATTGGTTCCTGTAGTGGCGTGCGGAGCACTGAATATTAATGGAATCGGGCGGCGTCTCCTTCGGTTGAAGTGGTGTTGGCCTGACACCCCAACCAAGCAGGTGACAAGTCCATATTGCATCTTCCCGATACGACGGCTCTTCGTAGAGGGGAGGACAGCAAAGATGGTTTTCGAGGTCGGTGTGGTCAGTGTGATCAGCGATGTCAGTGAGCGCGGTAAATGCGTGACTCTGGCAGGCCCTTTGCAGCGTTGCTACGGGCCGTCTTGCGGGCTTTAAGAAGCGCACGTTTTGATCGAGCCAGTAGAAAGATGACGAACGACAAGTGGTGCCGATAGAATCGCGCTAAGCATCCACGACTCTGCTCTCACTCAACTCCGCAACGATCAGAACAGCCCTTCTACAACCCATTTCTTGTTCTCTGGCATGNAACTACCCGTTATTCTTCCTCCTGCACTCCACTCACCCACATTTCAGAGCCATTTCCTCTGTGCCTATGAGTCGACTTCTGTCGGCTTGAGAGCCCTTCTCCACTTTCGCCCTCGGTCGGCTGGCGAGCGATAACGGGCCTCCTCGCCGTGAATCCACGTCGACAGCATCGCGAAAAGCACAATATCGCACTGGAGGGAATACCGAGCACATCAATTCACGGAGGAAGTCGATTCCACTTCCTTAAGGATCAATACACTTCGTCACTAGCCACGACCAGTGCTGTGACGACGATAGCAAGGCTTCAGGCCACTCAACGATGTCGACTCCTTCCACCGCAACTGCTACTCTTCCTCTCCACCATCAATACTATTCACATCATCAAGCATATCAGCCACCCGTTGTCAATGGCCAAATTTTGAATGGCACCTCTAGGCTAGCGAATTCCCTCTACACGAACGGCTACTCCAGCAGCACATCAAATTCTGATCTTCGACGAACTGCGACCGTTCACTCCAGACAGCCTCAAAATCAACAACTACCACCCCTCATTAACGGGCACTCATCTGAAATGAATAATCCGAGACAGCAGAAGAGGAAACCGGACTGGGCCGAGTTCTACAAGAATGGGCTGCCCAACGAAATCATCGTGATCGATGATGATGAGCCCCAGACATCCCCACGGACTCAGCCGCGTCCAACGCAGCCAAATCGAGCAATTACCACAAATGGTAGTACAAGACATACGGATAAGAAACGGAAGACGACGGTTTCAACGGCTTATGATCCGGTATACAACCAGCAAACATCATATTCCACGACACAAACTCCCTATTACGATAATACGCCCTCGAACAACACTATTTCGACCGATCGGACAACTTCTGCAATCAACACCACTGCCGCAACCTCCCTTGGCTCACAGGCCAGCAATAGCGCCTATATTCCGCCACTAGAAAATGGAACCGTGGGGCAGAAGAGGAAACGAACAAGGCGAGCGGCACAGGATGAGGCCAATGAGGCAAAGAGAAGAGAAGTAGACCTCCATGGAGACCCTTTCAGCCTCTATGTGCCGCCACCGAATCCTCCTATCAAAGCCAAAGAAGTCTTCGTTCAAGTTGTAGCAGATGTAAGTTTTACCAGGTGTCCTTTCGGTTCGGTTTCAACGCTTATACTTTACAGAAATCATATATGAAGGATCAAAAGGTCGATGACGAAGATGGCCATTATATCGTAGTCCCAGATGCGGACCTAACGGATAGATGTATGTGATTAGAAATCGCCGATCACTCACTAGTCGTGTCGCAGTTGTTCTAACCCTTTTCGCAGACCAGATAACAAAGCTCCTTGGTCAGGGAACTTTTGGCAAAGTTGTGGAAGCTTACGATCGCCGAAAGGGGACAAAATGTGCCATCAAGGTCATTCGTTCCGTCCCAAAATACCGTGATGCGTCCCGGATCGAGTTGAGGGTTTTATCTACCCTAGCATCAAACGACAGGCTCAACCAAAATCGATGTATCCATCTCAGAGACTGCTTCGACTTCCGAAACCATATTTGTATAGTCACCGATCTCTATGGTCAGAGCGTCTTCGATTTCCTCAAGTCCAATGGATTTGTGCCATTCCCAAGCACACATATCCAGAAGTTTGCGAAGCAGCTTCTCACGAGCGTTGCTTGTAAGTTGACTGTATCCGTCTCATTCCGTGATATGTGGGCTAACAGAATATAGTCTTACATGACCTGAACCTTATCCACACTGATCTGAAGCCGGAGAACATCCTCCTGGTCAACAATGCATATCAAACCTTTACATACAACCGCACCGTCCCATCTTCATCGACATCCAACACCCGATCTGCCAGACATCGAAAGGTATTACTAGACCCAGAAATACGATTGATTGATTTTGGGTCAGCAACCTTCAATGATGAGTATCATTCATCTGTCGTATCAACACGCCACTACCGTGCACCAGAGATTATTCTCAATCTAGGTTGGAGTTTCCCATGTGATATTTGGAGTATTGGTTGCATCCTGGTTGAGTTTTATACCGGCGATGCACTTTTCCAGACTCATGATAATCTGGAACATCTTGCCATGATGGAGGCTGTTTGTGGAGGGAAGTTGGATAGGGACATTATACGAGCCGTCTTTAAATCCGAGAAGGGGTCATCACGGAATTCTGCCACAGCGTAAGATCTCTCCTCTACCAAATGGGAAAGCTGCTACTGACACTTTAAATAGTTATTTCAAGAATTCTAAGTTGGACTACCCTAATAGTGAGACGCCTAAGGCATCCAAGAAATATGTCAAGGCAATGAAGAAGCTTCACGTAAGTGACACGATCATAGACGTATCTAGCATTTATTCACGCCCGCTTCAGGAAACCATACCACCACACACCCCATTCAATAGGCAGTTTCTCGACCTTCTAAAGAAAATCTTTGTCTACGATCCTAAAAAACGGATAACGGCAAAACAGGCGCTCCAGCACCCGTGGTTTAAGGAGGCATTAATGGATGACGGCACTGAGGCACGCAAGATTCGGATGGAGCGGGAGAAAAAACGTCAACGGCAAGCAGAAAGCCGGTATCAATGAAGGCAAAACGATATTACGACCATGTCGAGTAACCATCTACGCACCCGGCATAAAACCCGTGGTCTACAGGTGGCTTACTCTCACCTTCTGCATTTACGAGTCGACGCGAAGCATGGCAGTCTTGCGGGTGGTGTTTCGAGTGATTTTTTGGCGTCAAAGTGATAATTGTCTTTTCACTTTCTTGCGCACCGCTACCAACCTGCGTCAACAAGGTCCCCGAATCTTGTGTATCGCATATGTAATAGCTCGCCATCAATGGGGGCCATTGTTTTGTACCATTCGAGAGAAGAGAAAACTTGACGCTTTGTTGTGGCAGTACTCACACTGAGGAGTCTTTTTGGAGTTGAAATTACCCATTCTTACTCCGCATAGATCTAGGGAGAAGATATCTTGGCGTTCTGATTGCAATGTGCTTTGCTGCATTGGAAGATGGATTAGGGAAGGCCTGGATAGTAAAGATTAGCTGAGTGGCCGGTTATCTAAAGCAATCATTGGTTAAACGCATGTGGAGACCATGATAGTGATTTTAATTGACTGGCGCACAAGCGCCCAAAAACGCCACCATCAGCACTCAGCGAATCTAGAGCCCGTAAGGCTGAGAGCGGGAAGCTGAGGTGCGCCAATACTTCTGTAAACAACCCATCGCGTCTGCCATTTTGTCTTGCGCCGGAACGCTTCATCGAGACCCAGATACGTCCAAAGACCCCATAATGGCAAATCCAAAGCAGATAGAGAATTTACTACTAACCGAGCACTTCCGTTTCACACCAATTGTATGCGTTGCCCTTATAGTCCAGCTTGCGAAACTGCCTTATACTAAATCTTCCCCTCCCAGACTCTCATAGACGAAATAATCAACGTCGTCAACGAACGTGCATACCACGCGACTGATGCTATCGAAGACTCTTTACTGAATGCCGACCCGTCTATTCTTGGTTTTGGCTCTCGCGCTGCAGCGGAAGGCCGTATCCCAGACACTGATGATGAAGGCAAGCCGGTTTTCCCAGAGGCGAAGCTGGAAATCGAGGAGGGCGTGCACCAGCTTGAGACGCTGCTAGAGAATACGATTGACAAGAATTTTGATAAACTGGAGATTTATACGCTAAGGAATGTGTTGACGGTGCCGGAGGATTTGGTACCGTGGGTGAGGTTGGAGCATTATAATGTGAGTTTCTTGGGAATATTCTCCCCTCTTACTTCAATATTTGTACTCTTAGAAGGGTCTTATAGTATGGTCCAATTGCGTCTCCTCTTCAATCACAATCTCTATATCTACTCATTCTTACCTCAAGGAAACATGGTCTTTAACCCATTATCCAGAACCTCACTATTCCCTCGTCAGATACCTCCATACCGTCCCCTGAATCACTACAACTTCTCCGCCGCAAACTGCAAGAAACGCAAAAGCTCCACGCCGCACTCCTCGCCGAGAAAACCCGCAACGAAGCCCTCCTCACGCGCCTCCGCTCCCTCCTCTCCCCGCCATCAACCGCCTCACACGGCCCACCAGCACAAACAACAAAGACCGAACACTCACCGTCGAGCGGACAGGACGGTAGCCGCGGCGCAGATACAGGCGCGTTCGCGTTCCTGAGCCACGGCCCAGCCGCGCAGAGTCTGGGAATCCCCCCGCTCCCCGCCACCGCGCCCTCGACGTCGCACGAGCCCATAAGCACGCACGCCGACTTCACGCTCTCGCAGCTCCCGGCTCTGCGCGCCCAGCTGGTGGCGCTGAAGCCCTACCTGGCCACCGCCTCGCTGCCGACCAAGTCTGCGTCGGCTGGTGGGGGCGCCGAGGCGGCGGAAGCGGCTAGGGAGAGGAGGGAATACATCGAGAGTCAGACTCGGCGGGTCCTGGAGAGGAGGGGCGTGGATGTGAGGAATGGTGCTGCGGTAGAAGGGCGGCGGATGGGTGGGGAGGAGGTGAGAGCGCTAGAGGAGATTGTGGCGGCGGTGGGTGGGCGGAATGGGGAGCGAGAGGAAGCGGGCGATGAAGGTGATCGAATGGACACAGGGGATTAGGGGGATTTGGGGTTCCGCTGTTTGAGGGTTCGTCGTCGGTGTCTGGAGTTCGGTGCCTAGGTGGTCAGTTTGGGTATGGTATAGGTGGCATGCTTTGGACATGTGGCAAGTACCACGCTTAGTGTTGGAGTTTGGCTGACTGTTGGTCTTCTTGGGCGCGTTGGAAATGGGAGGCTTCCTGCCCGTAGGCGGGCAGGTATGAAGTGTATGGCATCTTTTGTATGAATTACAAGCCCATGTCTAGAACGCTTTAACTATGGGTTATGCATCAAGGTATACATCGATTTAAGACTTTTGGTACAGGTAGGGTGGTGAAAAACAAAAGCCTTGCCACTCCTTTGAGATTGTCAGTTCTCACTGATTTGATATAGCTGTTCCTCATCTCTATTTTGCTTTTTTTTTGCCCACCTTCCATCCTCATCAACATACAAAATAAACTAGACGTGGAAATTTTACAATATAAAGCTTAAGTAAAAATGTTATGATAATAACAAATATGGAAATACAAAACATTGAATAGCACTAAAGAATATTACTATTACAAGAGGTGAACAACCGTCAAGAATTAAACTATTAGTATTATTCAAGGAGGTACTGTGGTGATGATCGCAAAAGTGATTAAAAATGTGAAAGTGATGACGACCTAGTTTACAGTCCGGATGTATCGTACAGATCATCAAGAACCCCATGACCGGTATCCACCCTGACATTATATCGTGCGGAACGTGATGATTAGGGATAGAATCGCTTATTAAGTAGTTGAGTGCCTGGATTCTTGGTCGATGATTAATTGCTTGCCGCTGCCAGAGCCTGGTTATGAGCCCGCGATGTTGTATCGCGTTGGGAAAGCAGACGGCATCGGTGGCGGGTTCCCGTTCATTTCGTTTCCGCTTCCTTGCGTCGCCGAACTTTTCCTACTCCTCAAAGTCTCAATACTCCTCTTAGCTTTCAGAAAAAGACGTTTGCTAGGTGTTCGGTTCGTAATGTCTGCAACGACTTCATCTTGCGAAGGGTATCGCCCTAGCGAGTTGGAGCCGGACCACTGCTCGAGTGGATGTTGCGGTACAGATAACATGTTGTCCTGTTGTCCTGAGTTGTAGTTATCATACCCGAGCGGCTGAGAGGTTGTCATCTGTACGTGCTGTGGTACGTGCTGTTGGCCTGGATTCTGGAGAGAATCCATGGTGTGTGATTCGGTATCAGAGAGGTTCCAGCCAGGAATGTCTGGAGGTGACATAACAGGATATTGCCCTTGACCCACCAGAGGGTAAGAAGAGCTACTATGCAGCGAAGCAGATGCAATGGACGAGAAAAGCGGGCGGCTCGCTGCGTTCGAGTCCATATTGGGTGAAAGTTGTCGGGAGTCTCCACTGACACCGCGGTTTCGCGCCTGCCAGGCTGTAACCATGCCATCCAATGTTGGCGTCGTGAATCCCTGGTACACAAATTGGGGCGAGTTTGGCTCCGAGTACGGCGGCGATCCGAGGACAGCAGCTATTTGCATCAATGTCTGAACATCCCCGATGTCTCGACATTCAAGCTTCCTTCTCAGAACACCCGAATTATGCGGCTGCCAGTTAAGCTGTTTTCGAGCTTCTTTATTAGTTACCTCTCTCCACGGCTCCTTAACCAGCCGCTGGCGCAGCAGGTTATGAATCCTGGTAGCATAAGTCCACTCGCTGATGCTAGCACCATCTTTAATGTGTTTTGCGACATGATCGAAATAAGCTTTCGCTATAGGAGTAGCATCGCTATCATTCGGCGTATCGAAAATCTTCTTGCATTCGGCGAACCCACAGGCGAACACCACTTGTGTGTGTAACTGTACCATGACCTCTGTGGCGGGTAGATGAAAGCCGACATGAGCCTCCTTCATGTGAGTTTCGTAAGCCGCTGGCCAATCAAACACTAGCTCGCACCCCATAATAGGACATACCCACCCCGCATTCGTATTGTGGAAATTTTTAAAGTGCCTTTTGAGGTCACTTGGTCTCTTTGCTCCGGCATTAATGGCAAGTTCGGCGCAGAACGGGCATACGCAGAAATCGCTAGCTACGGAGACAGGAAGCGAGGAAGAATTTGGATTACCATTCAGACGGTTATGAGCAGCTGGCGTCGTTGGATCAACGTTGTCCAGGGTTGCCTCGGCGACTGTTTTGAGAGATGAGGACAGATAATTGGAATTTCGGTTGTCTACCACTACCCACGAAGAGCTGTTTGAAGACTGGGTGGGCAGACTGCCGCTGTAGCCTGAGCTAACAGTAGACCTGTCCCAGGAACCTGATCCGCTTGATAGCGTCGAGATTACGGAAGATCGTTCTAAATATATAAGATTTAGATGCAGAAATTATCAAGATTGAACTTACGAGATCTTGCAGCCCGATACATTTTTATCAACTCTTTCTGGTTGTACTTGCTGGCGAAGTAGTTCATCATTTGCTGTTCGTTCAGTAGCGGATAATCCATAAGCGACCCCGAGCCAGAAACGCTTTCGCCGCCACCTGTAGACATAGCAAAAGGATTTTATCGTAAAGCTAGTCGTACATACCACGTGCAAATGATAGTGAGAAAAAAGGGGATATAGAGAGTGTGCGAGTAAATGAAGAATAGGTTTTATCATGGAAGAGTATCTATTATTTTAAAAGGTTTCACTAGCAAAGGAAACGAGAGATGCCTTGCTAATTTTGATGACTTCAGGAGCAATAAGGAGAGATGAAGATGAAGATTCATGAGAGGAGATGGCGGTATATGTATGTTTTGAAGTGTCTATGTAAGAGCGTGGGCTCAGAGTTGAGCACGGGCGGTCCGAACGCGCATTCTGCGATTTATGATATCCATTTCCACTCAGGACTTCGTGGAAGTTCTTACGACAAAGTAGTGAGCCTGGCTTGAGGACGCAATTATGTTAGAAGTATTAGGCTCCCATCTGGGTGCCAGCCATGATCATAGTCTGCTTATAGGCAATGTCACCTCGAGATGCTTTTCAGCAGGAACGAAGTAGCTCAGGAAAGTTGGCTTATGCGCAGCACTGTGCGTCAAATGGGCGCAATTTTAATTCGTATTTAGCCCGTGACTTTGCCAGCATTAGTCCAGCTTTGCTTTAATCCCTCTACATTCAAGGAATACCGGTGTAGATAATGAGTATGTTGGCGGAGCGGACTGCAACCCTTCCATCAACACATGATGCAATATACACCGTGCTGTCTGACAAATTCGTCGCGTCCATTGTAATGCGACATATTCTACTACGATTCCGCCTGATCCACAAACTCTGCGATATGGAGGATTGGACGGCCTCGTCTTATAGCGAATGATGAGCGGCGAACGCCCGGCCGAAACGATTTGACTTCGGCGTCACTTCATTGGCCGACCTTTTTTTTTACCCCTTATCTTTGAAACGCAGTGCCGGTGCTGTGAGGCGGGATGTCATAGGGGTATACTGAGAAGTCCAAGTAAGTTGTATCCCATTGTCCTACGCGTCATTCATAGAGACGTCGTGAACACGCAAGGGGCAATTCGGTTGCACTTCATGCTCCGTAGTTTCCAGATAAGCATCTGTAGCGCTTTGGAGCTAAAGATAGATACGTAACCTATAAGTTCCTCAAGTAGTTATCTGAGTCTGTTCGCAAAGGCAAAACTGGAGAGCCAAGTTGAGTGTACTGCACGTCTGACCAGCGGAAAGGGATACTGTTTCCAAACCGTTTCGTAACCGTTTCATCTCAGCACGCCACGGCAACCGGATAATACCGACGGGAAACAGGTTACGGTCTGGAGCACAGGCTATGCGCGACTGTTTCGTAAAAGTCTGACTTGGCTCACGTTGGAGTTGAACCCTTCCCGGGCTGGGCTCGGCGCAACAAAGTTTGACCATGCAGTACGTAAGCAGAGATAGGCTTCTCGACGACCCTAGAAAGGGCTCACCGGAACCGCCGCATGTCTCCAAAATGACCGTGCTCAAACCTAATTGCTGTTGGCTTTAAGGCGCGCGTTTGGTTGGTTATTCCCCTGAATGAAGGCCTTTACTTTTGACAGTAGCGACATCACGTCTTTTTATGAGGACGAGTCTGCAGCTTACCTAGGGGAAAATAACATAGTTCGAAGCATCTATGGGGTTGGTTCAATTTGTTCTAACAGTAGAGAAGCTCGACGTTGGGCTCAAAACATTGAATGCCAAATGTAGTCCGCCAAACTGACAACTCTGCCATTGATCCCATACAATCTTCCCGTCCTAAAATCAGTCAGAATCCCGCCAATACACTACAGTAAAAACTGGTTAGTACGATACGGTTTGTACGGCCGAGCGTTGTACCAATGGTATTGTCATACATGGAGTCACGTGTTGGGTTAATAAGCAATAAAAAGGGGCGCTTTAACTTAAAAAGGCTTAAGGCGTCCACCTTGCCGGCTAAATTGGGCTCCCTCCCATACAAAATCTCTACTGGTTATACCAATTTTGGTGGGGGAGACTTAACGATATCATCAAAAGTCAGAATATCATAATATTATACCAAAAAGGCTTTAACCAAAGGGTGTAAATCGTAATATAGAGTATATCGTTGTAATCAAACATCGTACTGGCCAGTTTTTACTATACTCACATTTAGGGATATCCGTTCCTCCTGGCTTTGTTCAATACCGCTTTTCACAACATGTAAAAACATAAAAATAACCCTCCTACATGAATGTCCTAAAAAGATTATAATCATTCCATCAATGCTCGACTGTCTTCATCTTCTTCTGTACCACTTCCGGCAGCTCTTCCGCTTTGACAATACCCAACTTAACCGCATCCCCCCAGAAAAACCACGCCCGATCTTGCGCATATCCCAAATAGTCAAATTCGTCCTCAGCATCCTCCTCCACCGCCGCAGCCGCCTCCTTTACCTCCAATAAAGCGCTTTCGAGCTTCTTGCCCTGTGGGCTCATATCCTCTTCACCATCCTCTTTCTCTTTCGGCTCCCACTCTGGAAATCCCGGGACCTTAGCCTGCACAATCCCCCACGCCACCCAATGGGCTGAGTTTGCCAACCTCCAAAGCCTCGTCTCAGCCATCAGCCTCTGGATCTCAGCATCGGTCTCGCGTTCCGCCTTCTCCTCATTCTCTTGATAACGTTCTGGCGGCGCACGGCTGTCGAGCATAAACGTCGAAATGGAAGAAGATGGCGTGGCTGTCGCCGCTGTGGCCGTGGGCGTACCTCCGGAATAAGCTTGTCCGACGGGACGCAAAGAGGGAGTTGTGGGACCGAAGCCTGGAGTAGGGGGATTAGAAGCAGCGGCACTTCTGAAAGTTGGGTGGTGCAGGAGGTAAGAGCGGATGAAGCGCCGTTGTTCTTCTGGGGTCGGGTAGAGCGTGGTAGTGCAGAGATGGGGAGCGACGGGATCATGGTAGTTGTAGCACCATTCACTCTAAACCGACGTTAGACTTCAAAACCACAGTGTGCCTTTGGGCAAGAGATAAATATGCAGAAGGCGAGGAAATCTTGTAGAAGGAATCTTACAAAATGATTTGCAAACTCCAACCCAGGCAAATTGGCATTCGCGTATTCGAAGTCAATAACGACAAGTTGTTTGTGCTCGTTTGCCGGGAGTAGTAGAGGCGATTCGCCGACGGGCATGAGGCGAAGGATGTTACCGTACTGGGTCTATTATTTTGCTATGTCAGAAACATCTCAATTTTATCGGATGGCATTTAGGAAACTGTACTTACATCATTGTGTGCAAATACTAATCTTTCATTAACCTTCCCAGCTCCTCCATAATGCTCGTTCAACCACTTTCTATATTTCTCTACAGTCCGCCTGAAAATCGGCCATTCGACACCACAAACAAAGCCATGCTGCTTCCGCATAGGGATTCGTGACTTCGCATCGCCTTTGGTACTCTCCAAAACTTGCTTGTCTAGCCAAGTGATGATCTGCTCGCACCTCTCTACCCACTTGTCCCAATTGCGCCAGACGAAGGGGCCATCTTCGCGCTCTTGGGGTAAAAGATCGATGCCTTCGTGTAGTTCGCGCATGCGCTTGGCAATCTGCTTGGAGGTATCTGGAACACGAAGATCTTTGGGAGTAAGGGTGCGAGCGTGAAAGAACTCTTCGAAGCGTCCATTAGTAAAGGTGCCAAGGAGACGGGGTCCGATGCGCTTCCGAGCTAGACGACGGAGGATCTGAAGTTCGGATTCGCGGTCGATCAAGTGCTCAACCTGTGGTCCATAGATGCGGAGAAGGAGTTTTCTACATAATGGTTAGTGGTGCAATTTGCTAAAACACGCTGAAAAGGAGACTTACGGCGGAGGATCTTTGGGAATTGGTAAAGATTCTACGCTCTCGCTAGGGTGGGGTAGGTTCTTGGGTGGAGAAACGACGTATACAGCATTAGTTAAGGCACCGCTTAGACGCTCAACTTCAATATCATTGCTCTTTTCCATAGGTACCCTGCGCCAGCCTTTCAAGCGTAGTGTATGGGTGAGTCGGACGATCTCGAATTTGAAAGTGGCCCACGCCTCCTTCTCCTTAGGCGTATTCTTCCCTGTGCCACTTATATCTTCACCGGGTTCCGCAGCACCTCCTGTATATGCTAAAGTTCGAGAATTATCAAGTATAGCTTCACAGCCGGGAACTATTGGGTCGCCATCAAAGTAGTCTGTGTCAGATGAAGCAGCAGTAGAATGGCGTCGAAGTTTCATGACTGAAGAAATTCGGCGAATATGAGATGATTTCCTACTGCCTGTAGGGCGCTCGTGAGCTGCAAGAGACAGGCTTTTCTCAAGAATATTTGCTAGGTTCTCAAGGGCGATTGAGCTCTCTGAGGACGTCGATGGCCGCCTTTCACGCGTATCAGCTGATCCATCAGCACGTTCAGCAATTGAGTGCTCTGATAGTCCAGGAGCTTGTAACCCATCTTGGGTAGAGGTCTTCCGTGAGGCCTTGCGTGCTGCTCGCCTGGACTTTTCTTGTTTTAACCACGCACTAACTTGTGCCACAAGGTTATCATGCGAATGACGGCTCTGAGGACGACTTCTGGATAACTCTGCTTCATCATTGAGTAGTCCAAGCAAAGGTGTTCCTGTTAAGCTCTGTCTTCTTGATGAACCACCGGAGGGTCGTCCGGATAAGCGCTTTCCACCAACACTGGCACGAAACTGCTTTGCAGTTTTGTCTAAATCAAAGGGCTCGCCACCCTGATCGACTTCTTTAGATTTACCTCTCATCATAGGTGAGATGCTCTCTGGCTCAGCTATAGAGACGACTGCAGAGGACAGAATCAGCTTAATGAGCAAGTACTGCATTATGGAGATTTTTTCTAATATAAAATCACAGAGAGAACTTAGCTAGCTACTCAAACACGGGTAATACAGCTTAGAAAGTGAACAATACAAAAAGTTCATGGAACATTCG
The DNA here is from genome assembly GCF_001692895.1 of Cenococcum geophilum 1.58. Classification (NCBI taxonomy): domain Eukaryota; kingdom Fungi; phylum Ascomycota; class Dothideomycetes; order Gloniales; family Gloniaceae; genus Cenococcum; species Cenococcum geophilum. The sequence goes on along the minus strand of NW_027137591.1, from coordinate 1,516,743 downwards.
AGCCAACCGCCGATTCGCATGGAGAGTAAAACCTTGAAGAACTACTAAGACACAATGTTATGGGGAAGGTTGAGATCTAGTGAAGCTATCCAAGTACATCCAACCGGATTTTCCACGTTTTGGCAGAAAGGCTATAGGGATAGGGTTGCAGGATGTTCGAGGGGCACACCGAACAGACCGAGAAGCAAGGATGGAATATATATGCACGAGATTAGGACGAACCTTTTTGTGCCGTAGATCGTGGGGATGTGCCTCCTTCCACGACATTACGGTAGATGTCTGGAGACAAGCTTTGCTTGCCCGCATCAGGTTGTGACAGCCTGTTGGCTGACGACATGGGTATTACCAAGGTTGTGCTTCTTTACTGGGCAAAGGCGATGTCCAAAGCACTTTAGGTGTACAAAAGCGTTATTAGGCCTTTCGCCTGAATTGCATGGTAATACGACTTTGGGGACTGGGCTCGGAGGTTGGCGTGGCACGGAATCAAAGCACCTGATGCCAGACTAATTTGCGTTGAGGTCCCACGTGCTTAAATGATAGGCCATGATCTGGAGCTTAACTGTAGCTATCCAAGAAACTCAAAGTCAGCAAGAAGCGTGGGAATGAGAATGAAGAAAGCAAGCAAGACTGAAAATTCTGTCAAGGCCTTGGAAAAAGCAAGGTAGCTGGATGGAGTTTGTCATAGGAAGAGAAACGGATTTGGCTTATCTCATAAATCAGACCCTTCGTGTGCACGGACTAACTGCTCCTTATTAACCAACGAAATCTTCCACAAAGGTTCTGAGGGCTTATGATCGCAGCTTTGGTAGTAACTAAATTATTTGATTTTTATCCTTTTTATAAGCTATCTCCTAATTATAATAGTTATTTTCGCCTACGGAAATACTAAACTACAAGATAACGTACACGCTGTGGACAAAAAAGTTGGCACTGCGAAAATACCTGAGATGCCTGCACGCACCTCTCCCTACGTAAATTTGTCTGCGCACGCATAAATGCAATTATACGGCTTGTAGTAATTAATTTGGCTATTATTTTAGGAAGTATATAGATAAGATATTGCGGTAATAGGTGCATTTATGCGTGCGCATACAAATTTGGGTGGGAAGAGGTGTTTTTGCAGTGCCAACTTTTTTGTCCACAGCGTGAACGTATTAGCCACCCCAACGAGCTAGCCACCCAAGCGAGCCGCCCGAAATTACACTAAAATCAGCTATCTTTAAATATTAATAACTCTACCACCACTTAATAAATAACCTTGAAATTCTAAAAATAGATACTTATATACTTATACTACTAATATAATAAACATTTAGATATATTATTATTATTAAAGTTATATATTTACTATTAAAGATTTTTTTTTTTTTTTTTTTAAAAATTTCAACTATAAGTTAAGGAAGGCCATCGAAAACGGACTCTGCACCTGTACGTGGTGACGGCTACAAACCTGAGTCTTCGAAGTTCAGACTCAGAGCCAACGCAGAGACGTCGCACAGCGTGCGATACGACCTAGTGGTGGTGGTGGGTATTATAGGCGGTAGTAAAAAGTTTTTACATAGGATGGTGAGATCTCGAAAACCACCACTAAGTGCCCCTTACGAACAACAGCAACACTATTCTCCTATTAAGGCACCTATACAATCCAACATGGATACGCGGCATTCGATAATATCCCCCGACCCCTAGTAGAGAGTATTAACGACCTCTTACGTTGACGAACGAGCAATTGCGAATAAATGAGCAACGAGTAAATATACGGCCCCTCCTAACCCCTAGGGCGATCGCCCGCGGAGCATATAGTTACTCGCCATTAACTATTAAATACTACCTAGCAGCCTAAATAATACCGTATGGTTTTCCTATCTCCTCTTAAGGAGTGGTAACCCTTAGTAAAGGCCTAGTAACTGGGGCCTAAGCATAAAAGATACTCAGGCATACACATCCCGCTCGCCTTTTAGTATAGTAGTAGTTTATAAATAAATCCCCCTTACGCCTTTAATAGGCCTTAGGAGGGGGAAGGTATAGCGTATATAGTAATAGTTAATAAGAGATAGCATATAGGGGGTGGTTAAAATATGGAACATAACTATAAGTGTATAGCAATTAAACGGCAAGGCCTAGCTAGGACGTAGTAAACCCTAGCTGGGATAAGCTAGAAAAGGAAGTAGTAGTTCCTAAGGAGTTCAAACATCTAAGGAGGACAGGATATAGCCGTAGGCCTATAGGGCCGCCGCTACGGACGGACATGGCAAACCGGGGTTTTTTATCCTACTAAGGTAGCTTATAGGGTTTTTCCTCCCCTAAACTGCAGGGTTTTCTTCCTATAAATTATAAGTTTTCCCCCTATGACGGAGTAGTCTGCGTGGGCCTAGATAGGATCCGTATTAGACGTTAATTAAGAATTACTACTATAAGTTAAGGAATTAGATTTTTAATATTAAAAACCTAGAAATTATTAACTTAAATACTTAAATTTTTAATTTTAGAATTATTTATTAAGTAGTAGTAGAGTTATTAATATATAAAGATAGTTAATTTTGGTATAATTTTAGGTGACTTACTTAGGTAGCTAATACGTTATACCTTATACTGTATACTGACCTATTAACATATCTAGTTAATAGAAACCGCTAATAAAGTTCTAGTAATAATATCTTTAATAACTAGAGCCTTACTTATAAAACTACTAACGAAGAAGAGGTTGTATTAGTGAGATAGCTATATTAAAAAGAAGAGCGACAAGCAATTAAGGAATAAAAATTTATAAAGACAAAATAAGAGTTTACTTAAGAAGGGCAACAGACTTAAAAAACTTTTTTAAATAGATGTTTATATTTAACTACGCCGAAAAGGTCGAAACTGCGTCTATATATCTTGCGAGAACTGCTTATAGCTACTAGGATTAAAAGATATAGTAAGTTACTTACTACTTCCTTGTTATTTAATTAGTAAAGTTTAAACAAAATTTTATCTACTTCTAGTTATAAAGAAGCCGGCAGATTTCGTAGAAGCCTTAGAAAAACCAAAACTAAATACTATCTATAAACCTAACTATATAACTAAATAGAGTATAATTAGTTTTATATTATTATAATTCTCTTATATTATATAGTATATTAATGCTGCCGTATAAGCCCTTAATAGTTTGTTTATATTTACGGCTACGCTTTCTAGTTCGCCGCTACGTGCTTTAAAGATTAGTAATATATCCCTCCTTACCTTTTAAATATGCTGCCTAAATCCCTGTAGATTTTCTAAGTCCTCTAATAAGTGCGCCTCCTTTAACTCTAAGTATAAAACGCTTTTAAACATTTCTAGCTCTTATACTACGCTATTATCTCCCACTGTTTCCATAAGCTTTAGTAAGCTAAATAACCCCTTTTAATTTTAATTTTCCCTTAGGGTATCTATGTTAATATTATATCTATATCGCAACTGGCTAAAAGAAACTGTAATTTTCTAGAAGGTTTTCAAACTCTTATAAACGTTAAACGCGTAGAAGACTTCTACCCTCTAGTAGACTTATAGCGTGCTATTAATTTACGTTTAGTATAAGGATCTTAATAGTTATTATAGAGGAACCTAAGCTTATAAGTTTTTCTATCGTATTATGGATTTTTTGACCGAGTATTTGTTTATCTTATACTAGTGTAACCAGCGGTATTTCTTCTTCTATTATATTACTAGTTGACGGCTTAAAATCCTAAGCACCTCTATCTTACTTAGCGAATACTTTATTGCTCTTATCGGCCCTATCTATTACTTTATTAGCCTCTTACCTCCTCTACTCTAATAATAATATTGCTATTAATAATTAATTTATAGCTAAATGTTATTGCAGGCGGGTATAATATCTTGGTTTACCTTAAGTTATAAAATAAATACTTTAATTTCCGGCGCTACCTATTTTAGAGCTATAGTATAGCGTATAAAATTAGGGGAGGGGTATTAAAACCTTTTAGTAAGTGCCGCGTTAATAATCCGGGCCTTATATTAGGGAGGAAAGTAGAATATAAATAGCCGTTAAGTGCTAGTGTAGAGCCATATTTAAATAGGGTATTGACGTTACTATATATTATTTTTAGATTAATCTCTATTAGCTTTATCTAGTTACCTTATAACTATTAGACGTATATAGCTCCGATACTATAATTTCTAATAGCTAACTTTTTTAGACTAAAGTGTGCTAGATAAAGCTACCCGTTTATAGAGTACTACTAACGTCCTTAGGGTATTATTAATAACTTTTAAAGGTCTAATAACTAAGACGGAACTATAGGACTAGTATATTATACCCTTTTCTTATAGTTTAATTGCCTATTTAACTTGTTTACTAGCTAAGTAGGAGTAGCGTTATCCCTTCTAACTTAGTCCTTATTTATTCTTTAAAATCTTAAATCCCTAGGAATTTCCCTCCCGTACTTATCTATTTACTAAAATACTAAACTATTTCCCTAGTCCACTTTTTAGACTCTTAAGTTACTAGCCTTTTATCTTTATTAAGTAGTAAGTTAGTATTAGTAGTTATTTACTTACTTAATTATATTTAGATACTGTATAATTACAGCACCTGTTATACCAAACGCGTGCTTACGCGTTCGGTACACCAGGTACGCGTTTACGCGTTCAGTGCACCAACCACTCGCTTACGCGTCTGGTGCACTTATGAAGCACTGACTAATTAGGGGGGAGGTGCATTAGTATATAGACCACGTAGTCTGCTTTATACAATCGACAGTCACCACCGTCTAAATAAGCATATAATACTATACGTATTTCGTGCCCCTAGACACGACTCACTTATACTATTAAATTGGTACNNACACTNATTAGTNAGCGCGCACAGATCAGGAGATACGCACTTGCTTAGAAGACGTCTAACGCTCCACCTTACAAGCCCCTATTTCAGTTAAAGAGAATTAAAGTACTTTAGATTTGGAAGACGTCTAACGCTCCACCTTACCTAGAATTACCTTAAATCTACCCTGGTTTTGGAAGACGTTTACGCTCCACCTTAATTAGAGATATTAACCACTATACTAGTAGTTAACGCGACCACGTTAAGAACACGATTACACCAAGAACGCGACCACCACACCCTACTAAAATACCCTGGCCTTCTCTCTAACCCCTTATAGAGACCCCTTACCCTTTTACGAACCGTTACGGACCCGTTAATTACTTTTACGGACCGTTACGGAGACCTCTTACTCTCCTGCGAACTACTATGGACCTATTAAGACCCTACGGAGACCTCCTTACCCTTCTACAAACCGTTACGGGCCCGTTAACCGATTTTACGGACCCTTATAAGACCTCTTCCACCCGCTACGCACTATACTATACTATATAGTATGGCGGACATTAGCAAGCAGGTTGATGAAGGTCAAAAGAAGTAGAGATAAGGAGTTAATATTACGTCTATAGATAATGTTAACAACTATATTAAATTTAAAATCCTTAAGTATAAATACTTTAAGCTTATGAACGTTAACCTATAGGAGTAATACCAGAAAGACTTTGCGGACTTTATGGAAGCCATCTTTAAGGAATATAACCCCACTACCATCCGTAACCTATAGACCCTTTTATATAACTAAGGCGTATAGGTTAAAAGGAATAAATAGGTTACTGTTGTACGGTCCTTATATAATATAATATATAAGGAGGACCGAACGGAATAGATTAAGGAAGAAATCCTAAATAAGTATAACACTACTAAGGAACTCTTTGCTTCTTCTAAACTTAATATAATTACTAGCCTTATACCTAACCCTCTTAACTAAATTCGTCCTATAAACTTAAGCAGTTTCGGAATTAATCTTACTGGCCAAAGTATACCTAGTACTTATGTTACGGACCGTAATACCCCTATAACCCAAATTACGGACCATAATACCCCCGCGAACTAAAATACGGACTAAACCCCTTATATTATTTAAACTATAGATCCGCAACCCATATATCCGTAACCTATAAATCCATAAGCTATAGACCTATAAACTACCTAAGTAAAGACCTACGGCAAGGAGCTAGCTAACCTAGCTAAGCTCTACACCGACGAATCCAAGTATAGCGGTGAAAACGACAACTTTGACTTTAAACTAACTATCTTTACGGACCTCTGTTAGAAGGCTGATATTCCTAAATAGGAGTTTAGCTAAGCCTACTCTACTATACTGCGCGGCCTAGTACTTAACCACTACTACACCAACCTTAAGAGTAACCCCCTTAGTGTTCCCTTTAATAAGCTATATAAAGCCATATATAACTACTTTAAAGGACTGGAATATAGGCGTAATATCCTTACCCAATGGAATGCGACTAAGTTACGGACCGTAATAAACAAGAATACTAAAAAATTAACTATAGAGTGCCTACAAATCCTTATTAAAGACCTCCGCCACCTACAGCACAGTTTTAATATTAAGCTTTAAACGGATAACTTCTTATATAATAAACTGATTACGGCCTACTAGGAAATGGAACCCTATAAATACGCCTATTATAAGCCCGCAGACACCATAGCTAGCCTTATTAACGATTTACGGTCCTCCATTATAACGTATAAAGCCTTAAACCCGCTAGGTAGTACTTAAGCTTTTATTACGGACCTGCAAAATCCGCAACCTAATTTAGATGCCTACTTTACGGACCGCCGATACCGCCAGCAGTATCCGCATTAACTAGGTTCTACCCGCAACCTCCATAGTAACTTTTATACGAAAGTATACCCCCACAGACAAACTAGTTAGAAATGCTTTGTGTGTAGTAAGGAAGGATATTAGTCTATAAGGCATACCTAGGAAGAACGTAATAGGTCTAAAAAGAGATTTAATAAACGGATTAGCTAGTTTATCTTAGAATACGAAGGAGAGGAAAAAGAGAAGCCCCCTAATAAGTTAATAGAAGCCCTTATAATTAACTTTAACCTAGATAACTAAAAATAGGAGACCCTAAAGACGTTCCTAACTACTTTTAGACCTTTTACGGACAGCTAAGCCTTTAATATTATAACCGTATTAGCCGACCGTTCCTTTATATACTCAGTTGCGCCTAAAAACTATTCCGTAAGCACCCCCGTTACGGACGTTATAGATTATAAGCAGGACCTATTTATATATATTACCACAAAACGCTATACCCCTAAGGAATTCTATAATATTATAATCGACATAGGCGCCTCTAAGAAGTCTACTGCAGGCTATAGATAATACCTTGTATATAGGACCACCGCAAATAACAATACGGACATTGATATTACGTAAACTAGGGCCATAAACGTCCAATTCGGCATTGGCTTAACTGCATCAATTAAATCAGTTGCAGTTAAGACCCTAATTAGCCTAGTTAACTTCCATATAGTAAAAGCAGACACCCCTTTCTTACTTTGCCTTGCGGACATAAATAGGTTATAGGTCTACTACAATAATATTACGGACACCTTAACTAGCCCCGCAACTACCCCAGGAAGTAAATATATCACCCTACTAATTACACGATAATTTAGACACCCGTTCCTTATATAGGGAGAGACTTTACAGACCTACATTTAAGAATCTTTTAACTATAACCTGTGCTACCTTACCAGTACTAAAATCCACCGTTTATACCGCCGTTTCGGCCACTTATTAGCCGAAAAGCTATATAGAGTTCTTAAACGCTCTAGATATAATAATGTTAATAGGAAGGCAATCGACCACCTAACTAAATACTGCTCTTTTTGCCAGAAATACGGACGTTCCCTAGGCAGATTTAAGTTCACCCTTTATAAGGACCTTAACTTTAACCACTTAGTATACGTAGATATTATATATATTAACGGCAGCCTAGTATTATATATAATTAATAAGGCAACCCGCTACTAAGCCGCCCGTTAGTTGCAAAATATATCCGTAAAGTATACTTGGGATATTTTATAGACCTACTGGATTAACATATATATTAGACCTCCTAAGTATATTACCTACAACACCAGTAGGAACTTTATCAGCAAGGAATTCCAGTAGTATACTACGGCCATGGCTATATTAATAAAAGCTGTTCTAGTTAAGGCGCATTAGTTTATTAGGCTTATTAAACGAGCTTACCTAGCTCTATGGAGAGCTTATTAGATTATTATGGACAAGTATAAGGATATCTAAAAGGAACTAGCTTTACAGATAGCCATAAAAGCCGTTAACGACACCGCTGGCCCTGACGGACTAGTACCTACCCTCTTAGTTTACGGAGCCTACCTAAGGATAAGCAACCTAGGCCCCCCTACCCCATCTATTACGGAACAAGCAGCTGTAATACGGAAGGCAATAGCCGAAATAGTTAAATTACGGGCTAAATAAACTATTAATAATGCCCTATACTACCGCAACGGACCTAATACAACCTTAGTACACAACCTCCCGCTTAACTCTAAAGTCCTTATATAGCGTAAAAGTAGCAGTTAGAATAGACCTTACCGTCTACTAGCCGTAGAAAACGAGATATACTACGTACAGCTTCCTAGCGGGCTAACTAGCTTTAGAAGCACGTCCATAAAACCCTACTTTCGGCCCAAAAACACCTATAATGTTAAGCTAGACGAACTAGAAGCAACCGCCAAACCAGACAAACCAAAAACGACTGCCGAATTAGATAAACTAGAGGCACCCTTACCTACCCTAGAGGTCCCCTAGAAACCCACTAAACTTACTAAACCTGCCATAAAGCGTAGCCGAGGACGCCCCTATAAGAATCCCGTAACGGAGAACTACCTAACCTCCGTAGGCATATTCGCAAAGTAATCTCCGCCTGCGGATATATTAGTTCTAGTATAGGAAACCCCTTTTACGGACTCACGGCGTAAAAAGATTAATGGACTACTTAAAAAGGGTATCTTTACGATTATAACGGAGAGAGACGTTCCGTAAAGCGTCCGTATATTTAACTTACGCTTTATTAATAAGATTAAGCACCCTAGTACTAATAAAGCCTTTAAGAAATTAAGGCTCATTATATAAGCTTATAATGACTAGGGAAAGGACCTAGTCCTTATACAATCGCCTATAATTTAACGGGTTAGTTAACGGATTATACTTATACTTATGCCTAGACTACAGCAAACCAAATCCGTAGCCCTTTACTTACGGGATATTTTATAAGCCTACGTGCAGTCTAATACCTACCTAAGTAGGGATATCTTTATATGACTACCCTATAAGCTTAACCTACAACTAGGAACAATTTTATGGGTTATAAAACCTCTTTACGGAGTACTAGAAGCCGGAAACCATTGGTTTAAGATATACTACCAGCACTATATTAGTAAACTTAAAATAGAATAGTTAACCTATAACCCCTACCTCCTATACAGCCTATTAAACGGCCTTAGTATTGTTAGACTCTAAATAGATAATACCCTCTTCTTAGCAGACCGGATATTTGCGGACGCTAAAGAGACTAAACTATAAGAAGCTAAGTTTTTAGCAAAGCCGTAAGAGTAGTTAACTAAGTAAACTCCAATTAAGTTTAACGGAGGCTTAATTATATAAAAGGGCAATTTAATCCAGCTAACTTAAAAACGCCAAGCTTAAAACCTAAAGCTTATTATAGCAAAGCCTACGGACCTCACTAGTTCCTATAAAGAGACCTATAAGACCGTAAATATAAAGGACTAATACGCTGCACAGCGTGTAAGAGGCGCCTATATTGCTATAGTCTACTAACCCGAATCTACCTACGACTTATCCTTTACAGCCTAGGCAGTAGATCCGTAAAAAAAAAATATCAAGCAGCTTAATAAGCGTATTCAGTGGTAAATTAATAATATAGCAAGGGGACTTACTTTCGTACCACTAGACCTAAGTTCCCTTAGCTTACTGGCATTTATAGACGCCTCCTTTACCAATAATAAAGACCTATTATTATAAATCGGCTTTATAATTGTACTTACGGACTACAATTAGGACGTAAATATACTGCACTAGTCTTTAATTAAGTGTAAATGAGTAACCCGTAGTATACTAGCTTCTAAACTATATATACTAGCTTATAGATTTAATATAGTAGCCGCAATCAAATTAACGGTCTAGAAGATTCTATAACTAGAGTAGTTACCCCTAGTTTTATATACCAATTTAAAGTCCCTTTATGACTGCCTAGTTAAACTAGGTATAACATAAGAGAAGAGGCTTATAGTCGACCTAATATGCTTATATTAGGCCTATAAACGACGTAAGATTACGGAGGTTAAATGGATTAGTAGCGGAGATAACTTAGCGGACGCTATAACTAAGGCAAAGCCATGTTAAGCCCTTAAAACCCTAATTAATATAAATAAGCTTAACCTAAAAGTCATAAAATGGGTAGAATAGGATTAATAAAGTACCTATGGTACGCCTATGGCCCGTTAGAAGGCCGTACGGCTCATTATACGGCCTATTCTACGGACTATAAGCTGTTAGGTGGAAAAACGGTGGAAAGCTGTAATAGAACTTGGTGGACTTACGTAACCTGCTGAATTCTGCCATATTCTGCCACAGTGGTTGAATTAACTAATTACGATTTTCTATACCGGGCATGGAAAATCGCCATTGGCTCGCTTAGCACTAGCGCCTTAGCGGCCCTCAAAATCTAACTTATAGCTCGTCTACTGCCCGTTAAAAGGCCGTACGGTTTATTTTACGGACCGTAAGCAGGACTTACGGCCAGCTTAAGGTACCGTTTGGAAGACAGCCTAGACGGCACCTTGGGGGAGATTTCCTATGTATTTTCCTTTGTGTTCTATGGTTTTATTAAAGTAATTACGGAGGCTATACATAGGTGGTTTCATTTTTTAAGTACTGCTAGTGTATAATTACAGCACCTGTTATACCAAACGCGTGCTTACGCGTTTGGTACACCAGGTACGCGTTTACGCGTTCAGTGCACCAACTACTCGCTTACGCGTCTGGTGCACTTATAAAGCACTAACTAATTAGGGGGGAGGTGCATTAGTATATAGACCACGTAGTCTGCTTTATACAATCGATAGTCACCACCGTCTAAATAAGCATACGATACTATACGTATTTCGTGCCCCTAGACACGACTCACTTATACTATTAAATTGGTATCGACAGATACTTTTTCTTCTATTTTATAAAGTAATAAACAATGTATTTAATAGAGTTATAATCCCTATTACCGATCCTTACTCTATAGCTATTTCGGCCTCTACCTCTATTATTACATCCTTAAGGTCTATATACTCCTAATATATTCTATATTTATTCTAAATAGGGTTATTAAATCTTTAGGTATATCGTTTCTATAAATATATTTTCTATAGTAGAGCCTATTTTACTTATTACCTAATTTATATATACTCTAAAGTTCTTTTAACTTAGGCTCTTATAGCCAATAGCTTACGCTATACTTAGCGTCTTTATAAATTTAGTATACGTTATTATAGTAAAACGCGAAGTATTTAATTAAATACTCCCTTATTCCTTGTAGTATACTAATATTCTTTTACGCGTTTTTATCTTAGGTGCCTTTTACTATATTAGTACTTTAACCGCTCCTATAGTCTCTAATATAATATCCTTATTTTCTATAATATATCCCTTCTTAAACTACTTATTTTACTATAAAGTCTACCTAAACGTCTTCTACTACTAAAATCTCTAGTTTAGCCTCTATTGTAACAAAGCCTTATAGGAAATACCACGGTAGAATTGTTAATAGGCTGGGTATATAGGTTAAGGAATAGTCAAATAAGTAAATATAATTGGTAGAGTAGGTTACCTAATAGATTAACTCTAATTATATTCTAAGATTTACTATAAAGAAGAGAACTATTTAGGTAGGGACTATAGTCCTTTAAATATACAATACGTTAGTATATTAGTACCTTAGTATATTACCTATATTCCTATATTTCTACATTTTTATATTCCAAACTTATAACGTAACTAACTATATAACTTAGCTAACCTTTATCCTATAGCTTAATTAGTTCTAGCGCCTCCTATACTGTCTTAACTAACTCATTTATATCTTTTTTTAGTAGTTATACTACTGCCGATATAAGGTCCGTAATGCTATCCCCCCTATTTATCTTAATAGGGTCTATAGGGAGTTACGTGTCCTATAGCGCACGGCTTAAAGTCTCTATATAAAGAACTTTAAGCAATAACAACATTATCTAATTGAATTCGAATATGCTAGTGTGGGAGGGTACGACCTCTCTAAGATAGGAAAGTCACAGTACTGTTAGTCAGTCAGTCAGTCAGTCTATCGGTCAGTTTGTCGGTTGGTTACAATCAGTCAAAATTAAGCAGTAAGAAGAGAAAGAAAAGAGTATATTTAAGGAAAGTTGTATGTCTATTGGTGTCGCCTGAGTTATTAAAGACTCTAAGGGCTCCAGACCGATCTATATAACTTATAGAAGGCCTAGGCTCTCCCAAAGCTATGCCTAATCTAGATATTGAATCTAGGGGCCAAATCACACTACTATATACCTCCCCCACCTAAGTTGTTGTCCCCTAACGACTTCTAAAACTCTAAAACTCCTTATCTTTAAAACAAAGACACGGTAGGTAATTGTATGCGTTCCTTACCCTTACCATAAACTTAAGATAGTAAACGAGGAGACTCCGTTTTAGTTAAATAAGACCATTTTTATCTACTTAGCTAAGTAGTAAGAGAGACCTTAGACTAGCGGCTCTTAGATAATATGGCTCTTTTGTGCCCTTCCATTTACTCAGTTCTGTCCTATAATTCTTTAGGCAACTCTATATAACTCTATCCTTCTATAATAACCGGGGGCACTCTACTTAGATCTACCGTAATAGCTAAAGGATTAATTCCATTATTAATGCAGTAGAAGTAAGAGCGGCTATTAAAGCGTTCTATCTTAGTTACACATATTAGCCTAAACGCATCTTTATAATTCTTAACGGCCCTAAGACGGTAGGAATACATCCATTTCCTAACTTCGTTCCCGTTACCATTAAGAAAAAGGTTATAATCTTAAATTACCGCTAGAGAATCCCATTATTATTTACTAAGAAGGGCGTTAGATAGAGTGCTAGCAGCTATAAGCTTAACTGCTGTAGAGAAGCAATATAGAATCGCGCTATAGAGATTAGCATGTCCAGACGGCGTATAGGGCGGCGCTCTTAAGTCTTAGTGCGTATCTACCAACTCTACCTAAGTACCTCCTTTAGTAACCTTAAGGTTATTATAATCGTCCTAAATACCAATAAACTATAATAGCATTGTTCGCTAGGTTCCAGTTAAAGGTCCTTTCGCTCTATAAGGAAGGTAAGGCATAGTTATATATATATCTCCTTTTTTACATAGCTAAGCTACCTAGTCGGTTATATACTTTTCTATATCTTTAGTAGTCTAGTCTTGGTTAGAGATCTTATAAACGAATCCGTTACCCTTAGTCGATCCTCGCGCTTTAAAATCCTCCTATTATAATTCTAGGTGGTAATGCATGCCGGGTAGAATAATTATACAGTTATCTTTAGTCTTATTATTTAGAGAAACGCTTCCTTAGATTATATCGGCACCGCGTCCACTTTTAAGAAGTAAGGGAATATTAACGTTAATGTAACAGAAAGCTGTAGAGTCTCCTTTAACCGCGAATTTTGTATAATAAGGGTAGGAAATAAGTCGCCACTAGCTATTAGGCCTAAGAGCGTAATAGAGATAATAATACTAAGGGTCTTATCTTATTAGCTATTAGTAGAGACCGTAGACTATCGTTCTTAACCAGCTATAATTTAGCCGCCCATTAATTAGACACTAATGGTGGCGGTATATATACATTTCCTTATTAATTATTACCGAGATACTAGAATCCCACCACTATCCAAACACGTTTAAAATTATAGATCCTTCTTGCTACTACACTTCTTAGTCTTTTAGTAATATTATCTAATTAAGCAAAGCCTCTCTATTATATAAAAACCTTAGTGCTAAATTATAAATGAACTTATACGGTCCTAAGGAATTAGATGGAACTAGAGGTCTATAAGCTTTTCTAAACCAAGAATACGTGGTGGGATCGGTCTTTATAGTGTTAAGGTAGTTATAAGCGTAATATATTAAATAGAGTCTGTAACACAGTGCGGTATAGTTTAAACCCTTTATTACCAAACCTATACGTCCTCCTATAGCTTATGTATACATCTAGTAGACCTTATATATCTCTAAATTAGAACTAGCTACCCTATACTAACTGCGCAAGAGCTTTATAACCTTAGTTGGTTTAATTTTAGTAGTTCGGTTTAGGGACGCCTTAAGATAAGCGGGCACGTTATCCTTATAGTTACACCCTCGTTTTATACAGAGTACCGCTATAGTATCTACAGCCTCCTTAATATACTCCTTATTATCTCCCGGCTCAATAACGTTCTTATTAAACATTAATACTACCCCTAGCCCTCCTACTTCTAGGTAAGCAATCATCAGCCCTCTTCTTAGATTCCTTCTAGATAAAGATACTGGTAGCTATGGGGGCGAGCTAACAGGTATTCTAGCCGCAAGAATGCTCTCGTTTATGGATAATAATAGCGAGTTAACTAATATAGGTAATCCTTATTAGGACGGGCTTGGTATAATACTAACGCCTCCTTCTTAAACAGGTGTTAATGGCTAAAAAGCTAAGGGATTTATTACGTTAGAAGCATGTTATAAATATATTCGTAGTATAAGAGCTAAGCTCTCTCCTGCTTGTTTAATTCTAATATCGGTAACCTCTAGTCCCACAGTAGTTAGTCTCCTACTTTTTGGCGGCAGGTCCTTATTTAGAATAAGAAAACCAGTTAAGTATCTTCCTAAGCTATAATTATTTACTACCTAGTCTAATACCGCCCTTTCTGGCATCTTTGGCGCGAGCGCGAAATCGGTTAGCTGTAGTTAAGTAGTATTCTTAATACCACGCCCTAGATGTTTAAGCCTATTAATTAGGGCCTTATTAACTTATGCCGTTACTTTATAAAGTGGGTAGACGGTAAGCTTTTGGGTGGTAAAAAGGAAGTAGTAGGAGACCGCGTGTTTAAGTAGACCGTTAAGAATACCTTATCCCCAGGACTTTCGGATAGTTTCTCTAGCTTTATTATACTAATTTCTTTAATTTTTTACCATCTTACTAATGTTAGAGATGTCCTTAAAGATTAATAAAAACGCGTTCCTTCCTAGAGATGCTTATAGCCCGTTATTCTAGTTAACGAAATTAACTACTATACTAGCAGTATCTGCGTAGTTTTCTTAAGAGAGCAGAATCTTGTTATAGATTTAGAAGAGCACTGCTTAACATTAATTAACTGCAAAGCCTCTAACTTCTGCAAGGACGTCACTAATCTATTACTTAGCTCCTTTATATAGTACTAAAGGTCTACTAGATAAAGACATAATAAACATACTGTTATTAATTCTGTTTAATTTGTGACTTTAACTAATTATAGCTGTGTTTAAGGTTTATTAAGGGTAAAAAGGTAAAGTTTTAAATAGGGTTTTCTAATCTAAATAGTCTACTAAATCTAGGTAGTAGTATAGAGTTTTACCGGCTCTAATTGTTAAATGGACTAATTATAATTTTCTATCCCTAGGATGGAAAATCGCTATTGGCTTAGTAAAGGCGGTAAGCGGAACTAATATCTTTGCAGTAAATAATACTAGATAGTTATGCGCAAATATTCTTCTATTCTTACCTTACTACTACCACGTATTAGATTCCTGTAACTAAAAAAAGTAAATAAGAAAGTATAATAGAAAGAGCTTTAGGAAATACGGTAAATAAACGGACGGATTATACGGCTATTATTTATATCCTCTCCCCCACTTTAGAACTTAACTATCCCCTAGTTAAATATTTTATACTTAGTTCTATTAAACAATCTTTCTAAAACGCGCACTTCTTAAACTATACGGCGTTATAATACTAGTAGATTTTATATAACATCCTCCTTAGGTTCTGGCTCTGCTGTTATTTCTTATAGTATAGTTCCGCCTAACTAGTTAAGCTAGTCTTTCTAGCGGACCTTAGATATCTATTATTAATAGAACTTCTTTAATCTATTTCCTGGAGTTTAATTACAAAACGGCGTGCCATTAAGATCCTTAATTAAGTACCATCCTTTATAAGGGTAACTCTTACGTACGCGGAACGGGCCTAGCTATTTTAGATCTAACTTACGACTACTAAAATAGTCTTACTTAAGCTGCGTGTTATAAAGTATAACTATATCTCTAACCTTAAATCCATCCTAGCGAATATGGTAGGTGTCATTAAAGTACTCCTTATTTGCTACCCTTAGTCGTCTTATATATGTAATAGCCTCTTTTATATCTATATCTCTTTAGTTAAACTGCTTTATATAAAGTGCTAGTAGCTCTATAGTGGTCCGGACTATTTGCCAAGGTAGCGTCTACTAAGTAGGTATATAGAGTTTAATAGGAAGAACATACTTATATCCGCATATAACTCTTACCGGTGTTATTCCCGTAGGCCGCTTAATAGTTATCCTATCTGCCTATAAAACAGTATAAAGATTATCTAGCTATAAGCCATCTATCTTCACTAAAGCATCTATTATAGGTCTGTGGCCTTACTCTATAAAGCCTTACGCCTAAGCGTGGTAAGTAGAAGCTATAACCCTCTTAATATTATAGAGCTCTGTAAGCATAACGGTAACGTTAGCATTCTCTCCTCTACTATCTATAGAGAGCTATCTAAATGCTCCCCATTAGCAGATAACATCTTTATAGAGGAACTTTACTATACTTTTTATATCCTTATTTTAAAGGGCCTAAGCCTTTACCTATCTAAATATATATTCTTAAGTAATAGCTAGGTACTAGAATCCGAGACGGCTTAGAGGTATAAACGTAATATCTACTACTACTTGTTGCTACAAGGTAGACTCCTATATAGGGTGCATTACTTCTTCTTCCTATCCTAACTATTGCTTCTAGCATTGCAGATACAACTTAATATACTATAATATCTAATCCCATAGCCCTAGCCACTAATATCGATTTAAGACCCTCTAATACGTTCCCTCTTATCTATAATATCCACTTTAATTATAAAGGCTTTTAATAATCTTCTACTAAGCGTCCTTATTATTAACTACCCTTCGCATTGGTATATTTTTTAACTACTAGCGGAAGAGCTGTCGATTACGCACCAGGAACTTCAGCGTATATCATTTAAACTTTTTAAACTCCTTAGTATTTATCTCTTCCGGATATTATAAGGTTACTAGCCACTTCGTAATCTTCTAAGATTTCTCTAAATATAAGTCTTCTAATAGTAGACCCGCTTCCATTTTAAGAGGGGCAGCTATATATTCTAAGGCACTTAGTTTACAGTCAATAAACTCTTTAATATCCTTAGTTAGCTTATTAGGTTGTTTACCATTAGGTAGTTATCGCAAAAGTCCGTTAGCTAGGCTATTTTTCTTCCCTAGCACATGTCTAATATCGAAGTCCCATAGCTAGATCTATGCTAGCTATCTTATCATTAAGGCTCCGGGTAAATCAGTAGCGGCACAATTTAATTATATAACTAGGGTATTTGCGTCCGTCTCCACTATAAAGCGAACGCCGTATAGGTATACGCGACACTTCTTTAATGTATATAATAATGCCCGACATTTAAGCTTTCCTAAGTTATATTTCTGCTCCGCCCAAGACTAGATACCGCTTTTATATTAATATAGGTAATAATGACCTTGTATATCTAGTTGCATAAGGCCGCACCCCTATTTATTCTTGCATCCGTTAACGGCGAGAATAATTAGCCTAGCCCCTTTACTATAATCTAGCTAAACTAATATGGGTATAGTAGTAACTATATACTTTAGAGTCTTTATAGCGGCTATTTGCTCTATACCCTATACAAACGGAACGTTTACTTATAGTAGTTGGAAGATTGGCTCTGCCTTAATTGCGAAGTCTTTTACCTATATTTGGTAATATATAATAACTCCTAAGAACGCTTGGGCCGACGTAACGTCTTTATAGTTTTTTTAGTAAATAATCTTTGTGACCTTTAACTCTTCTAAATATCGTCCTTTTCCATTATAGCGGTAACCAACCACTATAATCTTGTCTTTATAGAAATAAGACTTTACGCCTAAAATTGTACACCTAGCTCGTTCTAAATCTACAAGCACCCCGTCTAGCCACATAATATATTCCAGAATATATCTACGCACGCCTAAAAGGCTCTCCTCCCTATTATACACTATCTGTGGGCCTTTTACTATAATGTTATTTAGAAATAGCAGGGCATAGTATAGGATGTGTTGTTCTAAGATCTTAGTAATTATCCGCATAAACTAGGCTACGGAATTCGTGCCTTTTATAGGTACCGTTGTTTATCGTAGAAGTCCTAAAGGTGTTGCAAAAGCTGTTAGGTTCTAGCTTTCTATATCTAGCTCTAATTAGTTATAGCCTAAGAAAAAGTCCACTAGAGATATAACCTTATACCTTATAAACTCCTCGGAAAATTCATTGGCATATAGCGGTAGATTTACGTCCCTAATAGTTACTTGGTTAATATTTATCNCCNCNTTAATTANNNNGTACTTNTTANNTTCCTTTTTACTTANAAGAAACTATAAATTCCTATATAGGCTTTCGCAATATTCTAGAGTCCCTTAAGCTAGTTATTCTTATAATATATTTATTACTTCTCCTTATAGAGCCCTAAGTATTAGAAAGTTTAGTACTTGCCATGCTTTATACGGCACGGTTTTAATCTTTAGTGGTGGAGTTACGTCTCTGCTAACGCGACCCATTTTAGAGAACTCCCATACTAGAGCCTCTTCTCGGTTAAACAATATGGCCTTAAGGATCTCTCGTTCTCTTAGCTAAATATCTCCTATAATTATGCGCTTTAATTATTCTAGCTTTAGTTATGCACCGCGGGCCAGCTTGGTGTATTACGGCTTAAGAAAATAATTATACGGTCTAAGAGGCAATCCTTAAATAGACGCCTTCTGTTAACGTAAGGCCACCTCTTGCTATTTTACTATGCCTCCTATAACTGTTCCATCTGGTGCCAATAAATTAACTAGGTAGACCTTGTCTGCCTTCCGTTTATACACGGTTGCTACGTTTATAGCACTTAGTTAGGCCTTACTCCGGCAGCTTTCTATTTATATTATAAATAGATCCGTCGTCTTCAACATTTAATATATAAGGGATTTAGCTTTTGCTTTAAATACTAGCTTCCAATTCTTCCTTAAGTATTTCTTTAGGACTTCCTTTAACGTTTTACTGTTAAGCTCTCTCTATCTAATGTTATACTCCTCTCCCTACTAATAGCTCTGTCTAGCGGATATCCAAAACGGCATATATCCGTATTAGAGCCGCACCTTATTTCCCTTTTCTTTATTCTTAATATCCTCCTTATCCTAATATACCGGGTTATAAGTAACCCCGGATATAATCCTAGCGGTTACACCGGCTATACGTTTTCTAAACTATTTTCCATATTAATACCTTTATCTAGTTTAAAGAACATTATATTTTTATAGGACGTTAAGAACCTCATTTTAACTTTACTATCTTCTAATTAAATAATATAAGATACCTAACCTATTACGGTTTGTTTCGTTGCCAGTTTAGCCCTTACCAACTATAGCTTACTAAGTATTACCTTATATAACATTTCCCCTATAGTAATAAACGTCGTAGATATTAAGACGTCACCTATTACTATAGGGACTATATACACTAGCCCAATAAATTTAGACTAAGTTCCATTTATAGACGTTAGACGCGCGCCTTATAACTATAAAGGCAGACTTAATATTAGTAGGCCGTGTTATAGGGCTACGCTTTCCTTAATTAGGTTAAGCTCAGCTCCAGAGTTAATTAGGCATTTAGCCCTTCCGTCTCCTATCTACGCTTTTACCTTTAGGCATCGCCTTTAAAACTAGATAAATCCTGCTTCTTGTTTAATCTGGTCCACTTCAGCAGTCGTTAGGCCGGCTTAATTAGCATAGAATATTAGGTGTACTAATAATACGGATGCCTTAACGTCCTCCTACTTCTATTAGTAAGGCTCCGTAAGGGGTAGCGGAAGAGGCTTAAAGAATAGCCTTATAACTTTAGGCATGTATATAAGGCAGTTACTAACAGTAACTTTAATAGTTTTTAATAAGATCTTATCCGCCATTACAGTTGGGCTTAGGACGTTTCCTTTTAGTATATCTATTATCCTAACTGGCTTTAGTCGTAATGCTTTAACTATTATTATTACATTCACCATTTGCTCCGTCTGTCCTAGCTATTTAGTGTAATTTATTTTATTACCCCTATTACTACTTAACGGTAGTAGAGGAGCCTACTGCTGGGGCCGTAATGTAATTTGGATATATCCTCCTAGTTGTATATTTTAAACCATTGCCGGTTATAGACCAGATGGTTTTAAAGGCTATTTCGTCACCCTTACTTCCCCTTACGGTCTCCTAAGATTATATACCTACGGCGTAGGCTATAACTAGGTTGCGGCCCCTACCGAATTAACGTATATTAACTCCACTTAGTATATATCTTCCTAGGACTTACCAAGTTCCTCTTCGCTTTTAGCGTCACTACCCTCTATAAGCTCTACGGAAGTTGCCTTTAGTTGGACACCTATCGCTGGCGTATTAGGATTAATATTTACGTTCTGCCTTAGCCAGTCTTTAAGGAACTAAATCTAATTGTCGCTCGGTAAATACGGAATTATATTTCCTAGGCGCTTATATGTTCCAGCGCATATTTAGTTATTTTCGTTTATATATAGGAAACCATAATAAACTAACTCTTTAAGCTCTAGACACTAATTAATAAAACGGTGGGCACCCCCACATCTATAACACGTCTAATTTTGTGTCTAGTATGCGCCAAAGTTCCTTAGCCCTCTATACCTTTCTAGGCCCGGCTTATATCGTTCTTATAGCGCTCCCTTATAGGGCGGCTGCGGTCTATTGTTACCTAGTGCCGGTTATAGGTCCATTTGTTCTTAACGCATTAACGTCCTATTTAGGAGCTGTGTGTACCGTATTAGATCTTAGCAAATCCTATTTAGAAACGGCATTGAAGATATAACGCCTACTAATTTAACCGTCCCAAGATTAAGCTTCCGGAGTTAATTAGTAAGTTTCTCTAGTTCGGGGTCTATTTCCTAAGTTGTTTAACGGGTATTTACCGACTTGCTTAGCTAAGAGACTATAGGTAGTTAAAGGGCAGTATCTCTTTAGTTTATTATAGCTAGTTACTAATTACGGAATTGTCTAACTAGCTAACAAAGGCCTTATTTCTTAGGATTTATTATTAATAACCAATCGGCGCCTTTATGCGAATTAAGCCTGTCTTCTACAGCTCTCCTTAGCAGGTAGAAGTTAAAAGACTCTCGCCTATCGGGGTCGGCTCCTATTTTAGTTATTATATGTCTTCGGTATTTAAATGGGAGTCCTCTTGCGAACCAGTACCCTTATTCGCGGTTTTCTAAATTGCCAGCCTTAGTAACCTTCTAGGAGATTAACGTGAACTGCCTATAGTATTCGCGTATATTACTGGGTGGAGTATTCCTATACTACAGTATATAAGCTTCTAAGAATTCTACCGTTTTGACTTATTAAAAATAGTTACTTCCTTAGTAGTCTATCCTAAGCTTTTTTATAAGTTCCATTTAGTTACTAATAGTAAACTTAGGCAGACTTCTAATCTATATCCCTATTTAATAGTCATAATACTCTAGAAGTCCTTAATACTTTTTATTATCCGTAATATAATACTAAATACATAGCCGCTTATACTGCTTAATAAATTATAACACGTTTTATTTTATAAAGTAAGGGGTCCTAGGGGTTCCTAGAGCCGGTATAGGCTAGGCTATAATATACACCTTATCTCGTTCCATTAGTAGTCTAGTAGGAGGTAGCGGACCTACAGTTTCTCTAGGGACAGGCAGGTGGACCTTATAACCCCTATCCTCTATCTATTAAGGGTCGTTAGTCCCTAACGTTATAGGAGTTAGGGTTAGTATTACATACCCTAGTTTAGGAGAGCTTCGCGGTTTAACAGGCTGCTTACTTTCCTCTCCTTTTCTAGCGCCCTTACTATTATTATAGAATAGGCCTAATATTCCTAATAATCCCTTTACTAGTACTGTCGCCATTATTATAAATTTAAAGGTAGCTCTAATAAATGCGAGAATAATAGTATAGACTGTTACAAATATAGTAAACGAAATATAAAAGATTTTTCTCTGCCGTTCCTAGTGTGCCATAGTTCTTCCTTTTATCCTTTATCTTACTATACTACATACCCGCCTCCTCATTACTGCTTACTAACCACCATTTCTACATAGAAAACTCGGCAAGTGTCGTCAGTTTATTCTTTATGGCGGTGGCTACGCACAAGTCGCTAATATGCCCGTGCTTCTTAGTCTCAGTCGTTCTATCGCAGTTCTAGATCGTTCCTATGCGTCTCCTGTATATGGAGCACCAGACTTCTAATCTAAAGAGCTTGCCGTCGTCCCCACGTGGAATGCCATAAAATATGTGGGAGGGTACGACCTCTCTAAGATAGGAAAGTCACAGTGCTGTCAGTCAGTCTGTCAGTCAGTCTGTCGGTGTCGCCTGAGTTGTTGAAGACTCTGAGGGCTCCAGACCGATCTATATAACTTGTGGAAGGCCTAGGCTCTCCCGAAGCTATGCCCAATCTAGATGTTGAATCCAGGGGCCAAATCACACCACCACACTAGTTCTCGTTTATTTATTCTAATCTTATTTAACCATCAAATATCCTCCCTTAAAGCCTTAAATTCAGGCCGTTACCATTACTCCTCTCCGCTATTCTATATTTATCCCGTCTACTCCTTATAACAAATTCTTTCGAAGACGCTCCTATACACAGTACACGCTCTTATTCGCGTGTTTTTAATAGCGAAGGCTTATAGACGCGTCGCCCTTCCATTACTATAGCCCCAACGCCCTCCGCCACAGCCGCGGCTGTAGCTAAAAAGCGCTTATAGGATATTTACGAATAAGAGCTAAAAGACTATAAGCAGGAGCGCGCTTATAAGGCGGCTTTAAACTAGGCTACCCTTAAAGCACTTACTGCTTCTATAGCCTAGGTAAAGTTAGCTATAGAAGAAATACACTAGGCTTAGCTTACCGCCATTAAGAAGAACCTTACTATAATTAACGCGGTAGAGACTAACTCTAGTAAGTCTTCTCTCCTTCCTACTATTTTTTATATATATATTTTTTTATATCCGTTGTATTATACTACATATAATACTACGCATACAGCCTTAGGCTATGGCGCTATAGTTCTATATATATATATCCTTTCTAGGCAGCTTAATATATACTAGTAGCTATATCCTAGTAATTTATAAACCCCTAAACTAGAAGTTTATAGTTCCTTAGTAAAATACTAAGTTACTACAACTACTAAGGAATGAGAAAATGGTAGGAAAAACTATAAGAAATCCTAACACCTATCCCTATCCTTTTGCAATTTATTTCTATCCTTTTGCTCTCTAATATCTTTTTAAGAGCCTAGTAGGAGTTGCCTCCTTCTAGAGTCCTATTAATTTTATTCTTCTATAAAACCTTCTACGCTAGTATCTCGTACTAGTGCGAGTAGAAAGCGCTTAGTAGGCTCTACGCATAGCGCTCGACGGGTGTTAAGAGAGCGGCGTCGCTGGCGATTAAAATTCGACTGTGGATATGGGGTAACGGGTTAGCCACCCAGACGAGACAGCCACCCATTCGAGACAGTGCACGGACTCTCGCCAAAATCAAATATCAATTTAATATCAAAATCAACAACCCAAATCTACCCTATTACATAAATACACTATAATCCATTGGTAGTTCCTTCCAAACCTTCTTTGCAAAGGTAATAACTCCTCATAATGCAGCCCTCCTTTCCTTTGCTGTAGCCTCTTCCTATTCCTTTTAAAGCTTTTCCTTGTTCTTCTTTTAAGCCTTAGCTACAGATAAAACTCGCGCTTTCCCATATGCAGCTTTTATATTACTATAACGCTGCTTCTTCTGCTTTTTAAGAAGCTCTTAATTCGTTCGCTTGAGGATTGTATTATCAGCTACCGTACTTAAGGTAAACTGCTGAATATTGTGTATAACTTTAGAATGGAAGGGTAATACACCTTGTAAAAGCTACCCAAATATAGCCGTAAGTTTCTCCTCTACGGAAGGAGACATAGGTATATTAAATCGATGGCCGTTCTTATCCGTAAAGCTTATGCAAGGAGGCTAAGTCGTTGGCTAAGCTGTTAGCTAAATCTTCTATAAAATAACTAAAGGATTAAACGGTAGAAGGCCTGTTGCTCGCCATGCACTTGCTATATTAGTAGGTGATATAGCTTTATATCATACAGCTTAGTAATACTTAAGGAACTTAGGCTTAGTAATATTAACAGCTCTATAAAAGGCAAAGTCATAGAGACGCTTTTTATAAGCTCTTGCTAAAGGACTAAATATACTAATATTTAGGGGTTAAAGTAGGTGTATCGAATGAGGTGGTAGACAGAGAGGGATAATCTTGTAAGTCTCGCAATACTTAGCGAACTATATTGACACATAGCTCTCGTGTCCGTTAAGAATTAATAAGCAATAGATTCCTTAGAGTCGTGGCTT
The DNA here is from genome assembly GCF_001692895.1 of Cenococcum geophilum 1.58. Taxonomy (NCBI): domain Eukaryota; kingdom Fungi; phylum Ascomycota; class Dothideomycetes; order Gloniales; family Gloniaceae; genus Cenococcum; species Cenococcum geophilum. Next base: position 1,492,096 of record NW_027137591.1, on the reverse strand, counting down.
TGTATATTAATTAAAGTGTTTTAACTAATTAACTGTAATATCCGAATTTGTCCACCCTAAATCACTTACTTAAATTACTATCTCGTAATTAAGCTTAGGTGATATCTAAGATCGTTATACTTATTTTCCCTAAAATATAAAGTACGGAGGTAATTAATATTAACTTCCTAATATATACTTAATAATAGACACCCAATCGTAATTGCCTGGCTCCGTAATAAAGGCTTAAGCCTCCAATTAAGGAATAAGCACCTTAACCTTATCGCCTACCCCTATTACAATTCCTTTCTTATCTATATTATATTAATCGCTTAGGGGAATCGTGTACTTAGTAACGGTAGCTTTATAGAGGTTAAACCATTCCCTAATAATATTTAGATCCTTAAAATCCTTTCGCTTTTAATTAAAGCCTTAGGCAAATTAAGCTTAAAGCTCTAGGTGTCGGGTAAGGAAGTTTTTATACCAGTGTTAACTAAGCTCTAGGGGACACTTCTTCACAGTAAGGATACTTTTAGCCATAGATTCAAGGTGTTAAATTTAAGGTAGCTAACCCTAAGCTCCCATTGTATTAATCCATTTGACTAAAGAGGACTCCTTAATAACCGAGAGCTTTTAAAGCTTTTGGTGATACTCCTTGCTTAATTAGCGGCCGTTACGACGGTGGTAAATAGAAGGCGACAGGTTATATATCTTGGCAAGCTCACGGCCAGATAGATTAGGATTGGCTTCTAATAATTGAAGAACAATTTGCATACGATCTTCCTTGCTAAGTGATAGCGATTTAGGGGTGGTAGAGGACATAGTAGAGGTGTAGTAAAGGAGTATATTTTGATGTTTTGATTTTGATTTTGGTAGGAGGTCCGTGCACTGTCTCGAATGGGTGGCTGTCTCGTCTGGGTGGCTAACCCGTTAACATCTACAGACTTATCAAGGATAGGTCGGATAGCCCTCTCGGATAATAGACCTATCAGCTAATAGTATCCGGAGACTATCCGAATAGTCTTCGGATAGTCTTAGCTACATTTCTTGGCGTACGAATATTCTACTAACGTCCTTAACTTCCCTACTAATTAGGTATCTCCTTTCTACCTTCTCTATTTATACTTTTCCTTATATAAGGTACTATAAAATAAAATAAAAAGTAGTAAAAAAAAAGAGAGGAGACCTAGCAGTTAAATTCAGTAACTTTTATCTAATCCTTATTATTCTAGTTCCACGATCCAATCCTTACCCTCTAGTGCCGCTGCCACCGCTATAGGTTAAGAATTTTTATCGTACGACGAATATCGAGCCCTATAATCCCGCCACTTGTAATTTCTACAGCACCCACTATAGAACCCTAGGAGACTCCGATACTTAGTAAAGGGGTAAGGGCCTACTAGACGACGCGGAGTCGCCATATAAGCCTTATAGGACTAATGTTTAATTAGCTCTCTACCTTATACAAGTAATATAGGTTACTTATAATTGTATTTAGAGATTTACAACTCTAAATTAGAATTGCATTTATATATAAGGGCCTTCCCATCTACACCTACCTCTCTAATACCCCCCCCGCCTAAGCCTCTATATTAATCGCCGGTAAAGCTTTTACTCTCTCCTACTTATTTTAAGAGTAGTTAGTTATAAAGGTATATCATATAGAGAGGAGAGTTTACTTATAGTATGGTAATATTAACGGAGAATCTCTTATATAGTAGGACGAGAAGTATACTAGATAATTGTATTTCCTAATTCTCAATAAAGGACAATATCGGTAGGAATTAAAGTTATAATCTTTTAAATTTATATATTTACCTACGCCACCTATATACCTTTAGTAGTTACCTTTTACCTAAAATTATTTTATTTATATACCCCCCTTTTAGTATTATATAACATACCCCTTATATACTTTCCCTTATACAACTATAAGAGAATACTTAGAATTTTATGAGCTGCCTAGTCCTTTGCGTACTCCAATACCTTAAGTATTTATAAAGTAGTTCTCGTACGATCCTATAAAACGCGATATTAAGAACCTAAAAATACTCTCTCTAGCTTATCGCTTATTCTAGGTATTAAGAGAACTTTAATTGCAAGCTATAAGAGTCATAGAAATCTCGTACGCTAAAGAGGCTGATTCCACTATTAAATAGCTATTATACGGCCATTAAGCGGAATTGGATTCTCGTTAATGTAGTTATCAAACTTATCTAGACTCTATAGATGAGTATACTTTAAATAATGCTAAAGACGAGCCTTCTAGAAGGTAGAGAGGTTTTTTTTAGACTCTAAAGGCGACTTTTAAGTTTTCTCAGTTGCGTACGATATAGTTAAACCTAAAAGTATCACTTTCTCACGGAACCTCTCCCAGAGCTTTTGTACGCTAAAGAGCTTCTTTTCTCCTTTAATGGTAATATAATCGTTCTAATCTTTTAAAAAAGCCGTACAACACTCTAGGTTAAGAACTTGTGCCGCTAGATAGTAGGGAGAATTATCTAGCTTTTTAACGTACTTTGCAAGCTTTTCCTTAGCACATTAAAGTTAAGCAGCCATAAACTTATCCTTAGCCTTAGTAGCTATTACCTAGAAGGAAAGAATTAGCTAAAGAAATATTAAAAGTATTGTATAATATACTAATGCGGTCTATATTATATTCTTAAGAATATTAACTAATTTTAGAACCCTCTCTAGTGTTATATAATCTCCTTAAAGAAATAGAGTTGCTTTATAGAAAGACTAAAGGAAATTATAAATTATACAAAAATATATCCATTCGCTTGTTAAGAGGATATTATCTTTTAGGAAATTGTCCTTATAGTACTTTATATAAAGTTAAAGCCTAGCCTTTACCTTATCCTTTAGAGCTATATATAATATAAGAAACCAGCTATTCTATCTCATATAATTATTAAGAGAAATAATTTTATTAGTATGTTTAATAAACCATATTATATGGTTAGCTAAGCTATAAATATAAATAATATGGTTATAAAGCTTTCCTATTGGCCCCATAATATTTTAAATATTTTAATATCTTTTATGCTTTTTGTCCGATACTGTTTCTAATTCTTTATCCTTCTTTTTCCTTTTATCTTTCCTTTTAATTAGCGGTGGTACTTATTATATAACTTCTTCTCCTTCCTCTTCTTCTTCTTTATCCTGTTTCTTATCCTCTTTATTATATAAGTTTATAAGCTTCTTATCCTTCTTTAAACTAAATAGAAAGGCCTAAATAATAAGATTAATAACGTGCCCCTAATAGCGAATTCTTTAATATATTGCGATCTAGTTAATTTTATACTTAAGGCTAAGCCATTAGCTAATTATACGATAGAGAATATTGTTTAATTCGGCATTATCGCCAATAAGAGCTTTAATCTTTATTTTAATGCTATACTTAATAAGAACCGGATAAAGCGCCTCCTATTAATCTATATTACTCTAACTAGATACTATATAAAGGGCAATTAAGGGGTTCCGGTATTTATTTTAGATATTAATAAAGCTAGTATAGATTCTAAGAAGAAGGGTATAACTTAGAGAGGTCCAGATATCTATAGTAAGGTAAATATTTGTCTTTATAGATTAAAGTACTTTTTATACAATATCTTAACTCTTAATAAAGTGTTTAAGAATCTAGCCTATAATTATTGCGTGGGATATAAGGATAATTAAGGGTGCTTCTTAATTTAATGCTTTTACAAAAGTATAAAACTCTGGCTATTTTACATATAAGAAGGGAAGCCGTTATACAATAATTAGATCTAGAAGTGCTTGCTCTATAGTATTTTAATATACCGTACGCTTTAGAACCTCGCCCTTAAGACTTTAAACTTCTCCTTTCGCTAGAAGCTTCTGATATAGTTCTAAAAGAGATCTCTCCCCCTAATTTTTTGCTGTTATACGCTCCTAATTCTCTACTAGATTCTATTTAATATTATATTTTCTAAGATGGCCTTATAATCCAACGGTTAAGGAATAGTGTCCTTTTAGGTCTTAAGGAGGACAGTATTTATAAAAGTAGCGTTTCTTTATATAAGCTTTTTCTTCCTTTATTGCCGTACGAGTATATTTATAAATTAAGGAGATTTATTTTGAGGTCTGTGTTATATAAGTAGTTAGGATTAAACCGGTATCAGCTTTAGTCTTAACGCCGCTTAAAAGAGTAGAAAGTATACCAACTTTAGAGGAATTATTATTATTAAAGTTTTTAAAGTAAGTTTTACTAGTATTAGCTATATTTATAGCGTTATATAATAGAAATAAAAGATTTAGTTTTATAGTTAAAATTCTGCGGATGCTAAGCCTTATCTGGATATTATCCGATATCCGGGCTATCCTCGGATAGGATTATTATCCGCCTAACTAGATAGGATAATTTATCCTTGACAAGTCTGAACATCTATAGTTGCTGAATGCACGGGCCTCATCGCCTGTAAAATCTGAGTCAGCCGCTGATTCAGCCACACAAAACGAACCGTGGATATACTATTGATAAGGTCTTCTTAAGCTTCTCTTTTTTCACCGTTACACCTTGTCTGTTAAACGAACTCCCTTAGCTCGATTCGTGCGCGCTCTGGCATCACGATATGGCACGATGTGACCTTTGCTACGATTTGAGGAAGAAAGATGTAGACGATCCGAGGCTGGCGGCGGAGATGACTGCTGAACAACTTCTCAATGTAGAGAAAATCAGCTCATGCGACATATGCTCTTTTATCGTTGAAGGGATTCGGCATTTCGAGGATGCGTCTTGGTCTTTGAAAAGGGATGTATCGCGTGTATATGTGTACGCTTTATCGAGCAGAGGCGACAGTCTGACGGTTGAGTTGTACTTTCGCACAGACAGATCGAAGCTTGTCCTAGAGTTTTACCATACTAACGGTGAGCTACCAGGTTATTTCCTATGCTTTTTGACAGATATGCCATTCGAAGCTCTTTAGAATTATTGCAGGGGGACGTCTAGTAACTAAGCGCGAATTGTCAGCTGATCTAAGTTCCAGATCAGAAGCCATGCTGGGAAGCCATTCGGAGACGGTCTCCTGTGACTGGCTTTCCTGTGCTGTCGAATGGTGTGCGATGGGTCAAATCCATTCTCGAAGAATGTCGGTGTCAGCACCCCTCGTGCGCGATCATACAGGAGCCACTACTTCCTAAGAGAACCTTGTACCTGGAAAGACTGAATAATGGAGATATATGTGTAAAGCTTCGCAAGCACAAGAACGAGAGAGACCGTTACATTGCACTTTCTCACTGTTGGGGTTCTTCTCCGGCATGCACCACAACATCCAAAAATATCAAGGCGTATCAACAAAGCGTGCCGTGGGAAGCTTTGCCGACCACCTTCCGGGATGCTATCATCTTTACACTGGAACTTGAAGTTCATCATCTTTGGGTCGATTCTTTGTGTATCATCCAAGAAAATGCAAAAGATTGGGAAGTCGAGTCTTCGAGAATGGCCGATGTCTATCAGAACGCGTATCTCACGCTTGCGGCGACCGCAGCTAGTAATGGGAGTGAGGGGTGCTTTTCTGTGAAACGCAAATCAGTCAAAGAAGTTCAATTACACCTGAAAAATGGAGATTGTAGTATAATGGTCCGCGAAAAGGTTAAACACTGGCGAGCTCGGTCTACAAATGTGTCGATGCAGCCCTTCCCGTTACTTACGCGTGGTTGGGTTTTGCAAGAACGGTATTTGTCGCCAAGAACACTGCATTTCTGCTTGCAGGAGCTAGTCTGGGAATGTTTGGGGGATTTAACTTGCGAGTGTGGTGGAATTCTGGCGGATTGTGATCCATTGGAACGGCTGCACCTCGTTGCCGATATAACCGAGCCCATCAACCCACAGCACAATCAACCAATCATCGATAAAAAAAATCATGCCTACGACCAGGCTGTTGACGGCCAAAATCTTGATGTAGATGTCCCTGTCTGGAATCACGCTGGCCTGGAGAACGACTATATCGCCGAGGGAAAGTTTGTAATAACTCCCTCAAATCCCGAGCCGAACGCAGAAATAGCCTTGGGAAGAGATCATAAAAGACTCTGCAGCTGGAAACATGCCAAAGAGAAGTTAATCGCATCGACAGAGCGTATTAGGAGAAGAAGTCCAAACTCTAATCGTGAACTGGGAAGGAGCCGGTCTACAAATGAGGGGTTCAGACATTCGCCGAGAAGCTCAATTAGAACCCACAGATTGAGCCAAAACTCGCTGATTTCAGGTGTTGATCACTTGGACGTGGTATGGCCCTCAATCCATTCTTATGAAAATACTATTGCTGTGAAAAAGATGCCGCCATATCTGGAGCACGTGTCAGACCAGTGGCACAGCATTGTGGAGCAGTACACCTCCCTTAAGTTGTCCAAAGAGACCGACCGCTTACCCGCGTTGTCGGGTCTAGCAATGAGGGCATCTTCGATCTTGGGCACATACTCTTGTGGCTTGTGGCTCAACACAATCACTAACGATCTTCTATGGAGAGTTCCTCTGCTAGAGCACGGATACGGAAGGCCCACAAAATTTACTGGTCCGTCATGGTCCTGGGCTTCAGTGAATGGACCTGTTGCATATTGGAATGATCTCGATGATGAACACGATGACGACGAGATTGACAGGCTTCGATATAATACACAAACTCTGGGGACTTGGCTCGAGCGAAACGAAGCTAAGCAGGCCCTTCAACGGCGGCTGCAAGAACGAGCTGCGCGTCGAAGAGCACCAGACCTGCAGGCAGAGTGCGACATCACCCTTGCAGGGGAAAATCCTTTCGGCGAGGTGAATTCAGGCCGCCTAAGAATCACAGGATTCATACGCGGCGCGAAGTTGCTATACGTCAACCAGTATGGATCAGCTAAATCGACAATTGCTGACAGGCATGACCCGTTGAGGTATCGATTATGCATACAAGCCACCTCATCGCCTTTCTGGAATAAGCGTAGCTTGGATCTAGAGCTACCTTTTTTTGCAGACCACATTTTGAGTGACGGCCCAGAAGCAGTGTTAGAGGGTGACTTGATAACTTTGCTTCAAATCCGCTACAACATCGGTCTAGTTTTGAGATTGACTGGAATTAAAGGGGAGTATCGACGGATTGGCATTGCGAGGCAGTCTAGTGGGTATCTTACACTGTATGGCCTAAATTGGATGTCGGGTAGCTCACAGCACGTTCTGACAATTGTATGAGTAACGGTGAATGCAGCTGGGGGGTTGCTCTGCTGTTCTGCTTAGTCTAACTTAGTTTGGCTCAAAATACTGTGACCCAAGCGTGAGTCTCCATCCAAGGAGCTAAGAGGACAGATGGTACCTCCGTGACCAGCATAGTCTGGCATTTAAAGCTGTGAAACGACTCCCGCCGTTTTCGGCGGCATATGCCACCCTTTTCATAGGGCATTGCCGACAGTGGTTTGTCTGTATAGTGCAACAAGTATCTATTAACAACTTCGTGGCAAAATCACAGCGGTTCAGTTAAGATGTCACGTATGAATGATACATAGGATTTACTGCCCAGAGAGGGAGAGCGCACGAGTCGTGCTCAAACGCGAGCCTCAGAGCTTCACAGTTTGACACGAGTCGCGCTGGAAAGTCAGAGCTAACATCGTTAATTACAGCTAGACTACTTTCGGCCTGCCTATATAGTCAGCGAGTGGATCCCCTTATTTGTCAATCCCAGCTGGTGAGCATTGAACCATTATAACAGCACTGTTGCTTTTTAGATTCTATCGCCTTGCTCGGAATAGAATCATTATACATTTATCCGCAACCTAATAGTTTTTTGGTAGAATACACGAACTTTTCAGCGCATCTGAGGCTGTTTTAAGTTACGCTCTCGTGCTCCGCTCAAGGTGGATAATGGTATTGTACGGTAAGCAGTACCTATTCCCAAAAGATATCAAGGATAAATGGACTGTATAACTGAAGACTACTATTCCGAAAACACCTATGCTTCTAGCTTGTTGTTGGGAATGTTGTGCTGAAAAACAATAGCGTGTTCTCGTCACGGAGTGTTTCTCTCCACGCAGTGATGGACATTAAGCGCCGACCAAAACACATTTCTCGATTCGCAAAATCGAGAATTCGATATTCTAGTACCGTGAGCCTATCGCGTATGCTTGGGACGGCATGAGTGGAAATTCCTTGGCAAAGTTAGTCATGCCAATTATCCGCATCCGTATGCCAGGTTTCGCCCTGCAAATTATTGGTGCAGCTTCATGAACACACGTAGAATAGCATCTATGTAGTGTTGTAGGTAGACTTTGCCAATCCATACAAGGGTTGTCCGGACTCTCTCACCAGACAAGGATGTATCTATAGGGCATACAAGCACCGTACAGGCGTTTTGATAACCGATGACTCCCTTACGCCACGCTCCAGAAGTAACTCGTAACACCTAGAGACAAGAACTCTCGTAATTGTACGAGGTATTTTACAAAGAAAGTCGTATCGTATATACAAACAATGCAGTACCATAGAAAAAAGGACAGAACTGTGATTGTACAAGGGCGAAAGGAGCTTGATCACAATGCGGCCCATTCGACGACCTCGAGAGCAAGCATGACCAGAATAAGTGTCGACGGGAGGATCCTAAAAAGTATGAGCATTTAACACTTGTGGGATAAGTTTCCAAACATACCAGATGACATAACTCTGGAAGAGCAGTTCTGACATTGCTCCCATGTAGACGTTATTGATCTGGCAGATCTGAGCTAGCTGCAGTGCACTCGGAGCACCTGTAAGGAGGAAGCATACGATAACGAATATTGGGTCATCTAGTATGCTGACTGGGATATACTTTGCAGTAAGAGCTAAGATAGGAGCCATAATGATGGTGGGGAGAAGCATGCGGCTGACTAGCGAAGCAATAAGGAGGTTTCTCTCCTCCTTTGGATCATCCATCGAGTGAGTGTCATCTTTGGGAAGAGTATTGCGGGCAAGATTAGCACCCAGAACGACCAGGATGAGAGGGACTGCCACGCCTCCACTTTGGCTGACTGCACGTGTGACCGAGTTGCTGAGGAAGGTTCCTGGATCGAAGAACATGTGCTGGACAGGCGGAAATGATGCTACCAATATTGCAGCCAACATGGCCCACAACGGTGGGTTCATAAATTCCCAGCATCCTTTCAAAAACCGAGACGTCATTGAATAGGCCTTGGCAAAAACCTTTTGCACAGACTGGGGAAGGGAGTTGAACGCTTTGCCTGATGCACCACAAACGCCGTTCCCCGCGGACTTGAAGAGCTGCCTGACAACCCGCTTGAAGCGCATCCACCAACCTGCTGGCCCCCTGGGGGTAGCCTCATTGTCAGGTGACAAATTCGGATCTGGAAATGTGCTGATATGACCGATAGATTCTTGGCGATCTCCACTGCGCCCAGCTAGGTTTCCAGGCCCTTTGGTGACAATGTTTCCGTTCGTAGGCGTAGGAAGAATTCCAGGAGCGGAAACAGCGTCTTGGTTTTCTGAAATGGAGTTAGACGAGGATGAAGAGGATGATGAAAATGATGAAGCATAGTTGAGGCGTGTCTGAGGCGAGATGCTTCCAGACTCATAATCAGAGTGGAAGTCGTCGGAGGCTTGGAGGAGCCCTTCCGCCTCACCATCACTATATTCACCACGCTCCAGGCTGCTGTTTCTACCTGCTTCCTCCTCGTAGGCTTCTGGTGGAGCGAGAAGCACGTTGAAACCCCAAGTCCACCGTAAGAGCTGCCCAAGTTGTTGGAAGATCAAGAGGTATAGAATACCACGGGCAGCAACTTCGTCGTCGTTATCGCCGGGTATCCGATCCCAATGAAGACCTGACAGTGTTTTCGATAAGGAAATGACGAGGGAAATAGGTAGTGAGTTGGAGTTGCCGAAGACCTGCGAAGATCAGCAACAATTATATGTAGACAATAGTTCTAGCGACTTACTGCCATGGCAATAACGAAGTTTTTAGGTCGCTTCTTGAACTGGAAGACTCGCGAAATGGCGATGGAAGACAGGTAGGAGACTAGTAACTGTATAAGGAAGATGAGAGGAATGACGCCCAATTCAACAAATTTCTCGGCTGTCAGCTGCGAGGCCAGCTTGGTGAAAACTGTAAAAGGGAATTCTTAGTACTGGTAATTCGCCTAGTGGAAGATGCGTACTTACTCAGACATGGTGTAAATAGCTGCGTGTTGAGGTTCGCAACGAACTTTTGGGCTTCTGCATCGAACATGCCTGACCTTGCCACGATATAACCCGGAAGACTTACGCAAACGACTTCAAGCACAGCTTCAAAGACGAGTAGTATGAGATGGGCGAAGTCCGGGTGCGATGAATGCACTAGATGAGGCTTTTTGAAGACATCCATGAAGCCATTGCCACCACAGAGAGGGTCGGGAGCCATGCTAGCGAAAGTCGGCGCGGTGCCGGTCTCCAGAGTCCGCAGCCGCAAAGATGAGAGACCTTCGAAGTAAGGCATTTTGGCTCTGCTTTATAACTCGAAAGTACGATGCCTAGTCGCTCTCGCCGGGTGTTCCTGAAGCACGAGCTGTTTGGTCTTGGCCTCACTGCGTCAGAAAGGGGTCGGCTATTGTAATCAAAGGAAAGAACAAGGAGAGGGAACAAGATCAGAGCGGACCGCTACATTTAGAGGAATGCGAGAGCAGATGGGGAGTTGACAAGGTTTTTTATGGCCAAGTCCGCGATTCGCAATATCTAGGGTAGGTGGTGTTGGCCAAAAAAGTAAACACGCGGCTGTTTCGGTAGTAGCGTGGGTGTGAGGCACGTCAGAGCCTGCAGAAAACCTGGGCTCTTTGAAGGTGCAGCCACAAGGCCTGAGCGGCATCAGACGGTCAAGCACCCTGGCGCTATCAAAATTCCGCTAGAGAGTCGGCGATGGGTAGAGATGGGCAACTTGGAAGAGAGCAGCGGAGGCCGAATTCCCCTAAATGCTCTGCAGGCCCAGAGCCTTTCTATCCAAGAATCCTGAGACCTTCACTCTCGATGTCCTGCGAAACCCACGCTCTGAAATCTGCTGTGCTGTCGCCACCGGATTGAATCCATCGAACGATCTAGCCAGTGCCCATATACGAGCTCTACCAAGCCCTGGGCACGGCCAATGGGCCAAGTCCTTCCCTCTTGGCCAGCCACCTCGCAACCAACAATTTGTACCTAGCAGGCTGCTCGAGCATGTCAATTCTCTAAAACCTGGTCATAGACATATTATTACCGCCCTCTTATCCCCTTTCCCTGAAAGGCTGCGGACATTTTGTCTTCGCAATACACAGGGTCGATCGCGGACATTGGCATTGACACTGCCAGTGATTTCACGGCGGAACCGCCAACTGCGCGACAACGTCAGATCCTCGTTCGTGCACCGCCACCGCCCTCCACCTCGGACTGTTTCTCTGAGGAGATACCAACTTCAAAACCGACTCTTTGTCATTGTTAACTACTGCTTTGGATTCTGACCTCTGCGCCCCCGCACCCCGCCAAATCTTCACTACCCACAGCCTTCCGCCATAGCGGCAGCTGGAGGAACCTCCCAGCACCATGGCCTCTACTCCAGAAGACGAATTCGACATAGAATCTCCCCTCGAATCCCCGCCAATCTCCCCCGACCTCTCCTCAGATGCACCCTCACCTACGTCGAACTATCACCTTGGCGCCCCACGCCCAGCATTTCGTTCAGTCTCCGCATCCGCATCTACATCTAGCATGAATACCTCTTCAACGCCTCTAGGAACACTCAATGCTGCAAGGAACGTGAGGCCTCAAGCGCCCACAATATCTAGCCGGGGTAGTGGTTTGAATGTGTCGCAGGACATTCTTGCCAGGATACAGGCTGTACACCTAAACCGGCAAGGTGCACCGCCGGCAAATAATCTACGGCAACAAACGGGCACACCAGTAGGGCCGCAGGGAATCCCAGCAGGCTCTGGGCAAATCTCTGGTGGCCCGATGGCTGGTAGCCTTCTCTCGTCTGCCGCGGGAAAACCGCTCATTATGGGCCCAGGCGGCATACCCTCAAACTTTAGACTTCCTGGTAGTCCTGGAACAAAACCTTCCATGACGAACTTTCAGTCTGCACCAGCTGTACCTGGCCTAAGGATCGGTGGAGGAATGAAGCCTTCGCTTGCAGAAAAGCGCGGCCAGATGCTGCCTGGAGGGCTACCTGGGGGGCTCCCTGGTGCATTACCCAGTGGAACTCCGGCTCCCGGTGGAAGGAAGAGACCTGGGCTAAAGCTTTCACAAATCAACGGTGACCTACCTAGTGGAGAAGCACAAAACCCCCCTATCAAACCTCAGGGGACTATGTTGGACAAATACGCAGAATACATAGACACGAAAACTGGGAGTCTAAAATTCAAGGACAAGGCAGTAATCAATGCTGAAGGAGTAAAATTTTCAAGTGGCAGCAGCTTTGACATATCATTGGACGAGGTTGACACTCTAGATGAGCTTGGGAAGGGTAATTATGGCACAGTATACAAAGTTAGACACAGCAGGCCACGGATGAGGAGACCAGGCCAAGGCTTAGCTGGAAACAAAGCAGTACCTCCTTCACCTACCTGGAAAGCTTCCACTGAGCTCAAGGATGAGTCCAGTCCAACCTCCGCAAAACCAATTGGTGGAACTGGCGTCATAATGGCAATGAAAGAGATTCGACTAGAACTCGACGACGCCAAGTTTGCGGCCATAATCATGGAGCTTGACATTCTACATCGTTGTACATCACCTTTCATTGTCGACTTTTACGGCGCATTTTTCCAGGAAGGAGCCGTTTACATTTGCATGGAGTTCATGGACGGCGGCTCGATAGATAAGTTGTATGGAGATGGCATACCTGAGGGCGTACTCCGCAAGATCACATTGGCAACAACAATGGGACTGAAATCACTAAAAGAAGAGCACAACATCATTCATAGGGATGTGAAGCCCACTAACATCCTCATGAACACGAAGGGACAGGTCAAGATTTGCGATTTTGGCGTGAGCGGCAATCTTGTTGCGAGCATTGCTAAGACTAACATTGGATGTCAAAGCTACATGGCGCCGGAGCGGATATCTTCTGGTGGCATAGCTCAAGCGGGTGCAAATCCTGGTGGCGGGACCTATAGCGTACAAAGTGATATATGGAGTCTCGGTTTAACCATCATCGAATGTGCAATGGGCCGGTATCCTTATCCCCCAGAAACTTACAACAATATTTTCAGCCAGCTCAGCGTAAGTTTACCCCGTTTGGACAACTCGTTGATTCTCCCACTTTTCTGACCCAACAAATAGGCTATCGTCGATGGAGAACCCCCAGACCTTCCCCAGGAAGGTTTCTCGGAGGCCGCACGGAACTTCGTACGCGGCTGTCTTAACAAAATTCCAAATCTTCGCCCCAACTACGCCATGCTACTTCAACATGCATGGCTTGCTCCTCTGGTCAAGCCTGCGACCATAATGGAAGATGATGAAGAGGAAGAAGATATCACTGTTGACGATGCAGCATCCCTTGGCTCTGCTGGTTCAAGAGGTTCGATAGATTCGGACGAGCGAAATACTGTCTCGGACAAGGAAGTCGCCGAGTGGGTCAAGGCTGCTCTCGAAAAGCGGAAGAATGGAACCCTGGGGAAGGGTAGAAACACTGAGAAGCCACCGCTACATGCAGCTCCGCTAGACGCTATGTCAAGTCCCTCACGTGAAAATGTGAATGGCGCTCCTTCTCCACAGCCTGCAGCTGGTGAAGTTGCGAGCTGACTAAAGCTGTTGGAAGCTAGACAAAATTGTTGGACGGTATTTGAGCATGGCTGAGATTTTACATATCATTCCCCCTTGGTCTCCGGTGCATCATCTTCTTTGTAACTCTTTCTTACTTTGCCCTCGCTCATTAGATCAATAGCGCTGTTGATGGAATGAGCCTCATACTTTTACTCTTGTTCCTAGTTCCCTACGAGAAACATGTGGCTTATCACACACGGCGCTTGGGTCGGCCTTTGGGCCTTTGGGTGGAATCTTCTAGTTTTCCTTTCAACAAAGTTTAGCAGATACGTAGGCCAGGCCTTATGAAGGCATGAGATACGCAGAAATGAATATCAGGAATTACTCACATTCTCTTTGCCTCGTCCTCATTTGTCGTCAGTGAATCTGTCTCCGACTAAGCTTAGGGGCGAGCGAGCCTTGCGCGGAGCTCTACACGAAGCTCTGTAAAACTCTACTCAAGACTCTTCTTAAAACCCTATATAACGTAAGGAAGGAAAAGGTAAGGAACGAGGTAGTTATATAGGGGTGAGGCTTGGTAGATGCTCGTGCAGAGGCTCGATTTATGGGTTAAACACAGCTTCTACCATAGTCACAACTCATGCGTAACGCTTACCTTGCTGGGTTGCTCACCGCCCATATGCCCTAGGAAATAAACTAACGCCCGGTAGTTGCATGGAGTAATAGTTTGAAGGGAGTATCAATGCATTGATTCCGCAAAAAGGGGCGTGTGACCAACATCAATAGGCTCTCGATATTCCTTTGAGTTAACCACGAAGGTTCTATCTAAGAGAGTGCTGGTGTTTTTGTTGGTAAGGGAGGGGGTTGGGGCATCCACAGAAGCTTCCTGATATCACGTGTTCCTCGCTTAGATAGCAAATGGGTAGTTTATTTTTGTCACCTGGTAGAGGCTTGACAGGGGGCACAAAGACCCTTGAAGCTAGGAAAAACCCTCCGCCTTTGTCTTACAATTGAAAATAAAAATGTGGAAACATTTAGTTATGTTGAAAAGAGTATCCAGCTCCCCGGGAAAACGTCCACGAGCCGACTGGACAGATTTTTTATCATAACTAAATAATATAAATGTTAAAATATTAACGTACTTTACGGAGCCGGTTTGGCGCAGTGGTAACGCGTAGGTGAGTAATTAGTAGATACTTTTAATTATCAAACCTGATGGGTTTTATAGCACTTGTACTTCTTACAGGTTTATGCTAAGATCAGAAGTTCGATTCGTAAGCAAGCCTGAACTATTTAATAATGTGTTTAAGTTAATATTATATAGTTCTAATCGGCAAGTGTAAAGCTTTTTTTTCTATTAGGAATCTTCTTATTAAGATTACTTGTATAGTTTTTAAGCTATCCTTTTACCGTAGTTTGCTTATATAAGAGTATATATATTGGATCCCGCCACAGTCGCGAGCACTGTTGTCTTTTTGGCCGATATGACGATGTAAAGGCGAACACGTTACAGCTTATTAACTATAACTCGTTTAATAATAAATAAACCAACTACTTATGTAAAAATCATCACGATTGCTATATATATCTTAGCTATTCGAACGTTTTTTACCCTTTATATTACGGACCTTATATTAGTAGTAGTAGCACTACTAAGAAGAGATATAAATGGGTTAGTTAAAATAGTACGGGAGACGCTGGAACCGATCGAGCTATAGGATAAGGGGTAGCTAAGTTATGTAGCTAGTTACGTTATAAGTTTAGAACGTAAAAATGTAGGAACGTAAGAATATATAGGACGTACTAACATACTAAGTTTAAATATCGCTATCCTAAATATTTAATGCGACTAGAGGGCATTTTATTAGTATTTTGGCTTTAACGAGCAGCGGGGAATTTATTTTAGAAGAAGGATTATAAGTTTAAAAAAGAAATTAGTTTTAAACGCTAATATTTACGGACTAAGGAAGAGATAATTTTTAGATAAATCCACTTCACTAGACTTACAAATTATAAAGGGGGATAGAAGCCGTTTTAATTATAACGTATCCCGCCTCTACGTCGCCATACGGCCAAAAATGTTACGGACGCTTTAAGTACAATATTACGACTACTTGGGGAAGAGTTAAAAGAAGCTAGTTGGTTAATTTAGGCACGGTCTAGGATGGAGCCAATAGAGCTATATAACGAGGAATGGTAACCAAAGTTATATAACGTAATCTATATAATCTATAGGATCTATATAATCCGTAATAGAGTAGATAGAGCATACGTATATTACGTATAAGAAGGATTTCTTAGGAGTATAGTTGTGTATTTAAGGACCCTTAATCCCTACCTAGATAGTTCCTTTCTTATAGTAATTCTTAGAATACAATTAGAGTTAATCTATTAGGCAACCACTCCACTAATTATTATTACGTTGTTAACTTTAATTTATATTATCTATATACCTAGCCTAATAATAAGCCTACTATAGTACCTACTACAAGGTTCCGTTATATAATCACTACCTAGTTATAGTATTAAATACAGAAAGTTAAACAATATGCTACTAAAAGCAGCCACTATAACGCTATTAACGGCGGCAACTACTTTAAGGTTAGGAGGTAATACTAGTATAGTAAATACTAACTCGCAGCAACCTATAATAGTTAACTAATTAATAACCAATAATGCGGCGCTAGAAGAAAGGGTTAATAGGATTAGAATAATAAAGATTAAGTTACCCTTAATTAAGAGATACTTAGGAGAGAGATTAAAGCTTAAAGGATTTCTTATATAAATGCACTTTAAAGTTATATAAGAAGGGGTAAAGCTATTAATACCTATAGATCGAATAGCCTATGCGGGACTATTCCTATTAAGAAGGGCACTTAAGTAGTTTAAGCCTTACTTTACGGAAATATAGGTAAACGGAATAACAACTACTAATTAGGAGGTGCGATTTATATTCTTAAGCTAAAAAGGGTTTATAGAGCGACTTATATAAATATTTAGAGACCTAGAGGCGGTAACTACGGCGGAAAGAAAACTCTAAAACATCACGTAATAAACCTTAGCAATTAAGTATATAATATAGTTCCAAACATTAGCTATATAAGTTAAGTAGAATAATAAGGCGCTTATAGCATAGTATAAATAAGGACTTAAGGCTAAAGTCTAAGATATAATTATCCTAATAGAAGATACGGATACCCTATAGGAATTAATAAATTAAGTAATTAAGATTAATAATTAGATCTACTAAAGGGAATAGGCTAAGAGAGGCTAAGATAGAGTTCTATAGTTATATAAGGCGTAGAGTACATAACAACTAAAGCTAAGTTAAAAACTATAGTATAGTATAGAACTAATAGACCTAAGCGGTACTAAAGAAGCCTATAAAAGATGGAGCAAAAAGCTATAAAAACCTAGAGGTTAAGGATCTAGTAATTATAGGACCAAAAAGTAGAGGCTAAACTAAGGATCTTAGCAGCAGAAGACGTTTAGGCGGACTCTATAGTAAAGTTAGTAGTTTAAGAATAGAGCTTATATAAATTATAAGAAATAAGGTTATTTCGCAAAGGATTATAAAGATAGTTAGAGTTACTATATAATAAAGGGAACCTAACTAGTAGTAGAAGACATATATATATAGAGGAATAATAATATACTACGGGGAACAAAAGAATATTTAATTAAAAGTTTTATATTTTGTTACAATAACGCATACTAAATTTATAAAGATACTAAGTACGGCGTAAGCTATTAGCTATAAAAGCTAAAATCTTTAGAATATAGGGGAACTAATAAACCATTATATAGATTAGATATTAAAGACAACGAGTTTAATATAGGCGAAATATTTATAGATAATAAGGCAATAAAGGTAGTTTACTAAAAACATATAAACCTTAAAAAAGTTATATTAGAAGTAGAGACTAAGACCGCTATAGAGTAAGGTTTAGTAACAGGTATTATAATACCGTTGGATACGGTATCTACTACTTTATAAAATAAAAGGAAGAGTGTCTTACAGAGGCTAAGTAAGTAGATAACTACTAGTGCTAATTTATTACTTAATAAAGGCAAAAAGCCAAAAACTTAAAATTCTTAAGACGAGATAAGAGATAACTAAGATTTTTAAGATAAGATAAGGTATACCTAAGGACCTACAATAAATAGAAACCGATAAAGTAGGGCAATAGCTTAGTTTAAAGATATATAAATAAGCTTAGGATAGAGTTTCCCATAGGCATCGGCAAAATATAGTACCCTACCAATGGCCTCAATGGTTGGTGGTTGACGCAATTGGCGCGCAGTTGAGGGCATTTGGCAACTCGACCGACTAGCCTATGTCGTGTTTTTTTGA